>NC_091979.1:295828556-296128556 GCF_044704955.1 Pristiophorus japonicus | reverse complement strand
ATCAGTGCTGCCACATTTACAGGGGCTGATGCGTTTGCCTGTTGCAGACGATAGGCTCCTTTTAATATGCAAATTGGGGTGTTGTGATGTAAATAGGATCTCAATTGCCATTTTAGGAGCGAATTACTGGTGATGCTGGCACTGAGAATGCAAGTTTAAGGCCCCACAAAAATAATCTGGGCTGTGGCTGGTGGACTCGCTCACTGCAGTGTCACTAGATGTGTTTCTTCCTCCGCCCTAGGACTTATCTTGCTGTCAATGTGATGTCCATGCCGTTTGATATTGGCCCGAGTTGAAACTGGAGCGATTGGTTTGCTGGTGCCTTTTAAGTTATACATAAGCCTTAAAATGGCTCCAGCCTCTTTGCTGACGTAATGGGCAGGCTGCTGGTACACTCTGCCAGTCAGTCACCCAAAAATTGAAATGTCTCTAAGGTGGTGCCTCTTTTTGTTTAAGTAGAATGATTGATTATAATTAAGACCCCAATCTTTTACTGAACTAACTTCAATCTTAGTTCATTTCATCCTATTCTGCACTCTTAAGCTGAACTTTACTCTTCTGCCATTAGAATAGCAACCAGAAAGTAAGTTTGATTCTAATTAATAGACAAGTTATTATACAATATAAGTAATTGTCATATCTGGAACAACAGCTTGCATTTATATAGCACATTTAACATAACAAAACATCCCAAGGTGCCAAAAAGCTTGGTCAAAGAGGTGGAGAGGTTTAGGGATGAAATTCCAGAGCTTAGGGCCAAGGCAACTGAAGGCACGGCCACCAATGGTGGCATGATTAAAATCAGGGATGCGCATGATTAAAATCAGGGATGCGCAAGAGGCCAGAATTGGAGGAGCACAGAGTCTTGGCTAGAGGAGGTTACAGAGATAGGGAGAGGGCAAAGCCAAGAAGGGATTTTAAAACGTGGATGAGGATTTTAAAATTGAGACTTTGTCAGACATGAGAGCCAACTTAGGTCAGCGAACACAGGGGTGATGGGTGAACAATGGTGCAAGTTCGGATATAGCCAGCAGAGTTTTGGATGAACATTGTGATGCTGTAACTTAGTAGTCAATTCTGATTCACTGTAAAGTTGTGTTTTTTTCAAACAGTTTTTGGGCAAAGTAGCACCAATCTTTACTGAAAAATCCTTAGGGTAAAATATTATGGGAATGCTGAAAATTTGGTTATAATTAAAAGATACATTCTTTATATTCAGCTAATGCATGTTTCTAGCTTTATCGTAATTTATTTCATATAGTTTGATGACGGATCTAATTTGGTATTAATGGATGGTGATGGGGTTTTTAGTCACGTGTAGTAAAGCTTTGAAATGTCAATGCTTTTAATAAACAAAGCTATAAAGTCCTAAAGGCAGACGTGAAGTTAAATACGCAACACTGCATCTTTCTTCAAATGTTACTGCTTTCTTTTGTCAAAGGAGCATGGCCTTGGGGGCTATGACTCAGAATTCAGTGAGGATGAAAATGAAGCAGAGACATCCAACTGTAAAAGGTATGATACAATTGTTTTTTTTAACCAAAACACTATATTATAAGAAATATATTTTCCAGGAGTGCAAAAGAACCATATTTTATAACATCTTTTCTGTTAAATAGCAAGAAAGACAATGCTCTGCTTTCCTTTTTTAAAAAAAACAAAAGAAAAAGATTGTAAGAAAGTGAGAAGTAATAAAAATGAAGAAAAGCCATGTGCACCTGTGGCCTGGCGAGAGAAAGGACTGACAGATAGAAGCTGTCAAGAATGAGAAGGGAGAGGGAAAATAATCCCCTTTTTGGCACATAGCTGGGGTTAGGGAAAAAAGAGGGAGACATGTTTATAAGGGATAAGAGTTATTCTACAGAATTTAAAATTTCACCTGAAAGTTGAGAGTTTTACTATAATGGTAA
Organism: Pristiophorus japonicus; assembly: GCF_044704955.1. Classification (NCBI taxonomy): domain Eukaryota; kingdom Metazoa; phylum Chordata; class Chondrichthyes; family Pristiophoridae; genus Pristiophorus; species Pristiophorus japonicus. The sequence goes on along the minus strand of NC_091979.1, from coordinate 296,126,646 downwards.
AAGGGTTAATTTTGGAAGGATTCACTTTTGGAAGTTTTTGATTTTGTTGTATGTTGCAATTAGTTGACTGTATTTATCGCCTTTAACACAGTTAAATGTCCCAAGGCTCTTCACAGGAGCGTTATCAGACAACATTTGACACCTGATTCTAAGTAAAATAAGTGACTTTTCAGCCAGAATATTATTTAAGACACTGGAATTTGTAGTGCCCTAATTACCTAGAGAAAAAGCATGATTTTAAGCTATACATGTTTAGCTCCCATTTTTATATGGCTGCAGATATAAAGTAGTACTTATGATAGATTTATGTTGAGGTATGTTTCTTCACAAATCTTACTAAAGATTTGTAGTAACCAAGTTTGTTATTGACAGTTCCAATTGTAATTTGTTCAATTTCATTCCATCTGTGCTTTATCATAATTCAGTGTGAGTATTAAGTAGTTTGATATATTTGTTGCTTGAATTCTAGGTCAAGTAAAGATGCTGCACTACTTTCAAAGCCATTCCAAAAGGAAAAATATGCCCAGTTGGCTCACAAGCAAGTTGCAGCTCATGAATGGGACAGGTAAGAAAGTTTTGGAATTTTGTGGGGGGGAAAAAACAATATTTTTAATGTATGCATTTATTTTGTGAGTTTGGCCGGAATTTTCCCCATGTAGGCGGATTGGGGCTTCTGAGGCGGGCGGGAAACCCAGGAGATCGGGATTCCCACAGGCCCTGCCAACTTTGATGGCACGGCCTGATTTGCATTTGAGACTTTGGATTTCCTGCCCGCAGCCAGCCAGCTTGAGAGTCTGGTTGGCTGCGGGCCGGTAGGCTTCAGAAGTGAGGAGCTGGTCCAGGGGAGGAATCGTGGGAGGAGGATTGGCAATGGGTCAAGGATCGCGAGGGGGGAAGAGCGTATCGGGAGGGGTTGGGGATCTGGAGAGGGGAGAGAGCATTGGGAGGGATCGGGGTTCGGGAGGGGGGAGAGAGCATCGGTAGGGGTTGGGGATCAGGAGGGGGAGAAAAAGCATCAGAGGGGAGAGAGCCTAAGGGGTTCGGGAGGGGGGAGAGAGCATAGTCGGGTCGGAGATCGAGAGGGGGGACGAGAGCATTGGCAGGGGTCGGGGATCGGGAAGGGGGAAAGAGAGCATTGGCAGGGGTCAAGGATCCGGAGGGGGAGAGAGCATCGGCAGCAGTCGGGGATCGGGAGCGGGGAGAGGGCATCGGCACGTGTTGGGGATTGGGAGGTGGGAAAGCATCGGCAGGGGTCGGGGATTGTGGTGGGATGCGGGGGGGTTCAGCAGCGGTGGTGGGGGAGGGAGGAAGAGAGAGAATCGGAGCCAGCCACCGGAGGATCGTGGCCGGCCTCGTCATCGTTGGCTAGGGTTGAGCCGGGGAAGGTGATTGGAGGCCATGTTGGGGTTCTCCGACCATGGAGGTTGAGTATGGTCGGGACCCTGAATCCTGGAGGTAGGAATAAAGCCACTTACCTCCTGGATGCAGCAGTTCCCGCCTCTGTTTGGCTGTCGGGTTTCAGGAATTGTTTGAAACCTGACCCCATGCAGTTAAACACAAAATGGAGGGGAAAATTCATTCATCAACCAACATCACTAAAACAGATGAACTCATTGCTGTTTGTGGGATGACTGCCACATTTGCCTACAAAACAACAGTGACTACATTTCAAAAGTAATTTATTGACTATGAGGAGCTTTGGAATGTCCTGTGAATGTGGAAGGTGCTATATAAACACAAGTTTTCTTTCTGTAATTTGTAAAATTTTACTTGTTTAACAGGGAAGAAGCAAGAAACCGGCGTTTCCATCTTATTGCCATGGATGCTGTATCCTTGAAATCAGAGGTAACCTGTCAAAATACAAGGATGGGTTTGGAGAAACAGCTTGAGAAGAAAGAGTCTTGCCATCAACAGAATAACAAAAATCTATTGGTGTGTCTCATATTTCTATGAACATAGACATTGTAATTAGATTGTTGGTGCTATAAAAATAAGACTGGGCCAAAAATGAGTTTGTGAAATCTATATGCAACTGGTTCAATGCACTTTATTTTGAGAAACCACGGTGAAAGATCAAGGTCTTATTGCAGGACATCAGCAAAGTTGAAAATAGTAAAGGAAATAATGAGATTTGCTGATGCCAAGCATGAGTTTTTCAAAACCCAAAAATTGTGGGTTGAAGGAAACCCCTAACAAATAAGGAGATAATTTTAAAGTCTTGGAAAAGAATAAGTAAAAAAGTTTGGTTTCAACGTGTGGGAATACGGGGAGGAGAAATAGCACTTAGGGCTGCATTTTCGGAGGAACAAAAGAAAAAAGTTCAGAGACGCATTGACTGACTATAGTAGTATTGATAAGTCAAGAAAGATTATGATAGAGGAAGTTGACAGAATGGGGATTAGAAATTGCCTATCAGATAGCAAGTTTTTTTCTTGTATTTTGTCCAGGCAAGAGAGTCACAGATATGAGTCGTCATTAAGTCTTGGATGTGTGTAGGCTTTATAGAGAGTCGGGAGTTGCTGAGGGGAAAAAGAGGCATTTGACAAAAAGCAGGAAACTGAACACCTTGAAGACAACTTCAGCAATGGAAGAGATATGGGAGTCCCATTTAAAGTCAGAGGAGTTCGTGAGGTCACGAATGCCAATAGATGAAGACAGAGAGTGGACTCATCAAGGATAAGAGATGGTAGTTGTTGGTTAGACTTATGTAAGAATTGAAATAAACAATTCTACTTTGCCCCATTGCAGACCATGGAGGAGATTAAGGACCCAGAAATTGCGGTCGGAGGCTTCCTGCGGGGTTGCCTCCGACTGAAATTTTTTAATGAAAGTACTTGGTGGTCCCAGAGGAACATAGACTTGCAGTCCGAGGTCTCCGTTCACAGTCCGGCATATTGACTCACGTATTCCAAGAGTGTATGTGCAGCCTGGGATCACCAACCAGACCAACCAATTAAAATTGAGTATATCCATTCATAGTAATGGTGAATTCCGTTTGGATGGCGATCACCATGACTGTGAATGGGGATACCCCGAAAAACACAAACATTTTAAATAAATGAGAACACTTCACATATTTAAATTGAATTTAATTAAATGTTTTCGACAAAAATTTATATTTTTAATATGTTTTAATAGGGGTAAAAACAAACTTACCTTAATGGACATGGTTTTTAAATAGCTGTATCAAAATTCTTGATAAAATGTTATTTTTCTATCTTTTAAAACTCTTGGGGGGCCGAAATTGCCCGCGTACCGCCGACAAACCGCACAAAAATGCGATTTTGGTCAAAAAAACACCTACATACCGCTGACATACCGCCGAGCAGTATGCATACCGTCTGCCGTGCAGGACAGCCCGCATACCGCCGAAAAAGTCCTGTTTTCATCGCATACCACCAGATGCGGTAAAAAGGTGGTTTTACGCGATGGTAAATGGGCGGAGTGCACCGATATTCCATTTTGGAAATCAGATCTATCTAATGGAGAAACCAGATGTGTGGAAATTTATTGAGTAGAGTTATAAGGGTACTGGAGAGGTCGCAGAATGAGGAGGAAGAGACCTTACCTGCAAAGGATCTTCAGGGAAAAGTTTGACACTGTACAAGAGTGCTTAATTTCAATTCAAATGTTTATGTAAAAAATATACAATAATTTTAAAACTTTGAAAATTTACAACCATAATAACAACTGTAATAACACCATGATAACACGATGACCACCGCCGACACCACAAATAAAACTTCAATTACAACAAAAAGACCCTTTACTTTCCCTGCCCACGCTCTCTGTCTCTTCCACATCCGCATGCTGCACCACCCTTGGGACTATTTCCCCCCCCCTTTCTTACTTCCGCCTTTCCCTTTCCCAGTGCCCGTGGGCATGGACCTCCCCATGTTGATACCAAGCCGGCGTGCAGCACCGCATCCCAAGTGCCGTTGCTGTTGGGGGTGGGGTCAGACATTGCAGGCGCAATAACTGGGGCCTCAGGAGAAGCTCGCGATGTGGAAGGCGAGGCTTCAGGGCTCGGAGATTATGTCAGCTCTCCACTCTCGGGTGCTGTCGACCTGACTACTATGGCGCGGGGGAGGTTCCGTGCCATGTCCTGATCCCGTCGATTGCTGCATGGCTTCAATGGCGTCGGCCGTTCGCTCCATCGCAGTGATCATACACAATCTTTCCTCTGACTGCCGCTCTGATAGAGCCGCAATGTTTGTGGCTATTGTAGTCATGGCCTTGAGCAGCTCTCGACCTATGTCGATGTTGGCCTGTGACCGATGTACCATATCCTGGTACACGCCTACAGCAACCAACCATTCCTGCACCAACCTCCGTCGCTGTGGCAAAGACACTGTAACATTGGAGGTGCCTTGCTGCGCTTGGCTTGGTCCAGCAGAATCAGAGGACCCATGGGGGAATCCCCTGAATAAAGACTCCGAGATGGAGGATGTTCCATCTGGCCCACATGGAGCTGGTATATCCTCCTACATCTCCATCCCCAGCTCCACCTCCAATGGCTGCCGGATCAACGGCTGATCCTATTCCTCTTCGTTTTCCTCGTCAGGAGAGGGCTGGGTGATGCCAGAGGTTGAGGCAGTAGGTCTGTTGTCTGTTGCTGTGGTCTGAATCATCCGAGTCTGGAAGTACAAAACAACAATTAAAAAAACTTGGCACCGGGGCACGGGTCACGGTTACATTCGTACATAGTACAGTGACTTAGCGCAGTCTTACTTAAATGTCCATCACTGCTGTAGTACATCATTACATATTGCAGACAGACAATATATATATGCATTGCGTTACATGCCCCCAACATTCCAGTACATCATATGAGGCCAACATTACAGTGCAATAAACTTGCATCACATTACATCAGGCCAACGTTACAGTTACATTACATGACATGAGAGAACCGCAACACAGACTGCATTTTATTCAACTTGCCATCTTGAGTGAGTGGATCAGCTCCAATGCCAGTGGTGGCAAGGTTGCTATCCCCAACCAGGGATCGAGCAAGGATCTCAATATCAGTAAAAGGCTCCTGGGTTGTGGGTTCTCACCCCCCCCCCCCCCCCCCCCTGTGCGATGCTGATCGACTGCTATTGCAGATGTCTTCTTCTGCAGAAAGTAAAGTAAATCAAAGTAAAAAAATCTTCAATCCATTAAACATCGCACAGACACACACACGCATATATAAAAAAAACACTGCATTGATTCTTGTCATTGCCTGGAAAGCACGAATACATCGGCGTAACCTTAAGATAAATAATATCATCCGTGTGAGGGTGAGGGGGGGTGCGCATAAATAAATCATTACTCTTGCTACACTCGCCAGGTAGTTCCACCTCTTAAGGCACCTTTCCCTGGTACTTTTAGAGGACACAGCCTCCCCGATCTCATTCCATATTCGATTGTACTCCTTTGACGAGGGAGGGGGGCTTTCCACGACCACCCTTGGTTAGCTCGGAGTACCTCTCTGTTATGTGCTCCAGAAGGGCAGGTAACTCCGTCTCATCGAAGGCAGGCACTTTCAACCTCCCCTCCTTCTCGATGTTCCTGCGCTTTGATGTATTTTTCAACATTGCCGTAATCTTTTTACTGGTATGAATTTTGGTTTGTTAAATATCTCGTCTTCAAAGTGAAGAATTATTAATTGTTGGCAATATATTTCCACTGTGCTATATATTTTTAAACTCATTGCCCATCGACTACCTTGCTGCTCCTTCTCACTCTCCTCTTCAACTCATTGCACATGCGCGAGTGACCCCTGAAATCGCGGGTAAAACGCTTGTGTAAAACAAATGGGAAAGAAAAAGAATTCACGCATGCGTAGTCCCGTGCTGCACCGCCCATCGAACAGAAAGTCGATCTGGATCGACTACTAAGATACATACCGCCCGATGCAGACTGCTGACATACTGGCTCAAAAATTTTGACCACTTTTTTCCTCTTCGGTCTCGGCGGTATGCTGGCAGTGTGAAACGACATACGAGAAATGGGCGGATCTTGCGTATCAACCAATTTCGGCCCCTTACTCTGGTAAAAGAAGGCCATGCGCCAGGCATAAGAATTTGAAGGACATTCGCTGGGCAGGAGTTGGGCAAATAGCCCAATCTCTGCCCGCGAATGTCCTTCTCCCAGGGATGCGTGCGATCTTGTCAAAAGAAATTTTGACTGATCACAAATGCTGGTTCTCGGCGTGTGCACATCATGCGCCGAGAACCGGCACTTGCAGTGCCTTTTTGGGCGCGTGCACACATCATCCACACTTGGAGAGGCCGCAATTCACGGCCCAAGATTTGCAATCCTGGGATCTTGGGCAATTTTATCGACCCAAACACCTGGGATTTAGAGCATCAGATCCTAGGGTTTGCAGCTTCAGATCCCAAGACTTGAGATTATGGAAGTGATGCATCACGGAACAAAGTTTATTAAAGGAAAAACAACTGCATTTTGGACTTTGGTGGCTTTGCTACTTTTCTATTGTTTGTGATCTTTTCACTCGACAACAACAATTAGTACAGTTTTGGTGTTAAATTGAGTGATGCAGATAGTAAAAGTATATAGAATACAGATATTTAAAATATTATTGATGGCTTTGCTCTCTTTGAAGAAAGTAAATCAGGAGGACTATGGCACTTTAAGAATAAAGAATGGACAGCTAGCATTGTGTAAATTGAGCAAAGGGAAGATACCAACAAATCTTGAAGATCAGTGACAATTCTTATGAAAAAGAACACACCTATCTGTACTAATCTTGTTGATGACTACTCTGGAGGCTCCACCATATGTTGCAAAGATAAAGCACGTAACTTATAAAAATAGTTTTCAAGCAGCACTTGGACACTTGATTGCAAGAGATGGTTTGCCATTAAGATTGTTCTGTTCCTTGCCCACCTTCCAGCAGTGTTACAAGTAAAAGATTAATTTTGCAAAAGTTTGCATATTATGAAGAAAATTGTGAATGATTGATATACTGGCTCACAGGGGATAAAGATGGAAAGTTCTATAACAAAAGGGAAGATATATGAAACATAGAAGATTTATGAATGTTAATGGTTCTATGAAATCAAAAATGCATCCAGCTACTAGAAGTGAAGCTCAAATCATCTGGCCTCTGTCAATTGGCAATGTACAGTTGCAGTACGGTGGTAAGAGTTGGGAGACTTCTAAAAGCTAAACAGCAACTCATGCACATGTAATGCAACTTATAGTGCTAGACATATTATACAACAACAAGGCTACGAGCCCGCTCCTCCCCCCCCACCTCCCAGCCCCCAACTCACCATTTCATTCCTAAGTTTGATAAGTCCAACTCCAAAGCTGAAGATGATTAAGCTGAATGGAGTAGCAGTGACAGCAATCATTGTAAATGCATTGAGGATCAGTATACAGGGTACCAGTGTTGATAAAGTTGAGAGGGGCTCAAAGACACTCTTGTTCCAACTTACGACATAACCATATTAGTATGTGATGCCAAGTAAAAGGATGAGAAATATTGTCAACTTTCCAGTGTCTACGAAGAAACAAACAGTAATGCATACTAGTTCAGAGTGTTATTGATCTGAAATGCTATTTTAACATAGTCCTTATTTCTGAAGCAATGAATCAGATAGTGGCAGCATTTCAACTAATCCAATTGGCTGTAAAAGCTCTACAGTGTAGAGATGTCAATTGTCTCTCAGTTGATGCTGCCATGAAGGTTATGGACAGTTATTTGGATGCCTTATTGTGAAAATCCTTGCTTTAGGTTATAAGAAACAGGATAAAGGAACGTCGGTTTAATAATTGAAGTAAAACACGCAGGATCCAGAAGTTGTTTTTCAAACACAGATGTAGATGATATCTTTATTAATTCCTGGAATTGCTATCATGGGAAAATTGTTGGAACAGTTAATGGAAAAAGTGACTTTGAAAATGACTTTGGGACAACAACACTTCCAGATACTTCAGCTGCAACAAGTGAATGATGAAAATACTAGCAGATGCAGGAAGTGTAGCTGGCAATACAGACATCTGTTTCACATCATTTGCCTCTGCATGCACACTAACAATCTGGCAGTGGTGGAGAGAGAGCTATAACCTTTTGCAGCAAGCTTTGGGCAGGCATGGGGCTGCAGAGATTGTATAATTTTCTCCTGGCCATAATTCCAATTCTATAGATTAAATATGCATTTTCCGCAGCTAGAATAATTTCTATAAAATGCTGTTCTTGTTTTGCTGATGAGACACTTGAAACTTCGCTTTCTGAGGAGCTTTGACACTGCTTCAAATAAAAACTGGATACCTTTTGTTCTGTCTGGTGGCTTTTATGATAGATTGTTAAAATTTGAAAACATTGTTTACTAGATGTATTACCCAATGATTATGTGCAATGGTATTATACTTCTTGATCAGGTGCCAGCCTTGGCTCAGTGGTAGCACTCTCGCTTCTGAGTCAGAAGGTTGTGGTTTCAAGCTCCAGTGCTCCATTCTTGTTGCTGTGTGTTGTATTCTAATGACAGGCGTTTGCTGCCATCTACAGAGTTGTGGCATTTTTCTTAACTTTTTTTTAAGTATGCACGACACAAGAAATATATCAATGATTATTTGCTATATTATGGTGGCTCGAAAGAAGACTTAAAGAGATCAACGTAAGTAATCAAGTATGAAACAATTCAATAATTAATTCATACATGATAATGCTCAATCTGCAATATATCCCCTGGTACCGACATATCGACAGGTCGAGATAATATCAACTGAGAATATTCAAACTCTTTATTAACATCATCTCAACTCTCTAAACGTGTTACTGCCTTAGGATACATTTCATTTCATTGAGTATTTGTACAAACTTGACATTATTTACCACTATTTTACTTTTGGTTATTTGCTGCTGGAGAGGTTATTGCAGACTGTATAGAAGAGTTATTTGAACAGCCATCATATTAGGAATCATTTCACTGCATGTTATTTATTTGCATTATGTATGCCCGAAAGGTGTAGAAAACTCTTATTTAGATTTGAATTACAAACACTACCAGCACTAGTTAGTAAAATGCAAAATGGTACTTTGTAAAAAATATATTAAAAATGTAAATCATATTGTTAGTGCATAACTTTCAATAATTAACCTGTAAAGAAATACAGAACAATACAAATAAAAGTATGCTTAGCAACATAGACCATACAGCCGCTAGAGCCTGTTCCACCATTGAATTAGATCATGGCTGATCTGTATCTTAACTCCATCTACCCACCTTGGTTCCGTAACCCTTATTACCCATGCCCAACAAAAATCTTTCAATCTCAGTTTTGAAATTTTCAGTTTTGAAATTTTCAGTTTACCTAGCCTCAACAGCTTTTTGTGAGAGTTAGTTGCAGATTTCCACTACGCTTTGTGTGAGGAAGTGCGTCCTGACATTACTCCTGAATGGCCTAGTTCTAATTTTAAGGTTATGCCCGCTTTTCTGAACTCACCCACCAGAGGGAATAGTTTCTATCTACCTTATCAACTACATTTAATGATCTTAACCACACTTTAATCTTCTATACTCAAGTGAATAGAAGCCTAGCCTATGCAACCTGGTCTCAAAATCTAACCCATTTAGCCCAGGTATCATTCTGGTGAATCTGTGCCGCACCCACTCCAAGGGCAATATAGCCTTTCTGCGGTGAGGTGCCCAAAACAACGCAATACTCTAAATGGGGTCTAACTGTAACATAACTTCCTCCCTTTACATCCCAGCCCCTTTGAGATAAAGATTCCATTAGTCTTTTAAAAAAAAATTTGCTGCATCAGAGCGTGAAATTAAAATCTATTTAATAGTAAATACATCCACTAGTCTGCAGCAAAAACAACTAGATCACCAGCAAATTAAAATGGGAAAAAGTCATGCATGTATAATGCTGCAGTTTATTTGTTTATTAGTAATATAACACCGTGTATTTGACCTGGATGAAAGAAAATTACTGAGGAAAAACTAAGACATTATGTAAACCTTGATGTCAATCACGGCAGTCTGTGCAAACGAAGTTCGAAAATAAAAACCTCACCAAAGCAGTCTGTGGGGTGCAGTACTGCTTCAACTCAACATCTGTTTACTATTGCTAGCCACGAAAGGAACATTTTTAATTGAATTTTGTCTTTGAATTTGTAGCCTAAAAGGAATGGCTATGAAAATGTAAATTTCAAACTTCAATACTTGACAGTTGATCTTAGCAATGAGGTCAAATGTGCGAAACCTTAGCTGCAGATGTCTTGTAAAGATTTGTCGATATACCAGAAACCTTGAAGGGCTCCACTAGACTTGTGTTGCTCGATAAATAAATCAGTTTCTTTACTACATTGCTGGTCCAAGTCAAACACTCGTGGCCTTGATTTAATGTACCAGTGATATTTTTGAACCTGCAGTGTGCTTTATTTTGTTTTTGCATTTTAAGTCTCTATGATTACTGAGTCAGCTGAACATTTTTGTTGGCAGGGTGAATGATAAAACAGACCTGGACGTGATAAAAGAAAACCATAGGTTCTTATGGACAGAAGACGATGAAGCGGATATGACTTGGTAATCTGTGCTTTTTACAAAATGCTTATGTATAATTTTTGTCTCAGTCTTTTACATTTACTGCTTTAGTTACTGCTTATACTCACCAACTTTCTGCAGAAAACATAAGCTTGGGATGACAAAGAGTAAAGGGAAAAGCCAATATTTTGTACCGTCTTTGTTTGAATTGTATATTGGTTCGATATCTTACAATGTTTTAGTGAAACATTTAAAAAGATTTTATTAATAATTTAGTCATGTATTTGTATTTAATAAAATACTGTTTAGTTCCTTAATGTTAACTCTTGGAATGAGTATTACTTACCATCGTGTTTAAAAAATCTTGCTTTGAAGTCATGTGGAGATATAAGGCAAAATATTGGAATTTTTAATCATGTAACAAGATTTGATGTACTGTTCTATCAGTTCTGGTATCGCTGAGTTGTTGGACAGTTCTGCTGTCTGTAACTGGAATTGTAGTCTACCGATCTCCAACAAGCTCCTAGCACACACACAATGCAGACTTGACAATAGTAGAAGGACACCTGGAAAATCACTGATTGACCACATGTTTCATGCTAAACTATAAATGGTTTATAAATCAGGAATTAAGATGAACAGTATGGTACCTAACTTCCATTGGTACCTTAAACTGTTTTTGGGTTAGGTGAGTTGGGCGACTCGTTGTACTGGTTTTTCTGCTTAGTTGGTCGCTGCCTTGTGTAGTTTTACATTTTCCCTGCTGCTTCTAATCTTTGGTGATCTCCAACTTCGCATGAACTTCGCCATCATCTTCCTGCGCCGAAACCGACTCATTACCACGGCAATAACCTCCATCCTTTAATTCTCTACCATTCAAAGGCCCCTGTACACTGCAGTAAGACCTCCCTGCTCCTATACTCAAATCCCCTCGCTATGAAGGCCAGCATGCCATTTGCTTTCTTTACTGCCTGCTGTACCTGCATGCCTACCTTCAATGACTGATGTACCATGACACTCAGGTCTCGTTGCACCTCCCCTTTTACTAATCTGTCACCATTCAGATAATCTGCCCTCCTGTTTTTGCCACCAAAGTGGATAACCTCACATTTATCCACATTATACTGCATCTGCCATGCATTTGCCCATTCACCTAACCTGTCCAAGTCCCCCTGCAGCCTCTTAGCATCCTCCTCGCAGCTCGCACTGCCACCCAGCTTAGTGTCATCTGTAAACTTGGAGATATTACATTCAATTCCTTTGTCTAAATTATTAATGTATATTGTAAATAGTTGGGGTCCCAGCACTGAACCCTGCGGCACCCCATTAGTCACTGCCTGCCATTCTGAAAAGGACCCATTTATTCCCACTCGTTGCTTCCCGTCTGCCAACCATTTCTCTATCCACGTCAATACCCCCAATACCATGTGCCTTAATTTTGCACACTAATCTCTTGACTGGGATCTTGTCAAAAGCGTTTTGAAAGTCCAGATACCATCACATCTACTGGTTCTCCCTTATCCACTCTACTAGTTACATCCTCAAAAAAATCGAAGATTTGTCAAGCATGATTTCCCTTTCATAAATCCATGCTGACTTGGATCGATCCTTAACTGCTTTCCAAATGCGCTGCTATTATATCTTTAATAATTGACTCCAGCATTTTCCCCACCACTGATGTCAGACTAACTGGTCTATAATTCTCTGTTTTCTCTCTCCCTCCGTTTTTAAAAAGTGGGGTTACATTAGCTACTCTCCAATCCATAGGAACTGAGCCAGAGTCTGGAATGTTGGAAAATGACCACCAGTGCATCTACTATTTCCAGGGCCACTTCCTTAAATACTCTGGGATGCAGACTATCAGGCTCTGGGGATTTATCGGCCTTCAGTCCCTTCAATTTCCCTAACACCATTTCTAGACTAATAAAGATTTCCCTCAGTTCTCCCTTCTCAATAGACCCTCGGTCGCCTAGTATTTTTGGGAGGTTATTCGTGCCTTGTGAAGACAGAACCAAAGTATTTGTTCAATTGGTCTGCCATTTGATCGTTCCCCATTATGAATTCACCTGATTCTGACTGCAAGGGACCTACATTAGTCTTCACTAATCTTTTTCTTGTCACATATCTATAGAAGCTTTTGCAGACAGATTTTATGTTCCCTGCAAGCTTACTCTCATACTCTCTTTTCCCCCTCCTAGTCGTCCTCTGCTGAATTCTAAATTTCTCCCAGTCCTCAGGTTTGCTGCTTTTTCTGGCCAATTTATATGCCTCTTCCTTGGATTTAACACTTTCCCTAATTTCCCTTGTTAGCCACGGTTGAGCCACCTTCCCTTTTTTATTTTTACGCCACACAGGGATGTACAATTGTTGCCTATCCACCGTCAACCCTTTAAGTATCATTCGCCAGTCTATCCTAGCCAATTCATGTCTCATACCGTCAAAGTTTCCTTTAAGTTCAGGACCACAGTCTGAATTAACTGTGTCACTCTCCATTTTAATGAAAAATTATACCATATTATGGTCACTCTTCCCCAAGGGGCCTCGCACGACCAGATTGCTAATTAATCCTCTCTTGTTACACAAGACCCAGTCTAGGATGGCCTGTTCTCTAGTTGGTTTCTCGACATATTGATCTAGAAAACCATCCCTTATACACTCCAGAACAACTCCTCCACAGTATTGCCACTAATTTGGTTAGCCCGGTCAATATGTAGATTAAAGTCACCCATGATAACTGCTGTACCCTTATTGCACGCGTCGCTAATTTCCTGTTTGATGCCGTTCCCAACCTCCCTACTACTGTTTGGTGGTCTGTACACAACTCCCACTAACGTTTTCTCCCCTTTGGTGTTTCGCAGCTCTACCCATATAGATTCCACATCATCCATGCTAATGTCCTTACAATTGCTTTAATTTTCTCTTTAACCAGTAACTCCACCCCGCCTTCTTTTCCTTCCTGTCTATCCTTCCTGAATATTGAATACCCCTGGATGTTGAGTTCCCAGCCTTGGTTACCCTGGAGCCATGTCTCCGTAATCCCAATTACATCATAACAGCTAGCTGTGCAGTTAATTCATCCATCTTATTACGAATGCTTCTCGCATTGAGACTCAGCGCCTTCATAGGAAATCTGCATCCCTATAATTGCTACATAACCGGGCCTATGTAACTTGAGTTTTTCCCTGTGTCCATTTGCATACGCATTTTGGCTGCTGCTCAGGACCTGAGTTCACCACTGTTTCCACTTCTTTCTCCCCCTTTTTCTTTTCTCTCTATCCCTCTCCTGTCGTCATGCCGCCTTTCACCTCTCCTCTCTCGGATACTCTGTCCTCCCAACTCATTACTCTTCACTACTCTCCTGCCCCCATTCCAGGATTGACTCCCTCCTAGATAAGCCTACAGCTTCTTTCTGTGGCTCTATTGGCATCCTCCGAAAGGTCCACCGTGGCACTCATCACTGTTTCCTCACGAGTAGCAACCTCAACTGTCCCATCCCACTCTCTCACCGGTCTTACTGCCCAGCTTGCCCGTGGGGGTAAATCTTGCCAATCTCCTCCCCGTCCAACTCGCCCGCGCCCCCCCCCCCCCCTCCCCCCGCCCCAGTACTGACCCTGTGGATGCTGGCAGTGGATCCTCTACACATCTTACAGAATGTCCATTCGCTTGCGAGCAAGACCCTTACCATCCATGAGCTTATTGTGGATGATTGCATTGACATCGTGGCACTGACGGAAATTTGGCTGAGGGGCAATGACACCCTACCTTTAAATGAAGCATCCCCACCTGGCTATATCTTTCACAACTTGCCCCGCCCAGACCGCCGTGGTGGCGGTGTGGCTCTCATCACCAAATCACACCTTGGTCTGTCCCCCTACTCCTCTGGCACTTTCTCCTCCTTTGAGCTTAGAAACATAGAAAATAGGTGCAGGAGTAGGCCATTCAGCCCTTCTAGCCTGCACCGCCATTCAATGAGTTCATGGCTGAACATGCAACTTCAGTACCCCATTCCTGCTTTCTCGCCATACCCCTTGATCCCCCGAGTAGTAAGGACTTCATCTAACTCCCTTTTGAATGTATTTAGTGAATTGGCCTCAACTACTTTCTGTGGTAGAGAATTCCACAGGTTCACCACTCTCTGGGTGAAGAAGTTTCTCCTCATCTCGGTCCTAAATGGCTTACCCCTTATCCTTAGACTGTGACCCCTGGTTCTGGACTTCCCCAACATCGGGAACATTCTTCCTGCATCTAACCTGTCTAAACCCGTCAGAATTGTAAACGTTTCTATGAGGTCCCCTCTCATTCTTCTGAACTCCAATGAATACAAGCCCAGTTGATCCAGTCTTTCTTGATAGGTCAGTCCCACCATCCCAGGAATCAGTCTGGTGAATCTTCGCTGCACTCCCTCAATAGCAAGAATGTCCTTCCTCAAGTTAGGAGACCAAAACTGTACACAATACTCCAGGTGTGGCCTCACCAAGGCCCTGTACAACTGTAGCAACACCTCCCTGCCCCTGTACTCAAATCCCCTCGCTATGAAGGCCAACATGCCATTTGCTTTCTTAACCGCCTGCTGTACCTGCATGCCAACCTTCAATGACTGATGTACCATGACACCCAGGTCTCGTTGCACCTCCCCTTTTCCTAATCTGTCACCATTCAGATAATAGTCTGTCTCTGTTTTTACCACCAAAGTGGATAACCTCACATTTATCCACATTATACTTCATGTGCCATGCATTTTCCCACTCACCTAACCTATCCAAGTCACTCTGCAGCCTCATAGCATCCTCCTCGCAGCTCACACTGCCACCCAACTTAGTGTCATCCGCAAATTTGGAGATACTACATTTAATCCCCTCGTCCAAATCATTAATGTACAATGTAAACAGCTGGGGCCCCAGCACGGAACCTTGCGGCACCCCACTAGTCACTGCCTGCCATTCTGAAAAGTACCCATTTACCCCTACTCTTTGCTTCCTGTCTGCCAACCAGTTCTCAATCCATGTCAGCACACTACCCCCAATCCCATGTGCTTTAACTTTGCACATTAATCTCTTTTGTGGGACCTTGTCGAAAGCCTTCTGAAAGTCCAAATATACCACATCAACTGGTTCTTCTTTGTGCACTTTACTGGAAACATCCTCAAAAAATTCCAGAAGGTTTGTCAAGCATGATTTCCCTTTCACAAATCCATGCTGACTTAGACCTATCATGTCACCATTTTCCAAATGCACTGCTATGACATCCTTAATAATTAATTCCATCATTTTACCCACTACTGAGGTCAGGCTGACCGGTCTATAATTCCCTGTTTTCTCTCTCTCCTTTTTTAAAAAGTGGGGTTACATTGGCTACCCTCCACTCGATAGGAACTGATCCAGAGTCAATGGAATGTTGGAAAATGACTGTCAATGCATCCGCTATTTCCAAGGCCACCTCCTTAAGTACTCTGGGATGCAGTCCATCAGACCCTGGAGATTTATCGGCCTTCAATCCCATCAATTTCCCCAGCACAATTTCCCGACTAATAAAGATTTCCCTCAGTTCCTCCTCCTTACTAGACCCTCTGTCCCCTTTTATATCCGGAAGGTTGTTGGTGTCCTCCTTAGTGAATACCGAACCAAAGTAATTGTTCAATTGGTCTGCCATTTCTTTGTTCCCCGTTATGACTTCCCCTGATTCTGACTGCAGGGGACTTACGTTTGTCTTTACTAACCTTTTTTTCTTTACATACCTATAGAAACTTTTGCAATCCGCCTTAATGTTCCCTGCAAGCTTCTTCTCGTACTCCATTTTTCCTGCCCTCTTCAAACCCTTTGTCCTCCTCTGCTGAGTTCTAAATTTCTCCCAGTCCCCTTATTCCACCCCCTCACCTCTCATTTGAAATTCTCATTCTCCACCGCCCACCCGGGTACGGTAAAAATTTTATCACTGAGATATTTTCACTGCTTTCCTCATTGAGCCTCTGCACCGAGCAACTTTTCATCCTCGGTGATTTCAACCTCTATCTCAATTCATCCCTCCTCTGAGTTCACTATCCTCCTATCCTCCCTTAATCTCACCCTCCATGTAAATTCCCCAACCCATATTCATGACCACACCCTCTCTCATGGCCTCGCTACTCCTACCATATAAATTGCAGATAAGGCCACCTCTGACCATTTCCTTGTATCGCTCTCCACCCACAACCCCCTTCCCCAACCCAACCCTACTTACTTCTGCCTCCTCCCCTGGAAAAAAAACTCTCTCGACTCTCTCACAACTGCAGTTATCAACTCCAGACTTTGGCCCTCCATTTACCACGATATTTCTGCAGCCACCGATCTGTTCAACTACACCCTCACCTAATCCCTATTAAAACTATTACTCTCTCTCACCCTGGCCCTTCCCCCTGGTATGGCCCTCATGTTCGCTCCCTCAAGTCCAAGTGGTACAGACTTGAACGGATGTGGCGGAAAACTGGTTTCGCCATTCACCGCCAGTTCTGGCTGGACCACATAAAGCATTACCCGGTCCTATTCTTGTCTGCCAAAACTGCTCTCTATTCCAGGATAATTCTGTAATGCAAAGAGAATCCCCGGCTACTATTCTCTACTGCTAAACGTCTTCTTAAATTCCTCTCCCCTGTGTCCACCACACTCGCCTCCAACAACAAGTGCGAGGAGCTCATGGACTTCTTTGTCTCAAAGATTGAGACAATCCAATCAGTTGCCTCTGACACTTCCCTTCCTTCCCCTAGCCTACTGCGCCAAACTTCCTTTGAGGTTCCCCCCTGCTCAAGTCCTAAACTTGCATCTTTCTCCAGTTTATCTCTGATCTCCCTTCTTGACCTCTCCATGCTCATTTTGTCCATGAGACCCACTTCCTGCTCCCTCTACCCTATTCCCACTAAACTGCTGACCACCTAATTTCCTTTTCTGGCTCCCATGTTAGCTGACATTGTTAATGGTTCTCTCCTCGGGTACAGTCCCGTTTCCCCCCCCGCCCCCCACCCTCATTTATATCTGCCGTCATCACTTCTCCTCAACAAAACAACACTTGACCCCATTGTGCTTGAAAGCTAACGCCCCATTTCCAACCTCCCTTTCCTTTCCAAAGTCCTTGAATCTGTTGTCTCCTCCCAAGTCCATGCCCATCTTTCCAAGAATTCCATGTTTGAATTGCTTCAATCTGGTTTCCGCCTCTGCCACAGTACCGAAAAGGCTCTCATCAAAGTCACAAATTACATCCTTTGTGACTGTGACAAAGGATAATATTCCTCCTCATGCTTCTTGGCCTGTCTGCAACCTTTGACACGGTTGACCACTCCATCCTGCCTTTCCAGCATCATCCAGCTGGGTGGGACTGCACTCGCCTGGCTCTATTCTTATCGATCTAATCGTAGCCATAAAATCTCCTGCAACAGCTTCTCTTCCTACCCCTGTGTTACCCCTGGTGTACTCCAAGGATCTATCCTTGGCCCCTCCTGTTTCTCATCTATATGCTGTCTTTTGGCGACATCCTCCGAAAACACGCCGTCAGTTTCCACATGTACACTGACGATACCCAGCTCTACCTCACCACCGCTTTTCTCGACCTCTCCACGGTCTCTAAATTGTCAGACGACTTGTCCGACATCTAGTCCTGGATGAGCAGAATTTTTCTCAAATTAAATATTGGGAAAACTGAAGCCATTGTCTTTGGTCCCTGCCACGATCTGTGTTCCCCAGCCACCAACTCTATACCTCTCCCTAGCATCCGTCTGAGGCTAACCCAGACTGTTCGGAACCAAGGTGTCATATTTTGACCCTGAAATATGCTTCCAGCCACATATTCATGACGTAACTAAAACCACCTATTTCTACTTCCGTAACTTGCCAGTTTCTGCTCCTGCCTCAGCTCATCTGCTGCTGAAACCTTCATCCATGCATTTGTTATCTCTAGACTTGACTACTTCAACGCACTCCTGGCTGGCCTCCCACATTCTACCCTCTGTAAACTTGAGATCATCCAAAACTCGGCTGCCCATGTCCTAACTTGCGCCAAGTCCCGCTTACCCATCACCCCTGCGCTCCCTGACCTACATTGGCTCCCGGTTAAGCAACGCCTCGCTTTCAAAATTATCATTCTTGTTTACAAATCCATTGATGGCCTCGGCTCTCCTTCAGCCACATAACCCCCCCCCTCCCCCCGAGATATCTGCGCCCCTCAAATTTAGCCCTCTTGAGCATCTCTGATTATAACTGCTCAACCATCGGTGGCTGAGCCTTCAGCTGCCTAGGCCCCAAGTTCTGGAACTCCCTCCCTAAACCTCTCCATCTCTCTACCTCTCCTTCCTTCTTCAAGTGACTCTTTAAAATCTACCTCTTTGACCAAACTTTTAGTCAAATGCCATAACTACTTATCTGGCTCGGTGTCAAATTTATTTTTTTGTCAGCACCTTGGGACGTTTTACTAAGTAAAGGTGCTATATGAATGCAACTTCTTTTCTGAATCCAACATAACAAATCATTTTGGGATTCTCCATCTTTAAACTGAGTTTTTTGATAAGGTTTTATGTAGGTGTATGCCTTGATGGTGCTTCGCCTCAATGAACTGGAAATATGGTAGATCTGAATTAACTGTAGACATAACCAGTGGCATCTTGTATTTACCATTCAGGAAGAGTAGGTCTGGGATCTGGCTGAACTTGCTTTGCGGTGAATTGAGGTCTGATGCCACTGGAGAAGGAGGCCAGAATTTTAACTACATAGATACTTGCATTGAAGTGCACATAAATGAAAATGGTTTCCTTTCCTTTTAGAATATCTGAACAAAGTTTCTTCTTCTTTTAGGGAGAAAACACTGGCAAAGAAATACTATGATAAATTATTCAAAGAATATTGTATTGCTGATTTGAGTCAATACAAACACAATAAGGTATGTATCTGAAACTCTGCCACTTTATTTATAAATATACATAGGGTGAAAATGTTCATTTGGAGATTATAATGGCCTGGATTTTGCGGTAGAAATAACGGTGATGATAACAGCGTGCCTTAGTAAGGCTTCTTGGGCCGGATTTTCGGCAGGTTTGCGACCGGGTTATCGCCGCGATTTGACCTGGTCGCAAAGTCCGGGCAGAATCCTCGGGTACCTGTTTGTGGCAGCGTTTCCAAATTTCGGCGGGGAGAGCTACGCTGAGCCGCGGATTGCGTTTGTGTCGGACTTATGGCACTCTGCCGACCTGTACGCCGCGCCCAAAATAACAACAGGTCAAATCTGTCGGTGCAGCCCTAACCTGCAAAAAAAGGTACGTTTTATTTTTAAAAAATGTTTTCAACGATTCGATCATTGCACCATGAATGCTTGTGCATCGCCTCCCTTACCACCCTGGCACAGACGTAAAGGCCGAAAGTTCAGGCTGAAAACGATAGCGCTATGAAAACGGTAAGTTTTACGTATCGCTATCGTTTTCACCGAAAAACCTTGAAAGCTGAAAATCCGGCCCCTTAAATCTGATTGGTTAAAGAGGTACACAGTTGCTTGTCTTGTTCACACAGGTCCCAGATCCGCAGCAGAGGGTACATTGAAACATAGAAAATAGGTGCAGGAGTAGGCCTTTCGAGCCTGTACCATCATTCAATAAGATCATGGCTGATCATCACCTCTGTACCCCTTCCCTGCTTTCTCTCCATACCCCTTGATCTCTTTAGCTGTAAGGGCCATATCTAACTCCCTCTTGAATATATCCAACGAACTGGCATCAACAACTCTCTGCAGCAGAGAATTCCACAGGTTAACAACTCTCCTGAGTGAAGAAGTTTTTCCTCATCTCGGTCCTAAATGGCTTACCCCTTATCCTTAGACTGTGTCCCCTGGTTCTGGACTTCCCCAACATCGGGAACGTTCTTCCTGCATCTAACCTGTCCAGTCCTGTCAGAATTTTATATGTTTCTATGAGATCCCCTCTCATTCTTCTAAACTCCAGTGAATACAGGCCCAGTCGATCCAGTCTTTCTTCATATGTCAGTCCTGTCATCCCAGGAATCAGCCTGGTGAACCTTCGCTGCACTCCCTCAATAGCAAGAACGTCCTTCCTCCGATTAGGAGACCAAAACTGAACACAATATTCCAGGTGGCCTCACTAAGGCCCTGTACAACTCCCTGCTCCTATACTCAAATCCCCTAGCTATGAAGGCCAACATGCCATTTTCCACCTTCACTGCCTGCTGTACCTGCATGCCAACTTTCAACGACTGATATACCATGATACCCAGGTCTCGTTGCACCTGCCCTTTTCCTAATTTGCCGCCATTCAGATATTCTGCCTTCGTGTTTTTGCCACCAAAGTGGATAACCTCACATTTATCCACATTACACTGCATCTGCCATGTATTTGCCTATTCGCTCAACCTGTCCAAGTCAGCCTGCAGCCTCTTAGCATTCTCCTCGCAGCTCACACCGCCGCCCAGCTTAGTCTCATCTCAAACTTGGAGATATTACACTCAATTCCTTCATCTAAATCATTGATGTATATTGTAAATAGCTGGGGTCCCAGCACTGAGCCCTGCGGCACACCACTAGTACCACACTGTTTTGGCCCTCTAATCACAGGAAGTTCCAGTGCAAAAGCACATAGACGTCTGCGGGCAAGTGTAAGTGTAATGATCGTCTGGTGCCATTTGTTCATCGCTAACCGCAAAATCCGGGGCACTCATTTTATACAAGGAAACAAAAGTAATAATATTTTCATAATGAAATGTTATGGTGGAACTGTTTGATAAACTGAGGCCAGAAAGCGACTGGGGGGGAATAAAATGACTGAAGCTACATCAACAGAACAGAAAATACACCCACACTACAAGCATTGTCCTACATTCTCTGAATGCGTGCTGACGCAAAACCATTACCACTATAGAAGATAGCTATCTCATGGTTTTACTGATTATACTTCATAATGAGAATCTTTTCTTATCCCAGCAAAGCTAGTCATAGTAGTATTGCAATTAAAAAGTAACACTTTAAATAAAAATCCCCCAAAATTAATTGGAGGTAACTGCTGTTTAAATGTACATCAGTCATCAAATGGTTCTACAGTAACTTTTTACTTAACCACTATGTTCCTTATATTAATTCTATTTTAACTATCTTCTATAGTATATTCCATTTACTAGTATCAGTTTTGCATCTGACAGTTTGGATTTCGATGGCGAATGGATAAAGAAGTGATTTCAGGAAAAGGTAATGCATTTCCAATATTAAAACAAACAATAGGATTGGTTGGTGCAATGGGTTAGACACTGGCCTTCCATTTCTGAGATCTGATTCAAGTTCATGAAAGGCACTTCTATTTGGTCGTTGTAAAAGTCCCACCTATATGAGTTTGGGCAGTTTTAATCCTGTTCTTTGTGGGGTATGAGTACAGTGCAAAATCGCTGATATTGGAACTAAGTTGACAATCTGAGAGGGAAATGGAGAAATGTTGCACCAGTGCTACAGTGTTCTATACTTGGCATTTAGAAACATAGAAATTTACAGCGCAGACGGAGGCCATTTCGGCCCATCATGTCCACGCCAGCCGACAAAGAGCCACACGGCCCTTGGTCAGCAGCCCTGAAGGTTACATATAAACCTATGAACAATGACGGCAAAGCAACGAGCACCCAGCCCAACCAGTCTGTCTCTCACAACAGCGACACCACTTATACTAAAACATTCTGCACTCCACCCCAACTGGAACCATGTGATCTCCTGGGAGAGGCAAAAACCATATTTAAAAACCCAGGCCAATTTAGGGAGAAAGAAATCTGGGAAAATTCCTCTCTGACCCATCCAGGTGATCGAAACTAGTCCAGGCGATCACCCTGGCCGTATTCGATTCCCTGCAGTACTTACCATTATATCTGCGCTGTCCAACAAAAGGTCATCCAGTCTAATCCCAATTACCAGCTCTAGGTCCGTAACCCTGCAGGTTATGGCACTTTAAGTGCCCATCCAACTGTCTCTTAAAAGTGGTGAGGGTTTCTGCATCCACCATTTATCAACTTGATGAGCACAAAATTCAGGCAAAACCATCTAAGTTTCTATGATGCTTATAATCTGGATCTTTCAGCATTGTACAAATTAAGATGTCAGCCTTGGCTTTATGGTAGCACTCTTGGCTCTGAGTCAGAAGGTCTTGTGTTCAAACTCTGCTCCATATGCACATAACTTAGGCTGGCATTCTAATGTACTGAGGGAAGTGCTGCACAGTTGAAGGTGCTGTCATTTGGATGAGACATTAAGCCAAGGTCCCGTCGACCTCTCGGGTGGACGTAAAAGATTCCATGGTACTATTGGAAGAAGAGTAGGGCAGTTGTCCTGGTGTACTGCTCAGGTATAGCACAACTAGATGCAGAATACAGCTCTCTTACTCTTCTCCAACAATATGCCTCCCAACGAGACAATTGCAAATGCCATGGACAGAAATAAATAGTTAATGGTCTGGTCATAGAAACACAGAGATATCGAAACATAGAAAATAGGTGCAGGAGTAGGCCATTCGGCCCTTCGAGCCTGCACCACCATTCAATGAGTTCATGGCTGAACATGCAACTTCAGTACCCCATTCCTGCTTTCTCGCCATACCCCTTGATCCCCCCCTAGTAGTAAGGACTACATCTAACTCCTTTTTGTATATATTTAGTGAATTGGACTCAACAACTTTCTGTGGTAGAGAATTCCACAGGTTCACCACTCTCTGGATGAAGAAGTTTCTCCTCATCTCGGTCCTAAATGGCTTACCCCTTATCTGTGACCCCTGGTTCTGGACTTCCCCAACATTGAGAACATTCTTCCTGCATCTAACCTGTCCAAACCCGTCAGAATTTTAAACGTTTCTATGAGATCCCCTCTCATTCTTCTGAACTCCAGTGAATACAAGCCCAGTTGATCCAGTCTTTCTTAATCTGTCAGTCCCGCCATCCCGGGAATCAGTCTGGTGAACCTTCGCTGCACTCCCTCAATAGCAAGAATGTCCTTCCTCAAGTTAGGAGACCAAAACTGTACACAATACTCCAGGTGTGGCCTCACCAAGGCCCTGTACAACTGTAGCAACACCTCCCTGCCCCTGTACTCAAATCCCCTCGCTATGAAGGCCAACATGCCATTTGCTTTCTTAACCGCCTGCTGTACCTGCATGCCAACCTTCAATGACTGATGTACCATGACACCCAGGTCTCGTTGCACCTCCCCTTTTCCTAATCTGTCACCATTCAGATAATAGTCTGTCTCTCTGTTTTTACCACCAAAGTGGATAACCTCACATTTATCCACATTATACTTCATGTGCCATGCATTTGCCCAATCACCTAACCTATCCAAGTCACTCTGCAGCCTCATAGCATCCTCCTCGCAGCGTACACTGCCACCCAACTTAGTGTCATCCGCAAATGTGGAGATACTACATTTAATCTCCTCGTCCAAATCATTAATGTACAATGTAAACAGCTGGGGCCCCAGCACAGAACCTTGCGGCACCCCACTAGTCACTGCCTGCCATTCTGAAAAGTACCCATTTACTCCTACTCTTTGCTTCCTGTCTGCCAACCAGTTCTCAATCCATGTCAGCACACTACCCCCAATCCCATGTGCTTTAACTTTGCACATTAATCTCTTTTGTGGGACCTTGTCGAAAGCCTTCTGAAAATCCAAATATACCACATCAACTGGTTCTCCCTTGTCCACTCTACTGGAAACATCCTCAAAAAATTCCAGAAGGTTTGTTAAGCATGATTTCCCTTTCACAAATCCATGCTGACTTGGACCTATCATGTCACCTCTTTCCAAATGCGCTGCTATGACATCCTTAATAATTGATTCCATCATTTTACACACTACTGAGGTCAGGCTGACCGGTCTATAATTCCCTGTTTTCTCTCTCCCTCCTTTTTTAAAAAGTGGGAGAGAGAAAACAGTGGCTACCCTCCACTCGATAGGAACTGATCCAGAGTCAATGGAATGTTGGAAAATGACTGTCAATGCATCCGCTATTTCCAAGGCCACCTCCTTAAGTACTCTGGGATGCAGTCCATCAGGCCCTGGGGATTTATCGGCCATCAATCCCATCAATTTCCCCAACACAATTTCCCGACTAATAAGGATTTCCCTCAGTTCCTCCTTCTTACTAGACTCTCTGATCCCTTTTATATCCGGAAGGTTGTTTGTGACCTCCTTAGTGAATACCGAACCAAAGTACTTGTTCAATTGGTCTGCCATTTCTTTGTTCCCCGTTATGATTTCCCCTGATTCTGACTTCAGGGGACCTGATCATTCTAGTACTTGTGTGGATATGGCAGCTGTTTACTCAGCCTCATATTTCTGGAAGTAATCAACGACATTGTTCTGCAGTCTTTATTGTATATTCGCAGCTTCCCCATGTAGAAACAGGAACAACAGAGAACGTCTCAGAATATAGTGAACAATTTAAATATTGGAATAGCTGGAACCTCTCTAGTGTAGAGATTCTTATTGTAGATTTTTTTAAGGTTCTTGAACAAGACCCCAATTAGGCAGCAGTCAGTATGTTTGAGCAATAGATCAAGATTTATTAAGTTTACAGCATAATGTACGTAACAAAAGGTGACAATTCAGCGAGAAGTTAGCAGTCCTTGGTCCCTGGAAACTCTCGGACACAGGTGACATCGTCTTCAGTCTGTTTCTTGTTCTTCCAGCAGTCTCCGTGTAAAGTTATTCCTTGCGTATCGATGTTTTAACCTATTTGTTATCAAAGGTTTGTTTGGCCAGTGTCCATAAATGGTTTTTAACAAAATCATCCTTTTTAATTGGTTCTAATGGTCAAATTACCATTGTCACTCAGACCAAAGGTATCATCCTGGTCACGCCTGCCTTCAGTAGTTTTCCAAAAACCTTATTTTGTGTGTTATTGATGTTTTACATATTCCTTCACCTCATTGGAATTTGTCTTGTCTCTCTTGTTCCTAGCTTCAAGCTGTACCAATGGGCCCATCTCAAGCTATCTCATGTTTCTTTATTACTAACTCTTTCAAACACTAGTATTGATATTAAATGTACTCTAATTTCTACTTTACATTATAATTTTTTTTATACTAACCGTTTTGTTAGACAAACTCTAATTTCTACTTTGCATTATAACATTTTAACAATTTGACCTTCACTCGCAGCCTGTGCCTGCTTGTTTGTCTGAGCTCAGTCAAAAGCTGCTTTGACTGCTTTTGCATACATTCAAACAATTTCTAATATTTCCATGTCAGCAGCGAATCGTGGGTAAGATTAGCTGGTCAATGACTACTATTGAATCTATACATATATGATTCCTATCCACTATGAATCTCTAATACCAGTCTTTCTTACAAATCCCCACCTCGAGGATGAAATGTTTTAAACATTGATTTCTCGACTATCTTAATCTACTTTCTGACAAACATACAATGAATGTTAATATCATCTGGATAGGTAAGATTGCCGTAGAAATATTTATGTACAAAGAGTGTTGTCCCACGTTCTATGTAGTTTCCCACCACTCCATAGAGCCATAATCTCTCTGTGTTCTATCATTGCTTTGTCGATTTGGGCATTGTTAGTAGGGAGACCCAGAAATTAAGATTTTCCCCTTATAGTCCATTCCTTTGAGGGAGAGGAGCAACCTTTTGACCCCTTACTCAAATTTAATTCACTGGAACGTGTTCCAATTCTGCCCCGCCTGGGGTATCCTGTTTCTTGTGTTCTTTCCTGATCTTACCCCACCTGGGGTCTCCTCTACGTTGCTTACTTGAGGCGGAGGAATTCTTTCCGACTTCTCATTTTATGATGATATTGACTAGCCCTCTTAATCTGGATTATCAGTATATCCAAGATCAATTCACTACCTCCGATATCAATATGCTTCATGACAGTAACTTTGTCCTTTCTGAATTTTGGTATGATTTTGGCTTATGCATCAAAGTCTTGCTACATGGCGTATATATATCAAATACACTATCATTACAAGTTGGAGAACTATCAGAGCATGTAAAATAATATGAACCCAAGGGTGTGCTGACATAATTGTGCCACATAACAGGTACCAGTGCGTTTAACTCTATCCTGATTCATTAATTAGAAAGTTTCTCGATGGAGTATGTACCAATGCATTAAAACTTGTCTCACTTCCTGAGCCATATTAACCATTTCATGCCTTGCTTGTCAAGTCTGAGACCCGTTCTTCAGTGCAAATTCACCATGCATTTCCGCGTGCTAATTGCTTCATATACTACAATTCACGTCTGCACACTCACACCGGTATCTCGATGCCATCCGATATAAGCCATCTTGGGCTGTCAGGTGATCTTATCAAAAGATTGTCTGGAGATCTTTGCTCATCTTCCACTGCGTGTTCCCGATGTCTTGGGTAGTGGCCAGGCTATCAATGCGGTTTTCTTACAAAAGTTCATAGGCAAGAACACAAATGTCTCCAAGAGAAAGCTGTTGATTTACTATTCTTAACTGCACTTTCTTGACTTTCATTAGAAAATGTTAGAAAATTCCCATTTGGTGATGCACTTTCCCCGTTTCTATCTTGCATCTTAAGTGGGGCTTCCCGTTAATTACTATTCATATCTCATGAGCTCTGGAGTAACCTTACTGTCCAATACAATATTAAAGATAGAAAGCACTTTGAAGTAACCAGAGACATTCACACTTTGAAGTAACCAGAGACATTCACACTTTGAAGTAACCAGAGACATTCACACTTTGAAGTAACCAGAATATGCACTATGCTTAATCCTACCATACCATTTTCCATTAAATTTACCATCAAAACTGGTACTGCCTTTAAACTTAAGATTTTGTTTTAGTTTTTTTTCAAGATTCTCCAAAATATTCCTGTTTATATTTGTGTGAACTCGATTGCAAGCAATCTAACAGAGGTCTTAATAGACAATAAAATGTGAGTTTACGTCATTGCATTTATCGCATGCCACGCGTTCAGCAACTCCAAAATTCTTAGTATTGCATAATTTACTTAAAAAATGACTCCAGCATTATATCACATTGTTCAGCCAGTCCTACATTTGCATTTTCTTGAAGTGGCCACAAATTTTGAACTTAATATTTTTATAAAATTGATAGATTCAATGTGACCTTACTTGTTCTGTGATTTGGGGGCAAGACTGTGCCATTAAAGTCAATGATGAACCCAAGAGTGAATTCAAATGTAATTGTGTTGACAGTAGTGCTGACATTAGAATTAAAGGAAAATTTACGGCAGAGGCATGAGATATCTGAGGACAAGTACAAACCATTAATAGGTAGCCTATATAAATACAGCAAAGTCAATCTGGGACAAATTCAGTTTGTATTGTTGAGAGGGCTACATAAATACAATGACATATAGCCTGCTAAATATTGTTTAATGACTGCATTTTTGCCCAAAAACTAGTCTTTACAAATATTTGCTTAATCTATATAAACCTAGTTTTGAAATATAAAAAGTGTGAACGCATTCCTAATAAAATCACATCCACATTTTTTACAAATTTTCTCAAAAATCTGATGGACCCTAATCTCTAACAGTATAAAAAATAAGAAAATTCAGTGACGGGGAGATACTTGGCCTGTGCAAATGATAACAATTTGCATGTTAACAGAAATTAATGCTATATGCGTTTTATAAAGAGAAATAGTAGAATTGACGTTCTACCACTTGTTTTACATACAACACCTAAAATTAATTGACCGCTTACAATTACGGAAAAACCATACTATTCCTCCAACTTATTTATTTCCATTGTAATGTCATGTACTAAAACCTCCATTTATTCAACATAGTTCATAGAATCATAGAAATTTACAGCACAGAGGAGACATTTTGGCCCATCGTGTCTGTGCCAGCCAACAAAGAGCTATCCAGCCTAATCCCACTTTTCAGCTCTTGGTCCATAGCCTTGTAGGTTACGGCACTTCATGTGCATATCCAAATACTTTTTAAATGCTATGAGGGTTTCTACCTCTACTATCCTTTGAGGCAGTGAGTTCCAGACCCCCACCACCCTCTGGGTGAAAACATTTCTCCTCAAATCCCCTCTAAACCTCCGACCAATTATTTTAAATCTATGCCCCCTGGTGATTGACCCCCCCGCTAAGGGAAATAGATCCTTTCGATCCACTCTATCTAGCCCCCTCATAATTTTATACACTTCAGTTAGCTCTCCCCTCAGCTTCCTCTGTTCTAAACTAAACAACCCCAGCCTATCCAATCTTTCCTCATAGCTAAAATTGTCCAGTCCAGGCAACATCCTCGTAAATCTCCTTTGTACCCTCTCTGGTGCAATCACATCTTTCCTGTAATGTGATGACCAGAACTGCATGCAGTACTCTAGCTGTGGCCTAACTAATGTTTTATACAATTCAAGCATAACCTCCTTGCTCTTATACTCTCTGCCTCAGCTAATAAAGGCAAGTATTCCTTTTTCCTTCTTGACCACGTTATCTACCTGTCCTGCTACCTTCAGGGATCTGTGGATATGCACTCCAAGGTCCCTCTATTCCTCTACACTTTTCAGTGTCCTACCATTTATTGTGTATTTCCTTGCCTTGTTAGACCTACCCCAATGCATTACTTCATACTTCTCTGGATTGAATTCCATTTGCCACTATTTGACCAGTCCATCGATATCTTCCTGCCGTCTACAGCTTTCTTCTTCATTATCAACCACATGGACAATTTTTGTATCATCTGCAAACTTCTTAATCATACCTTACATTCAAGTCTAAATCATTAATATATACCACAAAAAGCAAGGAACCTAGTACTGAGCCCTACGGAACCCCATTGGAAACAGCCTTCCAGTCACAAAAACACCCACCGACCATTACCCTTTACTTCCTGCCTCTGAGCCAATTTTGGATCCAACTTGCCACTGTGCCTTGGATCCAATGGGCTTTTACCTCCGTGACTAGCTCGCCATGTGGGACCTTATCAAAAGCCTTGCTAAAATCCATACACACTACATCAAACACACTACCCTCCTTGTTACCACCTCAAAAAATTCAACCAAGTTAGTCAGACACGACCTTCCCTTAACAAATCCATGCTGACTGTCCTTGATTAATCCGTGTCTTTGTAAATGAAGATTTATCCTTTCCCTCAGAATTTTTTCCAATCATTTTCCCACCACTGAGGTTAAGCTAACTGGAACTGTAATTACTCGGTTTATTCCTTTCTCCCTTATTAAACAGCGGTACAACATTAGCAGTCTTCCGGCACCACATCTGTAGCCAGAGAGGATTGGAAAATGATTGTCAGAGCCTCTGCTATTTCCTCTCTTGCTTCACTTAATAGCCTGGGATCCATTTCATCCGGGCCTGGTGATTTATCCACTTGCAAAGATGCTAAACCCCTTAATACTTCCTCTCTCTCAATGTTTATTTCATCTAATATTTCACACACCTATTCCCTGATTGCAATGTCTGCATCATCGCTCTCTTTTGTGAAAACAGATGCAAAATATTCATTAAGAACCATGCCCACGTCTTCCACCTCCACACACACGAATTACCTTTATGGTCTCTAATAGGCCCTACTCTTTCTTTAGTTATCCTCTTGCTCTTAATATCTTTGGGTTTTCCTTGATTTTACTTGCCAATATTTTTTCATGCTTTCCGAATTTCCTTTTTAATTTCACCCCTGCACTTTCTATACTCCTCTAGGGTTTCTGCAGTTTTACATAAGAGCATAAGAAATAGGAGCAGGAATAGGCCTTACAGCCCCTCGAGCCTGCTATTTAATGCGATCATGGCTGATCCAATCATGTACTCGGGTCCACTTCCCTGCCCGCACTCCATACCCCCTTATTCCCTTATCAGTTAAGAAACTGTCTATCTCTGTCTTAAATTTATTCAATGTCCCAACTTCCACAGCTCTCTAAGGCAGTGAATTCCACAGATTTACAACCCTCTGAGAGAAGAAATTCCTCCTCATCTCAGTTTTAAATGGGCGGCCTCTAATTCTAGTCTCCCCTATCAGTGGAAACATCCTCTCTACATCCACCTTGTCAAGCCCCCGCATTATCTTATACGTTTCAATAAGCTCACCTCTCATTCTTCTGAATTCCAATGAGTAAGGCCCAACCTACTCAACCTTTCCTCATAAGTTAACCCCCTCATCTCCGGAATCAACCTAGTGAACCTTCTCTGAACTGCCTCCAAAGCAAGTATATCCTTTCTTAAATATGGAAACCAAAACTGTACGCAATATTCCAGGTGTGGCCTCACCAATACCCTGTATAACTGTAGCAAGACTTCCCTGCTTTTATACTCAATCCCCTTTGCAATAAAGGCCAAGATTCCATTGGCCTTCCTGATCACTTGCTGTATCCGTTTGTGTTTCATGCACCAGGAGCCGCATATCCTGATGTACTGCAGCACTTGCAATTTTTCTCCATTTAAATAATAACCTGCTCTTCGTTTTTTTTTCTGCCAAAGTACATAATCTCTCACTTCCAACATTATACTCCATCTGCCAAATTTTGAGCCCTCGGTATCTGTCATAAGCTTCTCCTGTTTTCTTTATCTTACCCTGTATACCCCTGTCATCCAGGGTGCTCTAGATTTTTTAGTCCCACCCTTTTTTAAGGGAACATATTTGCTCTGAACCCTCACTATCTCTTCCTTGAATGCCTCCCACTGCTCTAACACTTAGCTACCTTCAAGTAGCAGTTTCCAGTCCACTTTGACTAAATTACATCTCAGCTTAGTAAAATTAGCTTTTCCCCAATTGAGAACATTTATTCCTGATCTATCTTTGTTCTTTACCATCATACCCTAAATCTAGCTGAATTATGATCACTGGCACCAAAATGCTCTTCCACCTGCCCAGCTTAATTCCCTAAAACTAAGTCCAGAACTGCCCCCTCTCTTGTTGGGCTTATTACATACTGGCCAAAAAGGTTCTCCTGAATGCATTTTAAGAATTTTGCTCCCGCTATATCTTTCACACTGATTTTATCCTCGTTAACATTAGGGTAGTTGAAATCCCATACTATTATTGCCCTATTGTTTTTGCACTTGTCAGAAATTTGCCGACATATTTGCTCTTCTATCTCACTCTTGACTATTTGGGGGTCTAGAGTACAACTCCCTGCATTGTGATTGTCCCTTTTTTATTCTTCAGTTCAACCCATATGGCCTCATTTGATGATCCTTCTAGCATCATATCCCTCCTCACAGCTGTAATTGTTTCTTTAATCAATACTGAGACCCCCCTCCTCTTTTTCTGTCTCCCCCTCTATCTCAACTGATAACCCTGTAATCAGAGATATTGAGTTGCCTATCCTGCCCTTCTTTCAGCCATGTCTCAGTAATAGCTATAATACATAAGCCCATGTGTCTATCTGTGCCCTCAGTTCATCTGCCTTATTCCTTAGACTCCTTGCATTGAAGTATACAGGTTGAACCTCCCTTATCCGGACACCTCGGGATCTGGCCTGTTCTGGACGAGGGGTTAACTTAGGGGTGATACAGGTAGATATTGGGGTGGGCTGGCTGGCTTGGGGCTGGGAGTGCGGCAGAGAGATCATGGTTCGGGGGGGTGGGGGGTGCGGCGGCAGTGGATCGCGGGGGGTCAGGCCAGCGATTGCAGGAGTCGGCAGTGAGGAAGGACTTCAATTTGTTCATATCAGAGTTCTGCGCATGCACCACCCGGTGGCCGGGAATGGTTCTGAACGAGGGGTGGTTCTGGATAAGGGAGTTCGGGATAAGGGAGATTCAACCTGTATACCATTTAGCACTGCCAAGTTCCCTTGTTGTTTATTTTCTAGCCTTTGTTTCCTCACTCTCTTACTAATTTTCTGCCTTCCATTTCCAACTTTGCTTTTCTTCCTTCTGAATCTACTCTCGGGTTCCCATCCCCTGCCAAGCTAGCTTAAACCCTCCCTAACAGCACTAGCAACCCTGCCCCCCCACCCGAGGATATTGGTTCAGGCCCTGTTGAGGTGCAACCCGTCCGGCTTGTACATGTACCACTCCCCCAGAAACGGTCCCAATGCCTCAGGAATCTAAAGCCCTCCCTCCTGCACCATCTCTGCAGCCCTGCATTCATCTGTTCTGTCCTCCTATTTCTGTACTCACGAGCACGTAGCACTAGGAGTAATCCGGAAATTACGACCTGTGAGGTCATGCTTTTTAATCTCTTTCCTAGCTCCCTAAAAACTGCCTGCAGGACCTCATCCCACTTTCGACCTTTTGACATTGGTACCAATATGGACAATGACCTCTGGCTGTTCACCGCCCCCGCCCCCCCCCCTCAAAATGTCCTGCAACCATTCAGTGACATCCTTGACCGTGGCACCAGGGAGGCAACATATCATCCTAGAGTCGCGCCTACAGCTGCAGAAACACCTGTCTGTTCCCCTAACTATCAAATCCCCTACCACTATTGCTCTTCCACTCTTCTTCCTCAACTCCCCCCCCCCCCCACTCCTCCTGTGCAGCTGAGCCACCAATGGTGCCACGGACTTGGCTCTGGCTGCACTCCAAAGAGGAACCATCGCCCTCACCAGTATCCAGAACTGAAAACTGGTTAGCGAGCGAAATGCACTCAGGGGGACTCCTGCCCTACCTGCCTGGTCCTCCTTGTCTGTTGAAATACCAATACAGTCCCATGACTACAAGATGAATCAAGAGAGAGTGAGAATACCACCACTGGCAATGTTTTTGAAAATGTGTTAAAGTTCGTTAATATAATTTTTCCTACTTCAGGTCAGTTTTGCTGTGGAAACAAATATTGTGATGTGAAAGAAGGACTGAAAAGTTGGGAGGTTAACTTTGGTTACACCGAACATGGGGAAAAAAGGAATGCCCTTGTGAAACTGAGTAAGTCACATCTCTATCATGTTACTATATTTGGGTGTGAAAAGAGTTTATTAGTCTAGTTTGAGATCTGGAAATAAATCTGTTGCTGCTGATCAACTTAGTTAGTCTTTGGGACCAGGTGGTCATATCTTGTTTATCCTATTATTTGCCTGATCAGCTGATCTTGTGCTGTTAACCTTCATCTTTGCTGATTTATCATTATTTGCTTAAATTTAAAATGTAAAAATACTTGAGCTGTGTGACTTGTGACTCCCAGTATCAGGAAAAGATAACAAGATAGCTTTTTCCCTGGCTCCCATGTTCATATAAATTATAGGACAATATGTAGCAGTATGGATTGAGCTCATGAAGATCAGCTTTTCTGTTGTACTCATTCAACAGTGAACCAAGACACTTAATTCAATCTTCACATGTTTTAATGAGAATGCTGATGCCACATATTGCAGCTGTATGGATCAAAACTCAACACTTGTTAAGTTTTGAACTCTAACCACAGCCTAACTGGTGGTGGCAGACAGACTCCTTATTTAGTCAATTTCAATCAAGACTATGGAAAGTAGCCCAATCTGAAAAAATACATTAATCACTAAGGCTGAAAAAGAAGAAATTCTTATTGTCTCAGGCTGCTTGGCACATGAATAGTATCCCACAACGAGAATAAACAATTTTGAAAGAAAGAACTTGCTTTTGTATATTGACTTCCAAGTCACCGCAATGTCCCAACGTGCTTCACAGCTAATGAATTACTTTAAGTAACTCTTGTAATGTAGACAAAAACAACTGCCAATTTGCACACAACACGATTGCACAAACAGTAGTGAGATAATCTTGTTGGTTGAAGTATTAACGCTGGCCGGGATGCCAGGCCATATCCCCTCTCCTTTTCTTCGAATAATGCCATAGGATTTTCTACATCCACCTGAACAGACAGAGAACATAAGAACATAAGAATTAGGAACATGAGTAGGCCATCTAGTCCCTCGAGCCTGCTCCGCCATTCAATAAGATCATGGCTGATCTGGCCGTGGACTCAGCTCCACGCACCCGCCCTCTCCCCGTAACCCTTAATTCCCTTATTGGTTAAAAATCTATCAATCTGTGACTTGAATACATGCAATGAGCTCGCCTCA
This sequence comes from Pristiophorus japonicus, assembly GCF_044704955.1. Lineage (NCBI taxonomy): Eukaryota > Metazoa > Chordata > Chondrichthyes > Pristiophoridae > Pristiophorus > Pristiophorus japonicus. Next base: position 296,092,175 of record NC_091979.1, on the reverse strand, counting down.
ACTGCTTCCTTGGGCAGAGAATTCCACAGATTCACAACCCTCTGGGAGAAGAAATTCCTCCTCAACTCAGTTTTAAATTGGCTCCCCTGTATTTTGAGGCTGTGCCCCCTAGTTCTAGTCTCCCCTACCAGTGGAAACAACCTCTATCTTGTCTATCCCTTTCATGATTTTAAATGTTTCGATAAGATCACCCCTCATCCTTCTGAACTCCAACGAGTAAAGACCCAGTCTACTCAATCTATCATCATAAGGTAACCCCCTCATCTCCGGAATCAGCCTAGTGAATCGTCTCTGTACCCCCTCAAAAGCCAGTATATCCTTCCTTAAGTAAGGTGACAAAAACTGCACTCAGTACTCCAGGTGCGGCCTTACCAATACCCTATACAGTTGCAGAAGGACCTCCCTGCTTTTGTACTCCACCCCTCTCGCAATGAAGGCCAACATTCCATTCGCTTTCCTGATTACCTGCTGCACCTGCAAACTAACTTTTTGGGATTCATGCACAAGGACCCCCAGGTCCCTCTACACCTCAGCATGTTGTAATTTCTCCCCATTCAAATAATATTCCCTTTGACTTTTTTTTCCCAAGGTGGATGACCTCACACTTTCCGACATTGTATTCCATCTGCCAAACCTTCGCCCATTCGCTTAACCTATCCAAATCTCTTTGCAGCCTCTCTGTGTCCTCGACACAACCCGCTTTCCCACTAATCTTAGTGTCATCTGCAAATTTTGTTACACTACACTCTGTCCCCTCTTCCAGGTCATCTATGTATATTGTAAACAGTTGTGGTCCCAGCACCGATCCCTGTGGCACACCACTAACCACCGATTTCCAACCCGAAAAGGAGCCATTTATCCCGACTCTCTGCTTTCTGTTCGCCAGCCAATTCTCTATCCATGCTAATACATTTTCTCTGACTCCGCGTACCTCTATCTTCTGCAGTAACCTTTTGTGTGGCACCTTATCGAATGCCTTTTGAAAATCTAAATACACCACATTCATCGGTACACCTCTATCCACCATGCTCGTTATATCCTCAAAGAATTCCAGTAAATGAGTTAAACATGATTTCCCCTTCATGAATCCATGCTGCGTCTGCTTGATTGCACTATTCCTATCTAGATGTCCCGCTATTTCTTCCTTAATGATAGTTTCAAACATTTTCCCCACTACAGATGTTAAATTAACTGGCCTATAGTTACCTGCCTTTTGTCTGCCCCTTTTTTAAACAGAGGCGTTACATTAGCTGCTTTCCAATCCGCTGGTACCTCCCCAGAGTCCAGAGAATTTTGGTAGATTATAACGAATGCATCTGCTATAACTTCCGCCATCTCTTTTAATACCCTGGGATGCATTTCATCAGGACCAGGGGACTTGTCTACCTTGAGTCCCATTAGCCTGTCCAGCACTACTCCCCTAGTGATAGTGATTGTCTCAAGGTCCTCCCTTCCCACATTCCCGTGACCAGTAATTTTTGGCATGGTTATTGTGTCTTCCACTGTGAAGACCGAAGCAAAATAATTGTTTAAGGTGTCAGCCATTTCCACATTTCCCATTATTAAATCCCCCTTCTCATCTTCTAAGGGACCAACATTTACTTTAGTCACTCTTTTCCGTTTTATATATCGGTAAAAGCTTTTACTATCTGTTTTTATGTTTTGCGCAAGTTTACCTTCGAAATCTATTTTTTCTTTCTTTATTGCTTTTTTAGTCATTCTTTGCTGTTGTTTAAAATTTTCCCAATCCTCTAGCTTCCCACTAACCTTGGCCACCTTATACACATTGGTCTTTGATTTAATACTCTCCTTTATTTCCTTGGTTATCCACGGCTGGTTATCCCTTCTCTTGCCGCCCTTCTTTTTCACTGGAATATATTTTTGTTGAGCACTATGAAAGAGCTCCTTAAAAGTCCTCCACTGTTCCTCAATTGTACCACCGTTTAGTCTGTGTTTCCAGTCTACTTTAGCCAACTCTGCCCTCATCCCACTGTAGTCCCCTTTGTTTAAGCATAGTACGCTCGTTTCTGACACAACTTCCTCACCCTCAATCTGTATTACAAATTCAACCATACTGTGATCACTCATTCCGAGAGGGTCTTTTACTAAGAGATCGTTTATTTTTCCTGTCTCATTACACAGGACCAGATCTAAGATAGCTTGCTCCCTTGTAGGTTCTGTTACATACTGTTCTAAGAAACAATCCCGTATGCATTCTATAAATTCCTCCTCCAGGCTACCCCGTGCGATTTGAGTTGACCAATCGATATGTAGGTTAAAATCCCCCATGACTACTGCCGTTCCTTTTTCACATGCCTCCATTATTCCCTTGATTATTGCCCGCCCCACCGTGAAGTTATTATTTGGGAGCCTATAAACTATGCCCACCAGTGACTTTTTCCCCTTACTATCTCTAATCTCCAACCGCAATGATTCAACATTTTGTTCATTAGAGCCAATATCGTCTCTCACAACTGCGCTGATATCATCCTTTATTAACAGAGCTACCCCACCTCCTTTCCCTTCTTGTCTATCTTTCCGAATCGTCAGATACCCCTGTATGTTTAATTCCCAGTCTTGGCCACCCTGCAACCATGTTTCTGTAATGGCCGCCAAATCACACCCATTTGTAATGATTTGTGCCGTCAACTCATTTACCTCATTTCGAATGCTGCGTGCATTTAGGTATAGTGTTTTAATCCTAGTTTTTAAACTATGATTTTTAGTTTTGACCCCTCCTGCAACCCCTTTATATTCAGTGGCCCTTTTTGTTTTTTGCCTTGGGTTTCTCTGCCCTCCACTTTTACTCATCTCTTTTCTGCTTTTGCTTTTGTCTCCTTTTTGTTTCCCTCTGTTCCCTCTGGTTCCCATCCCCCTGCCATATTAGTTTAACTCCTCCCCAACTAGCAAACACTCCCCCTAGGACATTGGTTCTGGTCCTGCCCAGATGCAGACCATCCGGTTTGTACTAGTCCCACCTCCCCCAGAACCTGTTCCAATGCCCCAGGAATTTGAATCCCTCCCTGCTGCACCACTGCTCAAGCCACGTATTCATCTGCGCTATCCTGCGATTCCTACTCTGACTAGCACGTGGCACTGGTAGCAATCCCGAGATTACTACTTTTGAGGTCCTACTTTTTAATTTAGCTCCTAGCTCCTTAAATTCGTCTCGTAGGACCTCATCCCTTTTTTTACCTATGTCGTTGGTACCAATGTGCACCACGACAACTGCTTGTTCTCCCTCCCTTTTTAGAATGTCCTGCACCCGCTCCGAGACATCCTTGACCCTTGCACCAGGGAGGCAACATACCATCCTGGAGTCTCGGTTGCGGCTGCAGAAATGCCTATCTATTCCCCTCACAATTGAATCCCCTATCACTATCGCTCTCCCACTCTTTTTCCTGCCCTCCTGTGCAACAGAGCCAGCCACGGTGCCATGAACTTAGCTACTGCTGCCCTCCCCTGATGAGTCATCCCCTCAACAGTACTCAAAGCAGTGTATCTGTTTTGCAGGGGGATGACCGCAGGGGACCCCTGCACTACCTTCCTTGCACTGCTCTTCCTGCTAGTCTTCCATTCCCTAGCTGGCTGTGGACCCTTCACCTGCGGTAAGACCAACTCGCTATACGTGCTACTCACGTCATTCTCAGCATCGTGGATGCTCCAGAGTGAATCCACCCTCAGCTCCAATTCCACAACGCGGTCCGTCAGGAGCTGGAGGCGGATACACTTCCCGCACACGTAGTCGTCAGGGACACTTCCAGTGTCCCTGAGTTCCCACATGGTACAGGAGGAGCATATCACATGACCGAGCTCTCCTGCCATGACTTAACCCTGAGATACCCTTAAATTGGCAACAACAATTTTAAACGGTTACTTACTGATATAAAAAAGAAAAGAAAAGCTACTCCCCAATCACCAGCCAATCACTTACCCCCTTGGCTGTGACGTCACCTTTTGATTTCTTTCTACTTTTTTGCCTTTTCTCCCCGCTGCAGCTGCACAAGCTGGGCCTTTATAGGCCTCACCAACCACGCACTCCCGCCTCTTGGACTGCCGCCGCCTCTCGCTGTCACTGGGCCTTTATAGGCCTCACCAACCACACACTCCCGCCTCTCGTACTGCCGCCGCCTCTCGCTGCCGCTGGGCCTTTATAGGCCTCACCAACAACGCACTCCCGCCTCTCGGACTGCCGCCACCTCTCGCTGCCGCTGGGCCTTTATAGGCCTCACCAACAACGCACTCCCGCCTCTCGGACTGCCGCCGCCTCTCGCTGCCGCTGGGCCTTTATAGGCCTCACCAACAACGCACTCCCGCCTCTCGGACTGCCGCCGCCTCTCGCTGCCGCAGGGCCTTTATAGGCCTCATCAACCACGCACTCCCGCCTCTCGGACTGCCGCCGCCTCTTGCTGCCGCTGGGCCTTTATAGGCCTCACCAACCATGCACTCCCACCTCTCGGACTGCCGCCGCCTCTCTTGGGCCTTTACAGTCCTCACCAACCACGCACTCCCACCTCTCGGACTGCCACCCCCTCGCGCTGCCGCTGGGCCTTTATAGGCCTCACCAACCACGCACTGCCGCCTCTCGGACTGCCTCAGTTTAACATCTCATCTTAAAAATAGCACCTCCAACAATGCAGCAGTCCTTTCGGCTGCACTGAAGTGTCAGCCTATATTATGTACTCAAGTCTTGTTGTCGGGCTTGAATTCGTGACCTTACTCCGAGGCTGTCACATGTACTAGCAATGCAATGCAGCCAAAACAATCCAAGAATCGTCAACTTCATTCTAATAGACAATTCAGCAGTGTTCTTAACAACCAATATCAGCCCCCTGGACCACCGAAACACCTGTTTGTAAGGTTCAAATCCTATCATTCTGTACTTTTGTGCATTGAACAAGATACTCTGTACACTACATCAGCAATGTATAAACGTATGACTATTGTGATTCAGCAAAAATGCAATAAAAAATCTAATCAGGCCATTTATTTATAATTTTTCTAATTGATAATCAATTATGTCAATCTTTCTGAAGTTGTGTTTTAATTGAAATTTATATTTCCTTTATAGGAATGTGCCCAGAATGCTCCTACAAATTGAACTATCATCACAGGTAACTTAACCTTATTCTACATTATTGCTTAAAATAAATGCAAAGCCAGATGTATTGGATATATTTATATCGGGTTATATATTAATGATAATTTGTAAGGAAGCCAACTATCAGAATTTCTAACTTTTAAACAAATATAAGTGGGTTACATGATTAAGAAACTTCAATTGAAATGAATGGTGTTATTTCCACAGCCTTCCTTGAATCAGTGTTTTGTGTATGTAAACAAAAACAATAAAAATGCCATGTATTTATATAATAGATTAAAAATGTTAGATGGGTCATGTGATTCATTGAAACCTGTAAATATTTCCGATGGGAATTTAAGTTTTAAAATATCAACACACTTTGCTGTAACACTTGCCTATAACTATTATTGTCACACTACTAGGTGGCGCTTTAATGGGAATGCCGATGATAAATGCCAACAGTGACCTGTCACACCAATATTTGTTATGTATTTTTTCACCACAGATTACTCAAAATGCTTTCTGGAAAACTGTTCATTTGTCATTTTTTTTCTAATGTTTAAAATGTTTTTTTAAAACAATTACATATTTCACAATATAATTTTTTTCCATTGAATTACCTTTTAATACCTCAGTAAATATTTACTTAATGCCTATGTCTCCCAATAGCCTGGGCTTTGCTTAGACTTGTGACTGTTCGCTGAATGCAGATTGTGATCTTTGAATATGTACACTATATCTCATTTCCTACCAGTACTATATAGTCAGCTAAGCTGCCGGAACATTTTTCTTTGGCTTCTGGCAGCTTCAAATTATTTAAAGAAAAGCTGCCTGTAAGGCCTACTCTCCCCTGTCCTGCTCCTCTTTATCTCTCAACCTGTAATGCCCACTGTTGCCCACTGCTTCTGGCTGTGCATTCTTCCTATTGAGGGTGAAAGTGTGTCTTGAATTTCCGGTCGCTATGCCAACAAGCACCTCTGTTTCCATCCCACACTTTCACCTGCTGTCCTCCTAGCTGCGCAGTCTCCCCTCTTGAAGTTTCAACGCTGGACTCAATCTCAGAGCAGACTCCAACCCACATCTCTGTTCCTAGCCCATTCCAGCACTAGCAGGGACCCATTTCGCTTTGCCCAGCCAAATCTCAGTGTGCTCCCAGTTGTCATTCTCCTGTTAAGGCTGGAAATGCCCTCTTAAGGTTCTGCCTCCCAACCAAGTTCTGGGCCCTGACCCCAACCCAGACCTCTACCTGCAGCTCTATTCCAAGCCCAATCTTTCCGGTCCTGCTCTGAGTTGCTTGTTCTCCCCATTACAGACAAAAGATGCATTTTGAAGTGGTGGAAGTGAAACTAACTGGTTTCACATACGTTAAACAGATAAATAGCCATTAAAGACAATATCCCAAATAGAGGATTACTGTAATTGCGAGGTTGATTACAAAGTAAAACTGAAATCTAGTTTAAAGGAATGGAACAAATCTGGCCATAAGCTTAATAAATTACAATGATAAACCTAACCCAGCACACTTGAGTCCGCTGCCTAAAGCGTTCCCCTCCTGCCTTGCAATGAAATGCTCATCAAAAGTTAAAACACTGACGTGCCCCAAATCACAGACCTTCTGTTTCTTTGGACCTAGGCCATGTTGTGAAACTGATAGAGTCGATGTAGGCTGAATTCTTCAGAAATGAAGTTAGTAATCTACAGACAGAAAAAAACAAGCCCACCCATCTATTAGTACATTCTTCCAGTGCTAGCATGTTATAAAGCATCAATACCTTGCCAATTTGTGGTTTTAATCAGTATTTGTAACTCCATAAATCACCACTTTTGGAAGAGTAAAGTAATGTGTTCCAGAAAAACATGCTCAACTTAATTGATTTTCCTAATATCCTTAAAATACATTATAACAGTACTAATTGCAAGTGTAAGAATTGCTGCCAAATCTCAGGACTGTCCTAGAACTACCAGATCCTGAGACCCTTCTCAACAAATCTGACAGACCCCAGATACCTCCCCTACCTCATGCTTATGCTGAGACCACCCTCTAAAGACAGCTCGAAGTACTGCCTGAATTCAAGACCCCTCTCCCAAGTTAATCACACCCTTGGAACTTTCCAGTGCCGTCAAATCTCTGGCCCCTCTCCCAGTACCACCAGGCCTTCAGACTACCGTCATCAATTCAACCATCCCCATGACTCTCCCCAGTGATACCAGAACTTGAGCTTTCCCCATGCTGTCACAACCTAAGTAACCCTTCTTTATGGTACTATGCCATGATATCCTTACCACATTTGGCCCCTGCCCCAATACTTTCAAAACCAGGGACCCTCAAGTGTCAGCTAAACCCCACAATACAATCTCATATTCTGCTGAACTTCAGATCGCCCTTAAGAATGGTTTAAAATACTGCAAAAGTGTACAACCCCTCCCTCTTGTTACTAAATCCCAGCATCCTCATGGTGCTTCAAGATCGCAGAAGCCCCACCATTCTACTGCCAACTTCAGGACCACTTGGTGTTGCAAAGTCACTACCATTCTCTCAAAATGCTTCACTGCCAACGAATTAATTTTTGAAATGTGGTCACTGTAGGGAAACTTGTCGACCAATTTGCAAACAGCAAGGGTGCCACAAACATCAATGAGATAAGTGGCTAGATAATTTGTTTCAATACATTTTGTTGAGCGTTAAATGTTGGCCAGGACACAGGGGATAACTCCCCTGCTCTTCTTCGAATAGTGCCAGGGGATCTTCTCTACCCACCTGAGAGGGCAGAAGCGGCTGCAGTTTATCGACTCATCCAAAAGATAGCACCTCCGACAGTGCAGCACTCCCTCAGTACTGAACTGAAGTGCCAGTCTAGATTATGCACGCGAGTCTTGAAAAGTGGGGTTTGAACTCGTGACCTTTAGACTTGGGTGAGAGGGCTACCACCATGGCTCATCTCTGAAGTAATAAGGGCTCCATTTATATGTGTAAAATATAGACAGTGTGCTGTTTTAGAAATCTGTATTTATTTTTACATTATACTATTATTACTAAAAACTGATGAAGGAGGAAAGAAGTGAAAGCTGTAAAGAGGAAGCACAGAGAGGAACACCACCATGATGCCCCAGCCGAAAAGAGAAACAAGATCACAGAAAAGCACAGTTCTAAAAGCAAGGGTAGGTGACAAGAAAATACATTATCAGCAATTTTAATTGAAGGTAATTTTGCACAAAAGCACAGAATTGAAGGAATTTTATATCTGATCTAGAAGTTCCAATTTACTGAGTTGTGCTATTTGCACCTTGGACACGGCAGTGGCAGTCATGGCTCTGACCTGTGGATCCTTGCAATATTTGGTAATTTGCTGTCCACAAATGTATCAAACAGGTTACTGATTCATTGTCCAGCAGAGCCAGCACTTTCATCTCCTTTTTCATACAATAGCAACAACAGTTTGATGGGGCTGTGCAATTTCACCACAACGTTGGATTTCAAAGAGTCCAGGGACCATTAATATCCATGTGGCCGCCTGGGCCTCCATCCACAGTGCTATGGCCTATGTGAGCAGAATGGGGGTCCATTCCACCAATATGAAACTTATCAACCAGTAACACTATCACACAGGTCAGTGCCTTTCCCAGACAGCAGTCATGATACTTATATTTTCAGACTTTGCCCAGCTTATTTGAAGGAGAAGGCAGACTGCAAGGAAATGGCTACTCTCGTCTTCACTTGCTAATGATAACTTTGCAGCAGCCACTGACGGGAACAGAATACAGATATAGCGAGGTCCATGCGGTTATCAGGATTATTATACGATTACCGAAGCATCTCCTTCAGGGGAAGCTCGAGTATAAATAACAATTCAGAGTGGGGTTAAAGATCTGGTCTCTTGGTTGAGTTCTTGGAATTCCCCATTTATATAAGCTTCACCATCTATCAGTTTTAAATTATTTAACTGAGTCTCACATTTAACTGATTACCAATTGATACGAATGTTTTTTTTTCTATTTATGCAGGCAAATCTTCCACTAGTAAAATTGAAAACTGTGATGATGATGATTCTGACCAAGGTAGTTTTTCATTAACAATGCCTGCTTTGCAGCAATAGTTTCTGTGATTTTTTTTTTGTTGCTTTTAGTGTTATACGTCTTTGTTTTTTTACTTTACACAGTCAGTCCTTTTAGTTGCCATTTCTTGGTTCCTATCTCCTTATGTAGAACTACATTTGTTTCAATAGAACCCTATAAAGGTTTAATCTGTTAAAGTAACTTGTAAATAGGATGTCAGTTTTGGCTCAGTGGTAGCGCACTTTCCTCTGAGTCAGAAGGTAAAGGGGGGAAAATTGAGATCGGAGGCTTCCTTCGGACGATGCCTCTGACCCGAAAAACATTTACGAAAATACCTGGTGGTCACGGAGGAACCTACAATTGAGGTCTTGGAATCATTCACTGTGCAGCATACAGGAGATGATTTCCCTTTATGTACGGAAATGCTGGAGTCACGTGGGTCCGGACCACCAATAACTAGGTAGTATTCTCATTGATAAAAATGGGAAGTCCGTTTGTGCGAGTTCCCATTACAGGTGTACCTCTCCGGTCCGTGACTCTCTAATCCGGAAACATTCATGATTCGGCATCAGTCCCGGCGTGGGTGACGTCCCAGTTTTCCGCGCTTCCTGCCTCTATGTTCAGTGAGGCAAGGAAAGGGATGGGCAGGCGGCTGACTGAGGCGCCAAAGTTGGGCCTGAGGGAGAGAAGGGTTTAAAAAAAAAGAGCGCTAAACCAGCACACAGAGAGATCGAGGCCCGAGTTGCGCAGCCTGAGCCGGATACGTGGCGGAGGCGTTCAGGAGCCTGGGCATTGTCATCAGGTACCGGTAAGCCTAGGCTAGGCATGACCTCCCGTGGTTCAGAAAACTCTCTTTCGGCACCGGTCAGATCCCGAGGGTGCCGGAGCAGAGAGGTTCAACCTGTACTATCAATGAAAAAACCCTTCTAAAACAAGAAACACAGCATAATAAATACATTTTAAAAAATGAATTTAAATGTTTTAGAAAAAAAATATTTTTTGGAATTTTTTTTAATGTGTTTTATTAGGGTTAAAAATAAACTTCCTTTTTTTAAAAACAGGGTTTTTAACGTAAAAATGAGTATTTAAATTTAATTTTTATATGTTTTAAAACTCTTACGCTGGTAAAAGTAAGCTATACGCCTGCTTTTACCAGGTGTAAAAGTTTGAAGGGCATGAGTTGGGCAAATAGCCATTTAGGACCGAGCTGAGGAGAAACTTCTTCACCCAGAGAGTGGTGAACCTGTGAAATTCTCTACCACAGAAAGTTGTTGAGGCCAATTCACTAAATATATTCAAAAAGGAGTTAGATATAGTCCTTACTACTAGCGGGATCAAGGGGTATGGCGAGAAAAATACTGAAGTTGCATGTTCAGCCATGAACTCATGAATGGCGGTGCAGGCTCGAAGGGCCGAATGGCCTGCTCCTGCACCTATTTTCTATGTTTCTATGTTTCAACTTATTAGGCCGAAAATTCCGGCCTCGCTAGGTCCGTACAAAGTGCGCACGGACCCGGTGAGGCCTCACAAAAGCCGGTTTTCGGGGCAAGAAACACATGCGCCAAAAAACACCGTTTCCGATCTGTCAAGATTTCCGATCCTTAGACTGTGACCCCTGGTTCTAGACTTCCCCAACATTGGGAACATTCTTCCTGCATTTAACCTGTCTTAAACCCGTCAGAATTTTAAACGTTTCTATGAGATCCCCTCTCATTCTTCCGAACTCCAGTGAATACAAGCCCAGTTGATCCAGTCTTTCTTGATATGTCAGTCCCGCCATCCCGGGAATCAGTCTGGTGAACCTTCGTTGCACTCCCTCAATAGCAAGAATGTCCTTCCTCAAGTTAGGAGACCAAATCTGTACACAATACTCCAGGTGTGGCCTCACCAAGGCCCTGTACAACTGTAGTAACACCTCCCTGCCCCTGTACTCAAATCCCCTCGCTATGAAGGCCAAACCATGAACTCATTGAAGGGCCGAATGGCCTACTCCTGCACCTATTTTCTATGTTTCTATAGCAGGAATGGGGTACTGAAGTTGAATGTTCATCCATGAACTCATTGAATGGCGGTGCAGGCTAGAAGGGCCGAATGGCCTACTCCTGCACCTATTTTCTAACATGCCATTTGCTTTCTTAACCGCCTGCTGTACCTGCATGCCAACCTTCAATGACTGATGTACCATGACACCCAGGTCTCGTTGCACCTCCCCTTTTCCTAATCTGTCACCATTCAGATAATAGTCTGTCTCTCTGTTTTTACCACCAAAGTGGATAACCTCACATTTATTCACATTATACTACATCTGCCATTTATTTGCCCACTCACCTAACCTATCCAAGTCACTCTGCAGCCTCATAGCATCCTCCTCGCAGCTCACACTGCCACCCAACTTAGTGTCATCCGCAAATTTGGAGATACTACATTTAATCCCCTCGTCTAAATCATTAATGTACAATGTAAACAGCTGGGGCCCCAGCACAGAACCTTGTGGTACCCCACTAGTCACTGCCTGCCATTCTGAAAAGTCCCCACTCTTTGCTACCTGTCTGACAACCAGTTCTCAATCCATGTCAGCACACTACCCCCAATCCAATGTGCTTTAACTTTGCACATTAATCTCTTGTGTGGGATCTTGTCGAAAGCCTTCTGAAAGTCTAAATACACCACATCAACTGGTTCTCCCTTGTCCACTCTACTGGAAAAATCCACAAAAAATTCCAGAAGATTTGGCAAGCATGATTTCCCTTTCACAAATCCATGCTGACTTGGACCTATCGTGTCACCTCTTTCCAAATGCGCTGCTATGATATCCTTAATAATTGATTCCATCATTTTATTCACTCCCGATGTCAGGCTGACCGGTCTATAATTCCCTGTTTTCTCTCCCTCTTTTTTTAAAAAGTGGGGTTACATTGGCTACCCTCCACTCCATAGGAACTGATCCAGAGTCAATGGAATGTTGGAAAATGACTGTCAATGCATCCGCTATTTCCAAGGCCACCTCCTTAAGTACTCTGGGATGCAGTCCATCAGGCCCTGGGGATTTATCGGCCTTCAATCCCATCAATTTCCCCAACACAATTTCCCGACTAATAAGGATTTCCCTCAGTTCCACCTTCTTACTAGACCCTCTGACCCCTTTTATATCTGCAAGGTTGTTTGTGTCCTCCTTAGTGAATACCGAACCAAAGTACTTGTTCAATTGGTCTGCCATTTCTTTGTTCCCCATTATGACTTCTCCTGATTCTGACTGCAGAGGACCTACGTTTGTCTTTACTAACCTTTTTCTCTTTACATATCTATAGAAACTTTTACAGTCCGTCTTAATGTTCCCTGCAAGCTTCCTCTCGTACTCTATTTTCCCTGCCCTAATCAAACCCTTTGTCCTCCTCTTCTGAGTTCTAAATTTCTCCCAGTCCCTGGGTTCACTGCTATTTCTGACCAATTTGTATGCCACTTCTTTGGCTTTAATACTATCCCTGATTTCCCTTGATAGCCACGGTTGAGCCACCTTCCCTTTTTTATTTTTACGCCAGACAGGGATGTACAATTGTTGTAGTTCATCCATGCGGTCTCTAAATGTCTGTCATTGCCCATCCACAGTTAACCCCTTAAGTATCATTCGCCAATCTATCCTAGCCAATTCACGACTCATACCTTCAAAGTTACCCTTCTTTAAGTTCTGGACCATGGTCTCTGAATTAACTGTTTAATTCTCCATCCTAATGTAGAATTCCACCATATTATGGTCACTCTTTCCCAAAGGGCCTCACACAACGAGATTGCTGATTAATCCTCTCTCATTACACAACACCCAGTCTAAGATGGCCTCCCCCCTAGTTGGTTCCTCGACATATTGGTCTAGAAAACCATCCCTTATGCACTCCAGGAAATCCTCCTCCACTGTATTGCTTCCAGTTTGGTTAGCCCAATCTATACGCATATTAAAGTCACCCATAATAACTGCTGCACCTTTATTGCATGCACCCCTAATTTCCTGTTTGATGCCCTCCCCAACATCACTACTACTGTTTGGAGGTCTGTACACAACTCCCACTAACGTTTTTTGCCCTTTGATGTTCTGCAGCTCTACCCATATAGATTCCACATCATCCAAGCGAATGTCCTTCCTAACTATTGCATTAATCTCCTCTTTAATCAACAATGCTACCCCACCTCCTTTTCCTTTTATTCTATCCTTCCTGAATGTTGAATACCCATGGATGTTGAGTTCCCAGCCCTGATCATCCTGGAGCCACATCTCTGTAATCCCAATCACATCATATCTGTTAACATCTATTTGCATAGTTAATTCATCCACCTTATTACGGATACTCCTTGCATTAAGACACAAAGCCTTCAGGCTTGTTTTTTTAACACCCTTTGTCCTTTTAGAATTATGATGTAGTGTGGCCCTTTTTATTTCTTGCCTTTGTTTACTCGGCCTTCCACTATTGCTTTTTACCTTTCTACCATCTGTTTCTGACTCCATATTACTTTGCCCTATCTCGCTGCATAGGTTCCCATCCCCCTGCCATATTAGTTTAAACACTCCCGAACTGCATTAGCAAATGTTACCCCCAGGACATCAGTTCCAGTCCTGCCCAAGTGCAGACCGTCCCTTTTGTACAGGACCCACTTCCCCCAGAACTGGTTCCAGTGTCCCAGGAATTTGAATCCCTCCCTCTTGCACCACTGCTCAAGCCATGTATTTATTCTAACTATCCTGCTCCCTCTACTCTGATTAGCACGTGGCACTGGTAGCAATCCAGAGATTACTACCTTTGAGGTCCTACTTTTTAATTTAACTCCTAACTCCCTAAATTCAGCTTGTAGGACCTCTTCCTGCCTATATCATTGGTACCTACATGTACCACGACAACTGGCTGTTCACTCTCCCTCTCAAGAATGCTCTGCAGCCGCTCCGAGACATCCTTGACCCTTGCACCAGGGAGGCAACATACCATCCTGGAGACTTGGTTGCGGCCGCAGAAACTCCTATTTATTCCCCTTACAATATAGTCCCCTATCACTATAGCTCTCCCACTCTTTTTCCCACCCTTCTGTGCAGCAGAGCCACCCACGGTGGCTGCTGGTGCCTTCCCCTGGTAAATCATCTCCCCCAACAGTATCCAAAACGGTATATCTGTTTTGGAGGGAGATGACTGCAGGGGACTCCTGCACTACCTTCCTGCTCTTGCCTTGTCTCTTGGTCACCCATTCACTATCTGTCCTAACCCTTACCTGCGGTGTGACCAACTCACTAAATGTGCTATCCACAACATTCTCAGCATCGCGCATGCTCCAGAGTGAGTCCATCCGCAGCTCCAGTGCCGTCATGCGGTCTGTCAGGAGCTGCAGCTGGACACACTTCCCGCACATATAGTAGTCAGGGACGCTTCGGAGCATGACACGGGTCCGAGCTCTCCTGCCATGACTTAACCCTTAAATTAACTTACTTACTAAAATTTACTTAAACACTAAACAGCTACTTAGTAGTTCACTGCCAATTAAACCAATCTAAAAGTCAGTCTAAAAGAGAGTTATACTTACCAGTCGAACAGCCATCCACTTACCAGCTTGGCTGTGACATTACCTCTCGATTTCGCACCCCTCTATCTTTGTCTGCAACTGGTTGGGCTGGTCTCTGGGCTTCCGTCTCCTACTCTCGCACTCCTTATCAGCTGCTCTATTGTCAGCAATGGTAGGAAAAACAAGACAAAACAGCACTTGCCACCCCCGCTTGCCCGAACTCACCCACTTACCAAACTCACAAATGCCACTCTATGCTGTTGCACTCCGTGCTCTGCACGAGCTGCCTCTTTTTGGCCACAACGCAGAACTTGAGCACATAATTTAGCATAATTTCTCCTGGTGTTCTGGCTAGCATTTATTCCTGAAACAACATCTCCAAAAACATAGTAACTGGGCCTTCATATCACTGCTGTTTGTGGGACCTTGGTATGCAGAAACTGGCTGCCATGTTTGCTTATATAACAATTCAAAAGTAATTCATTGGCTTTAAAGCCCTTTGGGAAAACCTGAGAACGTGGTGGGAGCTATATAAATGCAAGCTCATTCTTTCTATCACTTTCTACCCATTGGCATCTTATTTTAACAAAATACTCGCAGATGTGTGACAAAACTGAAGTATTTTTGCTTGTGTTGTTTGGGTTTGGTGATTTGTCCTTTAAATCCAGTCTCAATTCATAAGCGGCTTTGAAAATCTACAGTTAAAATTCTTGTACCATGTTTAAATCAGTGTTTTTCTCCTACAGCCTTTCTCTTTTTTTCCTCCGCATATTTTTCTCCTATCTTCTAGCATTATATGCATGGACCTTTCCCCTGTTTTTTTTCCATCAGCTACATATACATATTTTTATTCTCATTTATTTTCAGTAACTCACCCAGATGATATTTTATACCATCTAACAGGTTCCTGCTCTGTTCAACTTAAGTTCTCTGTGATTGGAGTATCTGTTCTCTTTCCTCCTGCCGTTCCACCTCTCCTTTTCTTTCCTTTCCTCTTCCCCGCCCCCCCCCCTTTCCTCTTCCCCTTCTCCTCTCTACCGCCCCCCCCCCTCGTCGGCCTCTTTCCCTCCACCCCCCCCCCCTTGTCCACGCCCCTCCCCGCCGCCTCTTCCCTTGATCCGAACTTCCCCCCTCACCTCTTTTTTTCCCCCCTTCCCTCCTTCACTTTCAATTTTTGCACTTTTCCACATTACAGAGGGGCTTGAAAATCTTTGCTTTCAATTCTGGCAAAGGGTCTTGTACCTGAAATGTTTTTCTTCATCTTGCTTCTTGCTACTTGCTTCTTGTGTATTGGCAACATTTTATCTTTTTCTTTCAAATGTCCCGCCTTTACAGTTTTTATTTTTAAAGCCTGCTGGAGTTTTAAATTGTTTTTGTTTTGTAACACGTTCAATGTTTATTCCCAATCTTTGCTTCCTGTCTGCCAACCAGTTCTCTATCCACGTCAATACATTAGCCCCCAATCCCATGTGCCTTAATTTTGCACACTAATCTCTTGTGTGGGACCTTGTCAACAGCCTTTTGAAAGTCCAAATACACCCATCCACTGGTTCTCCCTTGTCCACTCTTACTAGTTACATCCTCAAAAAATTCTAGATTTGTCAAGCATGATTTCCCTTTCAGAAATCCATGCTGACTTGGACCGATCCTGTCACTGCTTTCCAAATGCGCTGCTATTACATCTTTAATAATTGATTCTAGCATTTTCCCCATTACCGATGTCAGGCTAATTGGTCTATATTTACCTGTTTTCTCTTTCCCTCTTTTTTTTAAAGTGGGCTTACATTAGCTACCCTCCAATCCATAGGAACTGATCCAGAATCCATGGAATGTTGGAAAATGACCACCAATGCATCTACTATTTCTAGGGCCACTAGGAAACACAAAGGTGTTGGAATGAAGATAAAGCACATCTATTTCAAATTTTTCTGGAGTTGGGGGTTCTTCCAGAGAGGGTGTTGAAGTTCCTTTAACTTTGCAGAGATTCTCTATTTGGCTTTTTGAAGTCAGGATAAGGGGACTGGCTGCTATTCAGTTTTCCTGAGATAAGGTACTGGAAGAGGCTGTTGCAGGACCACCAGGTGGCTACTGTGTAGAAGTTCAGGACATTTTACAAAAGTTGGTTAACAATATTGAAGCCAGCAGTTCGAACTAGTGATACTAGGACTGATTTAAAATAGAAATTTGCTGTTTACAACGCTACCTATGGACAGGACCAGTGCTGCAGGCAGAGGTTGCCACTTTTACAATGTTTTCAGTCCATTTTGAAATGGAATGTTGTGATTCACTACAATTTTTAGCAAAGTTTGGAACAGTAAACATTCTGAGAAATATGCTATTGTTTAAAGAACTTTAACAATTCTTTATAGCTGGACTAAATATAATTTCTAACAGGTTTCATTGCAAAGTCACTCTGTTCCTTGGTTTGAGTAATTCACTTGATTGCATATCTGTTCAATCCAGTTGTGCTTTTCTTTAAGTAACTTAGTCTAGTCAGCAACTTGTGTGAGCTTTTCTTTCTGTGCTTCCACGATGAATAGGATCTTCGGCCGTGTTTACCAATTGTATCCAGAAGTGAGTCAGACCACAACTACAGTTCAGCACCTTGCCTCTGCTGAGCAAATGGATGTAGTCAGGTGTTTTTACTTCAACTACTGGGTTACTTCAAAACAGTGAACTTTAAAAAAGAAATCCCGAATTAATCGGCCATATTAGTGAAATCCTATCACTATTTGCTCATTTTGTATTTTTGTCATGATGTACTGTTGAAATGTAACTACTCAGTATGCCATGGCACTTATTTTTGAAATATAATTGTTAAATCAGAGTCAGACGATAAACCGGATGCAGATGATCCCTCAGAGGCTGAATACTGGAAAGGACCAGCTCAGGTTATTGAAGAAAAGACCAGGTATGTTTTCCTATTTAAATTATATATTTAAAAAGCCATGAATTAGCATGAGCATAGTATTCTAGATTCTGCTATGATGTATCTGCCCAGTGGTAATGATAATTAAAAAGGATGTAAGCTGCACAACAATTCAGAATCATCACACAAGCATGAATTTACCAAAACTGGCTCCACTGTCTCTCATGGCATTCTATTCCCCTTTTTCACCACCCAATATATTAAACCTGAATTGTCTGTTCATCTTCCCTCTTCAGAGTTTTTAGTTATGCCAAATAATTTATTAGGGTTCAGCTTTTATCTACCACTGAATCTTAAAAATGTTAAGATCTTTTTCTCCAGTGTAAGCATTTTCAGTTTCCTTTGTCTACATAACCAATTCCTGGTATCAGTTTAGCTGCTTTGTTCTGTATCTTCTCCCAAACCAGGAAGTCCCCACTGTAATATGGTGACCAGAATTGTACACAGTCCTTTTATATGCAGCTGAAATGGTGCTTGTATATTAGCACACTATTAACTCACTGGGACTTTTGTTCGAGCTCCCTAGCTATACACCCTGAGTGTTTAATTCACTGCACTTGGTTTTAATGAGTCTGTGCTTCCAACAGAAATAGGTAACTCTAGTGGCATAGCTACCATCGGCACAGGCACAGCCGGCTGAATATCCTCCTTCTGCAGCAAAGCTGCCATTAATATTTGACATTTAGACTGTTTGTTGTTAATTGTTAACTGTTTTCCTGTGAGGATTGGTAGTTTTAAAAAAAATAATTGCCATCTGTTTTATTGCTGCCATGCTTTTATTTAAAAACATGTCCAGAGAGTAACTTGTGCCAAAAACATCAAGATCGTTATTTTAGCTGAAAAAGGCTTATGTCATGATGGAGAGAACACCCGATATACTGTTAACATCAGCGAGAGAGAATAAGGGACATGCATAATGCATAAAGGGAACAATCATGCAATTCTGCCTTAGAAGTCTCTTCAAAAGACAGGCTTAATTATAATTTCTCCTAGTTTGGTAGGTGATCTAGCCATGTATGCGAATTGTAATGAATGGTGAAAACATTGTCAACATTTTTCTACACCCCCTCCATCCCAACCACAGGAATCAACCCATTGTTTCCGACTGAACAAATTAATAAAATAAACTAGGTGAAAACAATTGCATTTGGTGGGAACCGTGTGACTGTAAATGTATTTTCAGTCATGTGGTTACTGTGGCGAATTTCCCACTCGCAGTCAAAGTCTCTGCTGTCAGCCTCTCTCCATGCATATAGCCTCAGTGAGGAACCTTATGTACTGCCACTCCTTGCCCAAATACAGCCCTCTTCGCAGTCCCAGCCAGCCTATGGAGCCAACCTCCCTGCTAATGCAATAGCAGTCTTATTGTGAAGCCACATATTCTGCAAGTGGATGCAAGGTAGTAAACGCTATATTTGAGTCCGCAGCAGTCCCAAACGCTGTCCTCTCCCCCCTAGCCTTGACCGTGTGGATGAATGGGTATATTTCTCCCCACCATATCCATCCCACATCCAGTGGCAGACCTAGGCCCTGGGCTCCTCTTTGCTTCCCAGCCCAACAGTTTCTTGCTCATCTGTGTGTTCACAACGTATTTTTTGAGCAATCAATACTGATCAGGCCAGATCCAGATCCAGAATGACATTTAGAGGAAGACCATCCAATCTGAGGTGATGCGTCACATCTGCTCTCTCCCTGCCCCAACTACCCCTCCATCCCAGTCACAGACCCTGACCCTCTTCCTCCCCTTCCTCTTACCTACTGACAGATTAAATGATTTCTGCACCTATTAGAGTCAAAACGTAAATCTGGTTCTGGATCTCACAAAGTGCAAGGAATTTTTCAGTGTTTTTCAAAAGGGAGCAAGGACTGGCTGGGACTGCAAAGATATACAGAGAAAAAGTGGAAGATGGGAAAGGAGAGATGTGAAGACAGAGTATATAACAGAGATAGTTGGAGAATGAGAAGTGACCAAAGGAAAGATAAACCTCAAAAAGCATGAAAAAGAGTTGGAGAGAGATACAGCGATGATGACTAGAGTGTGAGAGCAGCATGGAAAAAGGTAGTCAAAAAGAGTAGAAGACGAGAAGAAAGCAGTTGAGACAGAAATAGGAAGTGGAGGTGAGTAGAGACAGTTGCAGGAAGAGAGGGACTTTTTCCTTGTTTGTGTGCGATGCCACAGGACGTCATGTTATAAAGTGAAAACTATACTAAACCCTGTTCTTCATCTGCAGGGAGGATGAATTTGACAAATATTTTGAAGACATGTTTCTGTGATCTGTGCTTTGAAGAGGAATTTACCTTTTAGGACTCGAACTTAATTTTACAGGCAACAAATTTTATTTTTCACATTTAAATCTAAACATTGAAAAGCCCAGAAGATAATTAAGTTTGAAAACTGAAAATCCAAGCCACTGAGTTGTGAACATAACTAGAAATATTTTGCTTACGTTCAGTAATATGTTGGGATCATCTTGGGGAATCACTGACATCTCCAACTTAATAATCCACTTTGAATTGTTAAGTTTCAATGGTAAGAATACTCCAAATGAACAGAAAATATATTTTATAACTTGAGGTAGATTTGTTCCTTAAACATGGCACAAAGCTTTACTTATTAACTTCATTTGTTTACTGTTTTTAGTTGTTCCTGTGTGTGTGAGCATGAGTATTTATCAATGAAATCATATAAAAGAACCAGTGACTTGTCAGCTTATTGTATGAAGGTAGCATTAAATTAGGTTTTCTGTTTTTATTAAATGAAGAACCAACCAATTGTACAGATACAACAATTGTGCTTCTTTCGTAACTTTTTGATTTGAACAGTATGTCATTTATTATGCTGTTGTATTTTCCTCAAATAAACCACACATTTGAGTTTTTTAATTAAGTGAGTTTTTCATCGGGTATAGCTAATTTGGTGTCCACAATCTCATGAGATGAAACTGTCTTGTTCTGTCTTGGTCAAATCAAATCGCACGGGGTAGCCTGGAGGAGGAATTCATAGAATGCATTGTTTCTTAGAACAGTATGTTACAGAACCTACAAGGGAGCAAGCTATCTTAGACCTGGTCCTGTGTAATGAGACAGGAATAATAAACTATCTCCTAGTAAAAGATCCTCTCGGAATGAGTGATCACAGTATGGTGGAATTTGTAACATAGATTGAGGATGAGGAAGTAGTGTCTCAAACGAGCGTACTACAGTGGGATGAGGGCAGCGTTGGCTAAAGTAGACTGGAAACACAGACTAAACGGTGGCACAATTGAGGAACAGTGGAGGACTTTTAAGGAGCACTTTCATAGTGCTCAACAAAAATATATTCCAGTGAAAAAGAAGGGCGGTAAGAGAAGGGATAACCAGCTGTGGTTAACCAAGGAAATAAAGGAGAGTATCAAATTAAAAACCAATGCGTATAAGGTGGCCAAGGTTAGTGGGAAAATAGAAGATTGGGAAAATTTTAAACGACAGCAAAGAATGACTAAGAAAGCAATAAAGAAAGGAAAGATAGATTACGAAGGTAAACTTGCGCAAAACATAAAAACGGATAGTAAAAGCTTTTACAGATATATAAAATGGAAAAGAGAGACTAAAGTAAATGTTGGTCTCTTAGAAGATGAGCAGGGGGATTTGTGGAATGGGAAATGTGGAAATGGCTGAGACCTTAAACAATTATTTTGCTTCGGTCTTCACAGTGGAAGACACAAAAACCATGCCAAAAATTGCTGGTCACAGGAATGTGGAAAGGGAGGACCTTGAGACAATTACTATCACTAGGGGGGTAGTGCTGGACAGGCTAATGGGACTCAAGGTAGACAAGTCCCCTGGTCCTGATGAAATGCATCCCAGGGTATTAAAAGAGATGGCGGAAGTTATAGCAGATACATTCGTTATAATCTACCAAAATTCTCTGGACTCTGGGGGGTACCATCGGATTGGAAAGCAGCTAATGTAACGCCTGTTTAAAAAAGGGGGCAGACAAAAGGCAGGTAACTACAGGCTGGTTAGTTTAACATCTGTAGTGGGGAAAATGCTTGAAACTATCATTAAGGAAGAAGTAGCGGGACATCTAGATAGGAATAGTGCAATCAAGCAGACGCAGCATGGATTCATGAAGGGGAAATCATGTTTAACTAATTTACTGGAATTCTTTGAGAATATAACGAGCATGGTGGATAGAGGTGTACTGATGGATGTGGTGTATTTAGATTTTCAAAAGGCATTCGATAAGGTGCTACACAAAAGGTTACTGCAGAAGATAAAGGTACGCGGAGTCGGAGGAAATGTATTAGCATGGATAGAGAATTGGCTGGCGAACAGAAAGCAGAGAGTCGGGATAAATGGCTCCTTTTCGGGTTGGGAATCGGTGGTTAGTGGTGTGCCACAGGGATCGGTGCTGGGACCACAACTGTTTACAATATACATAGATGACCTGGAAGAGGGGACAGAGTGTAGTGTAACAAAATTTGCAGATGACACAAAGATTAGTGGGAAAGCGGGTTGTGTAGAGGACACAGAAAGGCTGCATAGAGATTTAGATAGGTTAAGCGAATGGGCTAAGGTTTGGCAGATGGAATACAATGTCGGAAAGTGTGAGGTCATCCACCTTGGGGGAAAAAAACAGTAAAAGGGAATATTAATTGAATGGGGAGAAATTACAACATGCTGCGGTGCAGAGGGACCTGGGGGTCCTTGTGCATGAATCCCAAAAAGTTAGTTTGCAGGTGCAGCAGATAATCAGGAAGGTGAATGAAATGTTGGCCTTCATTGCGAGAGGGATGGAGTACAAAAGCAGGGAGATCCTTCTGCAACTGTATAGGGTATTGGTGAGGCCGCACCTGGAGTACTGCGTGCAGTTTTGGTCACCTTACTTAAGGAAGGATATACTAACTTTGGAGGGGGTACAGAGACGATTCACTAGGCTGATTCCGGAGATGAGGGTTGATTGAGTAGACTGGGTCTTTACTCGTTTGAGTTCAGAAGGATGAGGGTTGATCTTATAGAAACATTTAAAATAATGAAAGGGATAGACAAGATAGAGGCAGAGAGGTTGTTTCCACTGGTCGGGGAGACTAGAACTAGGGGGCACGGCCTCAAAATACGGGGGAGCCAATTTAAAACCGAGTTGAGAAGGAATTTCTTCTCCCAGAGGGTTGTGAATCTGTGGAATTCTCTGCCCAAGGAAGCAGTTGAGGCTAGCTCATTAAATGTATTCAAATCACAGATAGATTTTTAACCAATAAGAGAATTCAGGGTTACGGCGGGTAAGTGGAGCTGAGTCCACGGCCAGATCAGCCATGATCTTGTTGAATGGCGGAGCAGGCTCGAGGGGCTAGATGGCCTACTCCTGTTCCTAATTCTTATGTTCTGATGCTCTATATACACAAATGATTTGAGCACCATAGAGGGAATTACTGAATACCAAATTAGGGCATGGTAAAATGTGGAAGATTTCAGCAGAATACGTACAATTTGAGCGAATTGGAAAATACGTGGCAAATGCAGTTCAAACATAGACAAATGTGAAGCAGTATGCTTTGGAGAAGAAGAGCATAGAATGAAAATGTGTCCTGAGGTCTAACGTTCTTATTATAGTGGAGGAACAGAATAATCAAGGGAGTGGAATTAAATCCTTAAAAGCAGGATTACAGGTAAAAGGGCACATAATTCTGGAGCTTACGTATATATTCCCAGGCCACACCTGCCCACGCCTGTCCCTGTGGTCGCACACCAGGTGTTCATTGTGCTGACAGATTGGGGGAACGTGGAACCGGCCGAAGGGACTCCGGGGACGTCGAACCAGCCGAAGGGACTCCGAGGCCAGCATTCAACTGGCCGAAGGGACTCCAGGCCGGCGCCGATCCGGCCGAAGGGACCACAGCGGCGGCGTTCAACCCAACGTCTTAAACTCCTAACCAACTTTTAATTAATTTTTTAACTTTTAATCAACTTTTAAACTTTTTAAACAATTTGGGAGAACTTTTAAAACTTACATTTTAGACTTTTAATCTAAATACTTTTAAACATCTATTATTGATCTACATTCTTGATTTTTTAACAATCTTTAGAAACTTTTTAAACTGGGGAAACTTTATTGGTTACATCTTAGACTTTTTAACAGCTCTTAGAAACTTTTGAAATAAATTGGGAATCTTTATCAACTTTTAACTTTTAAAATAACTTTGGAAGTCACCTTCCTAATGCCTGCCCCCCTACCAAGTCTCGGATCATCTACCATCAATGGTGCTACTCGGCGCCGAGCTTGCGGCCAACACTTCGCCGTAGGCAGTTAGGCTTATGGAGCTGTGCCTGGTCTCCAGTTGTCTTGGACCCCTTGCCACTGGACCAAGACCTTGTTCAGCTAAACCCGTGTGGTTGCCGGTGTGCAGCGGCCACCCCACGTTAAAAGAACTCGCGCACAGGCATCTTCCACTTCGTCAGTATGAAGTTCGGGACCTGGAACGTCAGAACCCTCATAGACAATCCCAACAGCAATAGGCACCACCATAGTTGCCCGAGAACTCAGACGTTTTGACATTGACATCGCCGCCCTAAGCGAGACCCAGCGGGCAGGGGAAGGCCAGTTGAAGGAACATGGTGGATGTTACACCTTCTGGAAAGGGAAACCAGAGGCAGAACGCCGCTTTCATGGAGTCGGCTTTGCCGTCAAGCATGAGCTGGTCGACGGGGTTAACGAACGCCTCATGACTCTTCATATTACCCTATCTCGGAACCAATGCGCCACAGTCATCAGTGTGTATGCCCCTACACTCGATGCAATGCATGAGGCTCAAGAGGGTTTCTATTCCAACCTCGAGACATCTTGTCCCGCATTCCCACGGGCGACAAATTGATGCTCCTGGGTGATTTTAATGCCAGGGTCGGCAAAGACACAGCCCTCTGGGGAGGCGTGATTGGCAGAGAGGGGGTAGGGAAAGCCAACTCCAGCGGTACCCTACTCCTGACAAAATGTCTAGAACATGTACTCATCATCACCGACACCCTGTTCCGCCAGAGGGACAAATACAAGGCATCGTGGCAACACCCTCGCTCCAAACACTGGCACCTGCTTGACTATGTCATCGTCCAAGCTAGGGATCGCAAGGATGTGCGCATCACCCGCGCCATGACGGGCGCTGACAACTGCTGGACGGACCACCGCATAATCCGATCCATCTTCAACATTAACATTACCCCAAAGCAGAGGGGACAGCAGAAGCAGTTCCGCAAAAAAGTTAATGCCAGGGCACTTAAAGACCCAGCTAAGAGCGCCCTGTACAGCCAGCGCCTCACAGCCAATCTGGCGTGCCTTGATGATCCTGAGATTCTGAATGCCCATAGCGCTTGGTCTGCCCTCCAGGCCTGTGAAGACACACTTGGTCACTCAACCAGAAAACATCAGGACTGGTTTGATGAAAATGATCAGGAGATCGAAGAACTAATAGATCACAAGCGCAAAGCATTTCTGAGCCTCAAGCAACAACCCAACTCGGGAGCTACAAAAGAACATTACAGATGGCTCAAGGCTCAGATCCAACAAAAAACCCGGGACCTAAAGAACAGGCGGTGGATGGAGAAAGCACAGGAGATACAACAACTGGCTGACAGCCACGATATGCGAGGATTCTTCGCCGCAGTCGAGGCCACCTACGGTCCAAACTCCCAAGGCCCCACCCCCACTCCTGGCCAAGAACGGGGGAACACTCATCAAGGACACCAAGGCTGTCAGGGCCTGATGGAAGGAGCACTTTGAAGATCTCCTCGATCGAGACTCTGCCTTTGACTCGAGCATTCTCGACTCCATCCCGCGGCATGCGACCCGCCACCAACTCTGTGAAACTCCAACGTTGCATGAGGTAGGCAAAGCCATAAAACAGCTCAAGAATAACAAGGCTACAGGTACGGTTGGAATCCCTGCTGAGGCGCTAAAGTATGGCGGAGAGGCGCTGTTGGCACGGACACATGACCTCATCTCTCATCTGGAGGGAGGCGAGCATGCCGGGAGATCTGAGAGATGCAGTGATTGTGACCATTTTTTTTAAAAGGGGACAAGTCCGACTGCAGCAACTACAGGGGAATCTCCCTGCCATCAGCCACTGGGAAAGTTGTCGCTTGAGTTCTCCTCAATCGTCTTCTCCCTGTGGCCGAGGAGCTCCTCCCAGAATCACAATGCGGATTTCGTCCCCTACAGGGCACAACAGACATGATCTTTGCAGCGCGACAGTTGCAGGAAAATTGCAGGGAGCAGCGGCAGCCCTTATACATGGCCTTTTTCGATCTTACAAAGGCCTTTGACACTCAACCGTGAGGGTCTATGGAGCATCATCCTCTGTTTCGGATACCCCCAAAAGTTTGTCAACATCCTTCGCCTGCTTCACGATGACATGCAGGCCGTGATCCTTACCAACGGATCCATTATAGACCCAATCCACGTCTGAACTGGGGTCAAACAGAGCTGCATCATCGCTCCAACCCTCTTCTCAATCTTCCTCGCCGCCATGCTCCACCATCAACAAACTTCCCGCTGGAGTGGAACTAAACTACAGAACCAGTGGGAAGCTGTTTAACCTACGCTGCCTCCAGGCCAGGTCAAAGATCACCCAATCTCTGTCGTTGAGCTGCAGTATGCGGACGACGTCGGCGTCTGCACATTCAGAACTCCAGGATATAGTCAATGTATTCACTGAGGCATTTGAAAGCAATGGGCCTTACGCTTAACATCCGTAAGACAAAGGTCCTCCATCAGCCAGTCACCGCCGCACAGTACTGCCCTCCAATCATCAAGATCCACCGCGCGGCCCTGGACAATGTGGATCATTTCCCATTTCTCGGGAGCCTCTTATCAACAAAGGCAGACATTGATGCGGAGATTTAGCATCGTCTCCAGTGCGCCAGTGCAGCCTTCGGCCGTCTGAGGAAAAAAGAGTTTGAAGACCAGGCGCTCAAAACTACCACCAAGCTCATGGTCTATAAGGCTGTAGTAATACCCGTCCTCCTGTATGGATCTTGAAGCATGGACGATGTATAGAAGGCACCTCAAGTCACTGGAGATATATCACCAACGATGTCTCCGCAAGATCCTGCAAATCCCCTGGGAGGGCAGGCGCACCAACATCAGTTTCCTCGACCAGGCTAATATCCCTAGTATTGAAGCACTGACCACACTCGATCAGCTTCGCTGGGCAGGCCACATAGTTCACATGCCAGATACGAGACTCCCTAAGCAAATGTTTTATGCGGAGCTCCTTCATGGTAAACGAGCCAAAGGAGGACAGCGGAAACGTTATAAGGACACCCTCAAAGCCTCCCTGGTAAAGTGCGACATCATCACTGACACCTAGGAGACCCTGGCCGCAGACCGCCCGAGGTGGAGAAAGTACATCCGGGAGGGCGTTGAGCTCTTCGAGTCTCAACGCAAAGAGCTTGAAGAGGCTAAGTGGAGGGAGCGTGCGGCAAACCAGCCCCAACGACCCGTTCCCTCGACGAATGTCTGTCCCACTTGTAACAGGGTCTGTGGCTCTCGTATCGGACTGTTCAGCCATCAAAGAACTCACTTTGGGAGTGGAAGCAAGTCCTCCTCGATTCCGACGGACTGCCAATGATGATGAAAATGAATTTGTACAAGATATTAGGCTGCAGTTTTGACACTACACACCAAAAAGTAGTTCATTGTCTGTTAAGCGCTTTGAGATGTCCAGTGGTCATGAAAGGCGCTATATAAATTTAAGTCTTTCTTCTTTCTATTGTGCGCAGTTTGGGCACCTTATTTGGGATGTTGGTGCCATGGAAGAGCGACAACACAGGATGAAGCCAGGCAGGAAATTATATTGTTTTGATGAGAAACTTTTTTCACTACAGCAAGGGAAATTGAATTCAAAACACTTGAAAAAAAATTTGAGGGTGAAAAATTTGATGTAATGTAGTTCTGTACATTTCTCTAGATCTGCTTAAATTACCGATTAGAAATACAAATACATTTTTCAGTGCATCATTAAAATATACATATTTTCAAAATTAAGAATACTTAATAATTGTAATACACTTATGGTAACACAAGTGCTAAGCATTGCCTCTTTTAAAGTCAATACCTGCCATTTGATCATAAGGCAAATCTTGGTCTATACTTCACTATCAGTGTGCTGCCTTCCATAACCTGTTATTGCCAACATAATAGTTAATTATGGCTAGTGATAGTGATCCTAACCTATAGTCTTCTCTAAATAATATTTTAGCATCTTGTACCACAAGTTCTGTGAAAATGCATGTGGATTAACACTCAACTGTAAGATTTCTGATCTACTTAACACAGAAAGATAAAACTAATTCACTAGGCTCTTAAAATGTAATCCTATTGTAGAAGATGCAGCATAAAAGCACAACATGCTGTGGTACGGTATTGCCATGTTTCTACAGTAACTGCAATTCTTTGGAATTCCGTGGTGTGTGGCCGAGGTTTCATTAGTATAGATTGAGCAGAATTGTCACTAGACATGTTTTCAGAAAGTTACTTTAATTAGGTTTATTTCTGTGTCTGTTAAGGTGAAGAATGAACCAACTGTGTTCAAGTTGGAGAACTGGTTTCTTTAATAGGATTTTCCTCATAAACCTATCTAGAAGATTGATATCAGAAGGAACACATTTATCAATTAAATAGTTATCCAGTAGCCCTAAAAAGTACTGCGTAAAAAAAAGTTTCTGAAAAACAAATCATATTGAAGTAATAAAACGTCTTTCCATGTTTTTTATCACAATACCATGACTCCAACAGTTTTTTATATATATTAGAAATCTTAGTGTGCGAACACTTCCCATTTACAAAATCTTTCTTCCTGTTTCTCACATTTTTGTGTCCACTTTTTCTATTACTATTGTTTCCATCAGGATTAGAAGCTGCCTATGTAAATTTGTGACACTGTATTTACACATTCCGCTAATATTGGGATAGTAATGCGTCTCCCAGTTCCTGAACCCGTACTGCAGAAAAACATCTATGCTCCAACCGGTTCTGCTTGCCAAATTGCCAAATGTTTGTTACTTAACTATAAGTAATATAAAATCAAATTATCTAGATCTTAAAATTCCTATCTGTGAAACTTAGGACAGGTAACTGCTAATTGTTTACACCTGTGAGACAGAAATTTTAACTTCTAACATCTTATGTGTTTGAGAGATGCAGATAGAAAGAGGCAGACAAACAAGTCTTTCCTTGCAAGCACAAGTTGAATTTCGAAAGCAAACAAAGCCTATATGTAGAAATATGTAGAAAATGAGGATAAGAAGGAGGAAATGAAACGTGTTACGGACGACGGGACCTTTAGCTTCTTGTCAACTGTCTTTGATGGGGATTGAGTGGATGGAGAGTTAAGGGTGAGGTGACGAACAACAGACGAAGGGGAGGATACAGGGATAGAGAACGTAGTTGACGGGGTGGTAGTGGAGCAACAAAGCAACATTACAAGGCTGAGATCCAACAAAAAGCCCAGGATCTAAAGAACAGGTGGTGGACAGAGAAAGCACAGAAGATTCAACAACTGGCCGACAGCCACGATATGCGAGGATTCTTCATCGCAGTCAAGGTCACCTACGGGCCAAACACCCAAAGCCCCACCCCACTGCTGGCCAAGAACGGGGAAACATTCATCAAGGACACCGAGCCTCCTGGAAGGAGCACTTCGAAGATCTCCTCAATTGAGACTCTGCATTTGACTCGAGTGTTCTCGACTCCATCCCACAGCATGCTACCCGCCACCACCTCAGTGAGACCCCAACACTGCACGAGGTAGAAAAAGCCATAAGCCAGCTTAAAAACATCATGGCTACGGGTGCGGATGAAATCCCTGCTGAGGCATTGAAATGAGGCACGAATACACAACCTCATCTCTCTCATCTGGAGGGAGGAGATCATGCCGTGGGATCTCCGAGATGCATTAATCGTGACCATCTTTAAAAAAGGGGACAAGTCCGACTGCGGCAACTACAGAGGAATCTCCCTGGGAAAGTCGTCGCTGGAGTTCTCCACAATCATCTCCTCCTCGTGGCCGAGGAGCTCCTCCCGGAGTCACAGTGCGGATTTTGTCCCCAACAGGGTACAACAGACATAATTTTTGCAGCGCGACAGCTACAGGAAAAATGCAGGGTACAGCATGGCCGCCTTCTTATACATGGCCTTCTTCGAACCTTACAAAGGCCTTTGACACTGTCAACCGCAAGATTCTATGGAGCGTCCTCCACCATTTCGGATGCCCCCAAAAGTTCATCACCATCCTCCGCCTGCTCCACGACAAAATGCAGGCCATGATCCTCACCAACGGATCCATCGCAAATCCAATCCATGTCCAGACAGGGGTCAAACAGGGCTGCGTCATCGCCCCAACCCTTTTCTCCATCTTTCTTGCCGCTATGCTCCACCTCACAGTCAACAAGCTCCCCACTGGAATGGAACTAAACTACAGAACCAGTAGGAACCTGTTCAACCTGCACCGTCTCCAGGCCAGGTCCAAGACCACCCCAACCTCTGTCGTCGAGCTACAGTATGCGGACGACGCCTGCGCCTGCGCACATACTCCAGGACATAGTCGACGTATTTACTGAGGCGTACGAAAGCATGGGCCTTACGCTAAATATCCGTAAGACAAAGGTCCTCCACCAGCCTGTCCTCACTGCACAGCACTGCCCCCCAGTCATCAAGATCCATGGCGCGGCTCTGGACACCGTGGACCACTTCACATATCTCGGGAGCCTCCAATCAACAAGAGCAGGCATCGACGACGAGATCCAACACCGCCTCCAGTGCGCCAGTGCAGCCTTTGGCCGCCTGAGGAAAAGAGTGTTTGAAGACCAGGCCCCCAACACTGCCACCAAGCTCATGGTCTACAGGGCTGTAGTAATACCTGCCCTCCTGTATGGCTCAGAGACATGGACCATGTACAGCTGACACCTCAAGTTGAAGGAGAAATATCACTAATGATGTCTCCACAAGATACTACAAATCCCCTGGGAGGACAGGCGCACCAACATCAGCGTCCTCGTCCAGGCTAACATCCCCAGTGCTCTACTGGGCAGGCCACATAGTTCGCATGCCAGACACGAGACTCCCAAAGAAAGTGCTCTACTCGGAGCTCCTTCACGGCAAATGAGCCAAAGGTGGGCAGCGGAAACACTACAAGGACACCTCAAAGCCTCCCTGATAAAGTGCAACATCTCCACCGACACCTGGGAATCCCTGGCCCAAGACTGCCCTAAATGGAGGAAGTGCATCTGAGAGGGTGCTGAGCACCTCGTGTCTCAACACCGAGAGCATGCAGAAGTCAAGCGCAGGCAGCGGAACGAGCGTACGGCAAACCAGTCCCACCCACCCCTTCCCTCAACAACTATCTGTCCCACCTGTGACAGAATCTGTGGCTCTCGTATTAGACTATTCAGCCATGGAGGAGTGGAAGCAAGTCTTCCTCGATTCCGAGGGACTGCCTATGATGATGAGTGATAGGGTGAAGGGGTTGGGATGATTGGGGGTGAGATGGGAAGGGAGCCACTGAAGACCACCTTTTCCCAAAACACCCATCCCAATTGCAATCTGCAGCCATTGTTGGCTTCTTTAATCACCACACCATTTCATTCCCCACCCAAAAAGGAATAAAATAAGAAAAATACAAATAGATGCAAAAATGAAAGTTATGGAGAGAGAAGGAAAACAGAGAAGCAGAAGAGATGAGACAGAGAAACAGCAACACAAGACAGCAGAGACATATTCCAATAAAGTCTAAAATTCCATGGGAGATTGACTAGTAATATATTAAAAAATCTTACATCTATGCGCAATTTATAACAACTTCCTCCATTATAAATTTCTATATTCACAATAATAATGGAAACTATACCTATAAATATTATACGGTAATTACTCTTTCCTGCCACTGCTGGTACTGTAGGACCTCCGTTTTGCATCCTGTAAATAAACTTGAAATAATAAGTTAAAGCAATCATATCAATTTCAAAAATGTTGTATTTTAAAACAATGAGACTATTAAATCTCAGCAATCCATGTGCTGGCTATTGGGATCGGTAAAAACTTATTTCCTCTACGTAAACATTCTTCGGGTCCCAAGTGTAATCATGATGACTGTGTCCTGATGCACTGCTGGTCTTTATACACATTTTAAACTGGGAGCATGAACTTATTTTAAAGAAAATTAACCCTGCCTTTCGAGCCAAAATCAACACTGCGTCAATGGGTTTCAAATACAGTTATAAAATTATAGTATTGTGCATTACCAACAAAAGCTGGAACATCACAAGCGTACAGTTGTAGTTCAGATTCGCTGTTTTTCTGGTCAAATGCTAATGAGCATTTCTAAAAGTGTGCTGTGCCCCTTATGATCTGATAACTATTTATTTCCTTCCATACAATAACATAGGCCAGGTTTAGTAATTAACTCTGACAGCTGTAAATTGTGTACTGTAATTTACGCAAGGTTCCCAAATTCTCTTCACTATCAGATGGTGAAAAATACTGTCAAACTAGATTAATTCAGGCGTAAACCATAAATCACATGCATTTACACTTTATATATAGCAGCAAAATGACGACAGGTGCAGCATCGAGAATCCGGAACCCTCGGGACTAAGGCCGTTCCAGATTCCAGGCTTTCCAGACTTTCGATCGTCTTTCTGACGTCACGAATTTGGAAACACCCGAGCCCAGGTTCGGGTATTTCCAGATTTCGGGACATCAGAAAGGGGGGGTGTCCCCGCCGGGGAGCTATTCGGGCTGCCGACGCCATCGATGAGGTCGTTGGGCGGGCCCTGCCGCGGTGGAGTTGTTCGGGCGGGCATATTTTGTGTAAGCAGAAGATTTAAAAGTTAAATCTTAAGTCCATCTTTAAAGCTTGGTTAAATTCGCAATCCAGTTCAAAGCAATCGGCTTATACCCATCCATGCATGTGTGCGTCTCATAAGAACATAAGAATTAGGAACAGGAGTAGGCCAACTAGCCCCTCGGGCCTGCTCCGCGACCCAACAAGATCACGGCTGATCTGGCCATGGACTCAGTTCCACTTACCCGCCCGCTCCCCATAACCCTTAATTCCCTTATTGGTTAAAAATCTATCGATCTGTGATTTGAATACATTCAATGAGCTAGCCTCAACTGCTTCCTTGGGCAGAGAATTCCACAGATTCACAACCCTCTGGGAGAAGAAATTCCTTCTCAACTCGGTTTTAAATTGGCTCCCCTTTATTTTGAGGCCGTGCCCCCAAGTTCTAGTCTCCCCGACCAGTGGCCTCTGCCTCTATCTTGTCTATCCCTTTCATTATTTTAAATGTTTCTATAAGATCACCCCTCATCCTTCTGAAGTCCAACGAGTAAAGACCCAGTCTACTCAATCTATCATTATAAGGTAACACTCTCATCTCTGGAATCAGCCTCGTGAATCGTCTCTATACCCGCTCCAAAGCTAGTATATCCTTACTTAAGTAAGGTGACCAAAACTGCACGCAGTACTCCATGTACGGCCTCACCAATACCCTATACAGTTGCAGAAGGACCTCCCTGCTTTTGTACTCCATCCCTCTCGCAATGAAGGGCAACATTTCATTCGCCTTCCTGATTACCTGCTGCACCTGCAAATTAACTTTTTGGGATTCATGCACAAGGACCCCCAGATCCCTCTGCACTGCAGCATGTTGTAATTTCTCCCCATTCAAATAATATTCCCTTTTACTGTTTATTTTTCCAAGGTGGATGACCTCACATTTTCTGACATTGTATTCCATCTGCCAAACCTTAGCCCATTTGCTTAACCTATCTAAATCTCTGTCCTCCACACAACCTGCTTTCCCACTAATCTTTGTGTCATCTGCAAATTTTGTTACACTACACTCTGTCCCCTCTTCCAGGTCATCTATGTATATTGTAAACAGTTGTGGTCCCAGCACCGATCCCTGTGGCACACCACTAACCACCGATTTCCAACCCGAAAAGGACCCATTTATCCTGACTCTCTGCTTTCTGTTAGCCAGCCAATTCTCTATCCATGCTAATACATTTCCTCTGACTCCGTGTACCTTTACCTTTTGTGTGGCACCTTATCGAATGCCTTTTGGAAATCTAAATACACCACATCCATCGGTACACTTCTATCCACCATGCTCGTTATATCCTCAAAGAATTCCAGTAAATTAGTTAAACGTGATTTCCCCTTCATGAATCCATGTTGCGTCTGCTTGATTGCACTATTCCTATCTAGATGTCCCGCTATTTCTTCCTTAATGATAGCTTCAAGCATTTTCCCCACTACAGATGTTAAACTAACCGGCCTATAGTTACCTGCCTTTTGTCTGCCCCCTTTTTTAAACAGAGGCGTTACATTAGCTGCTTTCCAATCCGCTGGTACCTCCCCAGAGTCCAGAAAATGTTGGTAGATTATAACGAATGCATCTGCTATAACTTCCGCCATCTCTTTTAATACCCTGGGATGCATTTCATCGGGACCAGGGGACTTGTCTACCTTGAGTCCCATTAGCCTGTCCAGCACTACCCCCCTAGTGATAGTGATTATTTCAAGGTCCTCCCTTCCCACATTCCCGTGACCAGCAATTTTTGGCATGGTTTTTGTGTCTTCCACTGTGAAGACCGAAACAAAATAATTGTTTAAGGTCTCAGCCATTTCCACATTTCCCATTATTAAATCCCCCTTCTCATCTTCTAAGGGACCAACATTTACTTTAGTCACTCTTTTCCATTTTATATATCGGTAAAAGCTTTTACTATCTGTTTTTATGTTTTGCGCAAGTTTACTTTCGTAATCTATCTTTCCTTTCTTTATTGCTTTCTTAGTCATTCTTTGCTGTCGTTTAAAATTTTCCCAATCTTCTAGTTTCCCACTAACCTTGGCCACCTTATACGCATTGGTTTTTAATTTGATACTCTCCTTTATTTCCTTGGTTATCCACGGCTGGTTATCCCTTCTCTTACCGCCCTTCTTTTTCACTGGAATATATTTTTGTTGAGCATTATGAAAGAGCTCCTTAAAAGTCCTCCACTGTTCCTCAATTGTACCACCGTTTAGTCTGTGTTTCCAGTCTACTTTAGCCAACTCTGCCCTCATACCACTGTAGTCCCCTTTGTTTGAGACACTACTTCCTCACCCTCAATCTGTATTACAAATTCAACCATACTGTGATCACTCATTCCGAGAGGATCTTTTACTTGGAGATAGTTTATTATTCCTGTCTCATTACACAGGACCAGATCTAAGATAGCTTGCTCCCTTGTAGGTTCTATAACATACTGTTCTAAGAAACAATCCTGTATGCATTCCATGAATTCACCTCAAGGCTACCCCGTGCGATTTGATTTGACTAATCGATATGCAGGTTAAAGTCCCCCATGATTACTGCCGTTCCTCTTTCACATGCCTCCATTATGCCCTTGATTATTGCCCGTCCCACCGTGAAGTTATTATTTGGGGGCCTATAAACTTTTTCCCCTTACTATCTCTAATCT
This sequence comes from Pristiophorus japonicus, assembly GCF_044704955.1. Taxonomy (NCBI): domain Eukaryota; kingdom Metazoa; phylum Chordata; class Chondrichthyes; family Pristiophoridae; genus Pristiophorus; species Pristiophorus japonicus. Next base: position 296,057,075 of record NC_091979.1, on the reverse strand, counting down.
CCACCCACAGTGATTCAACATTTTGTTCATTAGAGCCAATATCGTCTCTCACAACTGCCCTGATATCATCCTTTATTAATAGAGCTACCCCACCTCCTTTCCCTTCTTGTCTATCTATCCGAATTGTCAGATACCCCTGTATGTTTAATTCCCAGTCTTGGCCCCCCCTGCAACCACGTTTCTGTAATGGCCATCAAATCATACCCATTCGTAATGATTTGTGCCGTCAACTCATTTACTTTATTTCGAATGCTGCGTGTGTTTAGTGTTTTAATACTAGTTTTTAAACCATGATTTTTAGTTTTGACCCCTCCTGCAGCCCCTTTATATTCATACATATTGTCCCTGCCTATCACCTTGTGGTTTACACTTACCCAGTGCTACTCTGCTCTGTTGCCTCCTGCCTTTTGCTTTCTTTCTTGGGGTCCTGTTCATCTGAGCTCTCACCCACTCTAACTAGCTCAGAGCCCTCTCCTGGGTTCCGAATACTCCTTGCATTGAGGCACCGAGCTTTCATGCTTGCCTTTTTATTACACTTTGACCCTTTAGAATTTTGCTGTACAGTGGCCCTTTTTGTTTTTTGCCTTGGATTTCTCTGCCCTCCACTTTTACTCATCTCATTTTGCGTTTGTCTCCATTTTGTTTCCCTCTGTCTCCCTGCATTGGTTCCCATCCCCCTGCCATATTAGTTTAACTCCTCCCCAACAGCACTAGCAAACACTCCCCCTAGGACATTGGTTCTGGTCCTGCCCAGGTGAAGACCGTCCGGTTTGTACTGGTCCCACCTCCCCCAGAACTGGTTCCAATGCCCCAGGAATTTGAATCCCTCCCTGCTGTACCACTGCTCAAGCCACATATTTATCTGAGCTATCCTGCGATTCCTACTCTGACTAGCTCATGGCACTAGTAGCAATCCCGAGATTACTACTTGTGAGGTCCTATGTTTTAATTTAGCTGCTAGCTCCTTAAATTCGTCTCATAGACCTCATCCCTTTTTTTTTTACCTATGTTGTTGATACCAATGTGCACCATGACAACTGGCTGTTCACCCTCCCTTTTCAGAATGTCCTGCACCCGCTCCGAGACATCCTTGACCCTTGCACCAGGGAGGCAACATACCATCCTGGAGTCTCGGTTGCGGCCGCAGAAACGCCTATCTATTCCCCTTACCATTGAATCCCCTATCACTATTGCTCTCGCACTCTTTTTCCTGCCCTCCTGTGCAGCAGAACCAGCCACGGTGCCATGAACTAGGCTGCTGCTGCCCCCCCCCGATGAGTCATCCCCCTCAACAGTACTCAAAGGGGTGTATCTGTTTTGCAGGGGAATGACCGCAGGGGACCCCTGCACTGCCTTCCTTGCACTGCTCCTGCTGGTCTTCCACTCCCTATCTGGCTGTGGACCCTTCACCTGCGGTATGACCAACTCGCTACACGTGCTACCCACGTCATTCTCAGCATCGTGGATGCTCCAGAGTAAATCCACTCTCAGCTCCTATTCCGCAATGCGGACCATCAGGAGCTGGAGGCGGATACACTTCCCGCACACGTAGTCGTCAGGGACATCGGAAGTGTTAGATTTTCCCAATTTTCCCAATAAGCCATGATTTTATACTCCATGGGAGGTTTCTGTCCACCCTGAGCTCGCCTTAGGACACCTGCGTTAAAGTGTAACGCCCCAGTCAAACTCCGCACCTGCCACTGTCCCCGGATCAATTATAAATTGGGGCTGCGCTCACTCCTGGAATGGATGTACCTAAGGCTGGGATAGGTTACAATGAATTCTGCAATCTAAGGCCTGTGCCCTAATATGCCTAGGCACCCTGCAAAGGAAATGTCCGCAGGGGATCGGACCTGTAAGTTAAATTACTGCCAGTCACAAAATCTGGCCAGCCAGAATTATCTAAAGGTAGGATACCTGCCCTTAAATTGGATAGTTCTTCCTCCAAACAACATTTCCACAGCTGAATAACTGATAAAAGTATATATGTGAACAAAAAGGCCCCTTTATCCAACAACAACTTACATTTATAAAGCACCTTTAACAGAGAAAAATGTCACAAAGCGCTTCACATTTTAAGGGGAAAAATGGATACATTAGGAAAGGGCGGATCAAAAGCTTGGTCATAGGTGAGCAAGGAGGGTCTTAAAGAAAGAGAGGGAGGTGGAATGATTTAGGGAGGGATGCCAGAGAATGGATCCTAGGAAATGAGGTGGGGGAGGTACACTAGAGGCCAGAGTCAAAGGAAGAGAGAATTTGGGTACAAAATACTGGAAATCTGAAATAAAAACAGAAAATGCTGCAAATACTCGGCAGGTCAGAAAACATCTGTGGAGAGAGAAACAGAGTTAACATTTCGAGTCAATGACTTTTTGTCAGAACTGAAAAAAGTTAGAGATGTAACTAATTTTAAGCAAGGGCAAGAAAAGGGATGAGTGGAGGAAAGAACAAAAGGGGAAGGTCAAATGACAAACGGTATGATTGTACAAAACAAAAGAAGATGGTAATGGGACAAGTAAAGAAACAAAAGATCAGTCTAGAAGAGGTGTCAATGAATTTGGGGTGGTAGGTTGTAGCACAGAGAAGGTAATAGAGAAGGGCTGTGGTGAACCCATGAAAGAATTTAAACATAGATGGGAATTTTAATTTTATAGCCTCGGAGACCAGGAGTTAATGTAGGTCAGCAAGTACAGGGGTGATGGGCAAGTGGGACTTGCTGTGGGACAGGATAATGGCAGCAGAGTTTTGGATAAGCTGAAATTTATGGAGGAGGTAAGGTCGGCCAGAAGACCATGGGTAATCATTGAGTCTGGAGATGACAACGGCAAGAATGAGACTTTCAGCAAATGGACTGAGGTAGGGATGGAGGTGGATGACGTTACAGAGGCCGAAGTAGGTGTTCTTTGTGACGGAGAGGATATTAGGCTGGAAGCTCAGCTGAGTCGAACAACATGTAGAGGTTATTAACAGTCTGAGAAAATGGCTGGGGAGGGGAATGGTGCAGTAGCTGGAGGAAAGTGTTGCTCATTGGATGTTCAGTAATCACAGAGGCAATGGAGGGGTCAAGAAGTCATAGGATCATAGAAAAATTTGTAACACAGGAGGCCATTCGGTCCATGCTGTTCGAAAAACAGCTACCAGCCTAATCCTACCTTCTAGCACTAGGTCCGTAATCCTGTAGATTACGGCTCATTGGGCTCAAAATTGCCCAGGAGTTGCTCTTTGTTTTGGAGCAACTTGATTTTTCTGGAACATCTTTAAAAGTCCCCATTTAGCACATTCAATTTGCGCGAGTATAAATTGAGTTGGTTAGGATTTTGAAAAGGGGACATTACAAGCCACCTACGCCCATTTTGGTAATTTAGGCCACTTTGGACATCTAATAGTTACTCCAAACTAACTTAGGCCAGCGTATGTGGCCACTTGTTTTGCCCCGCAGAAAACACAGGAGGCCATTCGGTCCATGCTGTTCGAAAAACTCAGTGCAGGTAGGTACTAATGACTTGACTTAAAGAATGTGAATAGGAATGTGAATGTGAATAGGATCAAACAGCTATACAGGACATCATATGACAAACTTCGCAAAGTTAATTTACTATACAACAGTAAGCTTAAACTACAAAAATAAACGAAGTAGAGACAAAACATATTTACATAATTTTTTCAAAATATCCAAATAAAAAATAGAAGTAGCTCCTGCTTGTAATTCTTATGTTCTTATGTAGGAAAGTATTTTCATCAACACAGTTAAGGAAAGTCTTGAGCAAGCTCATTAAAATTACTGGCTACACAGTTATCACCGCTCTCCCCCCCCACCCCCGATCAAACTTTTGAGATGGGTTTCAAAATAGACAATTCTACCTGAATCTTTCAATAGAAATATCCTCAAGTCTTCAAGTTGTATATAGAATATTGACAAAGTGGAAATTGTCATGTATGTAACCACAATGTATTACTGTACACACTCAACCTAGATGCACATCTTGACCACAGGGGATGAACTGGTGGGAGACTGCCCATACCTGATCATCCAGGTATATAAAGGGAGGTCCCACGCAGGGTCATCACTTTTGGAGTCCTGTGAATAAAGAGCAGATAACGGAGTGACCTTGTCCCCAGAATGTGCCTCGTGTGGTTTCATGCTGTAGAGTAAGGACTTTACACTGGCGACGAGAAATGGGAATTCACGACCCATGAGAATGGCCACTGGTAGCACAGAGGAACGGTACTGTGTTGGGGAAGACTGGGACAATTTTATCGAGAGGCTTCAGCAAAGCTTCGTTACGAAAGAATGGCTGGGGGATGCAGTGGCCAACAAGCGAAGGGCTCATCTTCTGACCAGCTGTGGACCAAAGACATACGTGCTCATGAAGGACTTACTAGCACCCGAAAAACCGGCGGACAAAACCTTTGAGGAACTTAGCAAATTGATCGGGGAGCACCTCAAACCGGCGAGTAGCATACATATGGCCCGTCACAGATTCTACACCCACCGACGTCGTGAAGGACAGAGCATACCGGACTTCGTAGTGGACCTCCGCCGTTTGGCCAGTCTCTAAGTTCACAGATGCCTGCAGGGGGGAGATGCTCAGGGAATTCTTTATTGAGGGCATCGGTCATGCGGGAATTTTCTGCAAATTACTTGAGACCAGGGATTTGACCTTGGAAGCGGCAGCGTTGTTAGCTCAAACTTTCATGGCGGAGGAGGAAGGGACGAAAATAATATACGCGCGCAATTCTGCCTCTAATGCAGCAATGGATCAGGGAGTCAATATCATCAAGGCGATTCACAGCCCCGCAGGCAGGCAGGGGCAGTCCAACACTCCCCAGGCAGCAATTGACCCCAGAGTAGGACTTCAACAGAGACAATGGCAGGCTGAACGGATATTTACGCCATCATGTGGCCCGGGATGGGGCCATTGACACCCACTAATAGGGTACTCAAGCAGTCAAAGGGACAGTCAGCGTGGAATGCCTGGCCATAGTCCCTTTGTTCCCAACAATGGAAACTTTAACTCATGCTGGAGGTGTGGGGGAAAACACTCAGCTAGATCTTGCAGATTTCAACAGTTTGCAGGATCTGCAATCTCAGTGGCCACTTAGCCTGCAACTAGACTTAATATATGAGGCAGATGGACCAGAAGAGAGTTCTTTGAGGCAGGATGACATTTGGGGCAAATCGATGGACCCGAGGTTCAGCGGGTCCATGTGGCGAACATTCACAGTTCATACACCAAAACGGCACCAATGATGATGAGGGTTTTATTAAATGGTATTCCAGTACGCATGGACCTGGACACGGGGGCCAGCCAGTCACTCATGGGCGTTCAGCAATTTAAGAAGCTATGGCCACTTAAAGCCAGTAGACCCAAATTAGCACGCATTGAGACACAATTACATAGAAACATAGAAAATAGGTGCAGGAGTAGGCCATTCGGCCCTTCTAGCCTGCACCGCCATTCAATGAGTTCATGGCTGAACATTCAACTTCAGTACCCCATTCCTGCTTTCTCGCCATACCCTTGATCCCCCTAGTAGTAAGGACCTCATCTAACTCCTTTTTGAATATATTTAGTGAATTGGCCTCAACAACTTTCTGTGGTAGAGAATTCCACAGGTTCACCACTCTCTGGGTGAAGAAGTTCCTCCGCATCTCGGTCCTAAATGGCTTACCCCTTATCCTTAGACTGTGACCTCTGGTTCTGGACTTCCCCAACATTGGGAACATTCTTCCTGCATCTAACCTGTCTAACCCCGTCAGAATTTTAAATGTTTCTATGAGGTCCCCTCTCATTCTTCTGAACTCCAGTGAATACAAGCCCAGTTGATCCAGTCTTTCTTGATAGATCAGTCCCGCCATCCCGGGAATCAGTCTGGTGAACCTTCGCTGCACCCCCTCAATAGCAAGAATGTCCTTCCTCAGGTTAGGAGACCAAAACTGTACACAATACTCCAGGTGTGGCCTCACCAATGCCCTGTACAACTGTAGCAACACCTCCCTGCCCCTGTACTCAAATCCCCTTGCTATGAAGGCCAACATGCCATTTGCTTTCTTAACCGCCTGCTGCACCTGCATGCCAACCTTCAATGACTGATGTACCATGACACCCAGGTCTCTTTGCACCTCCCCTTTTCCTAATCTGTCACCATTCAGATAATAGTCTGTCTCTCTGTTTTTACCACCAAAGTGGATAACCTCACATTTATCCACATTATACTTCATCTGCCATGCATTTGCCCACTCACCTAACCTATCCAAGTCGCTCTGCAGCCTCACAGCATCCTCCTCGCAGCTCACCCTGCCACCCAACTTAGTGTCATCCGCAAATTTGGAGATACTACATTTAATCCCCTCATCTAAATCATTAATGTACAGTGTAAACAGCTGGGGCCCCAGCACAGAACCTTGCGGTACCCCACTAGTCACTGCCTGCCATTCTGAAAAGTACCCATTTACTCTTACTCTTTGCTTCCTGTCTGACAACCAGTTCTCAATCCATGTCAGTACACTACCCCCAATCCCATGTGCTCTAACTTTGCACATCAATCTCTTGTGTGGGACCTTGTCGAACGCCTTCTGAAAGTCCAAATATACCACATCAACTGGTTCTCCCTTATCCACTCTACTGGAAACATCCTCAAAAAATTCCAGAAGATTTGTCAAGCATGATTTCCCTTTCACAAATCCATGCTGACTTGGACCTATCATGTCACCTCTTTCCAAATGCACTGCTATGACATCCTTAATAATTGATTCCATCATTTTACCCACTACCGATGTCAGGCTGACCGGTCTATAATTCCCTGTTTTCTCTCTCCCTCCTTTTTTAAAAAGTGAGGTTACATTGGCTACCCTCCACTCCATAGGAACTGATCCAGAGTCAATGGAATGTTGGAAAATGACTGTCAACGCATCCACTATTTCCAAGGCCACCTCCTTAAGTACTCTGGGATGCAGTCCATCAGGCCCTGGGGATTTATCGGCCTTCAATCCCATCAATTTCCCCAACACAATTTCCCGGCTAATAAGGATTTCCCTCAGTTCCTCCTCCTTACTAGACCCCCCGACCCCTTTTATAACCGGAAGTACTTGTTCAATTGGTCCGCCATTTCTTTGTTCCCCGTTATGACTTCCCCTGATTCTGACTGCAGAGGACCTACGTTTGTCTTTACTAACCTTTTTCTCTTTACATATCTATAGAAACTTTTGCAATCCGTCTTAATGTTCCCTGCAAGCTTCTTCTCATACTCCATTTTTCCTGCCCTAATCAAACCCTTTGTCCTCCTCTGCTGAGTTCTAAATTTCTCCCAGTCCCCAGGTTCGCTGCTATTTCTGGCCAATTTGTATGCCACTTCCTTGGCTTTAATACTATCCCTGATTTCCCTTGATAGCCACGGTTGAGCCACCTTCCCTTTTTTATTTTTATGCCAGACAGGAATGTACAATTGTTGTAGTTCATCCATGCGGTCTCTAAATGTCTGCCATTGCCCAAACACAGTCAACCCCTTAAGTATCATTCGCCAATCCATCCCAGCCAATTCACGCCTCATACCTTCAAAGTTAGCCTTCTTTAAGTTCTGGACCATGGTCTCTGAATTAACTGTTTCATTCTCCATCCCAATGCAGAATTCCACCATATTATGGTCACTCTTCCCCAAGGGGCCTCGCACAACGAGATTGCTAATTAATCCTCTCTCATTACATAACACCCAGTCTAAGATGGCCTCCCCCCTAGTTGGTTCCTCGACATATTGGTCTAAAAAACCATCCCTTATGCACTCCAGAAAATCCTCCTCCACCGTATTGCTTCCAGTTTGGTTAGCCCAATCTATGTGCATATTAAAGTCACCCATTATAACTGCTGCACCTTTATTGCATGCACCCCTAATTTCCTGTTTGATGCCCTCCCCAACATCACTACTACTGTTTGGAGGTCTGTACACAACTCCCACTAACGTTTTTTGCCCTTTGGTGTTCTGCAGCTCTACCCATATAGATTCCACATCATCCAAGCTAATGTCCTTCCTAACTATTGCCTTAATCTCCTCCTTAACCAGCAATGCTACCCCACCTCCTTTTCCTTTTATTCTATCCTTCCTGAATGTTGAATACCCCTGGATGTTGAGTTCCCAGCCCTGATCATCCTGGAGCCACGTCTCCGTAATCCCAATCACATCATATTTGTTAACATCTATTTGCACAATTAATTCATCCACCTTATTGCGGATACTCCTTGCATTAAGACACAAAGCCTTTAGGCTTGTTTTTTTAACACCCTCTGTCCTTTTAGAATTTTGCTGTACAATGGCCCTTTTTGTTCTTTGCCTTGGGTTTCTCTGCCCTCCACTTTTCCTCATCTCCTTTCTGTCTTTTGTTTTTGCCTCCTTTTTGTTTCCCTCTATCTCCCTGCATTGGTTCCCATCTCCCTGCCATATTAGTTTAACTCCTCCCCAACAGCACTAGCAAACACTCCCCCGAGGACATTGGTTCCGATTCTGCCCAGGTGCAGACCGTCCGGATTGTACTGGTCCCACCTCCCCCAGAACCGGTTCCAATGCCCCAGGAATTTGAATCCCTCCCTGCTGCACCATTGCTCAAGCCACGTATTCATCTGAGCTATCCTGCGATTCCTACTCTGACTAGCACGTGGCACTGGTAGCAATCCCGAGATTACTACTTTTGAGGTCCTACTTTTTAATTTTAATTATGGACTTACGGTGCTAGGCAGTCACACACAATGGGTTAGTGAATCGGCTGCCGCTCTGGATTGTCCCGGGCAATGGTCCTGCACTGTTGGGGAGGAGCTGGTTAGCCAAGGTGAACTGGAAATGGGGGGATGTTCACGCAATGTCATCTGTGGAGCGAAGTTCGTGCTCACAAGTCCTACAACAATTCGATTCACTATTCCAACCCGGCGTCAGGACTTTCAAAGGCACTAAAGTAGTGATACACATCACCCCGGACGCCAGGCCAGTGCACCACAAAGCCAGAACGGTGCCGTTTGTAATGCGGGAAAAAATCGAGAGCGAATTGGATTGGCTGTTGAGAGAGGGCATCATCTCGTCCGTTGAATTCAGCGACTGGGCGAGCCCCATCGTTCCCGTCCTAAAAGCGGATGGCTCTGTCAGGATCTGTGGCGACTACAAGGCCACCATCAATCGGGTGTCCCTACAAGATCAATACCCGCTCCCGAGAGCGGAGAACCTCTTCGCCACACTGGCAGGCGGCAAGCTGCTCACCAAGTTGGACCTCACTTCAGTCTATATGACCCAGGAACTGGCCGACGAATCTAAACTACTGACCATCATCACCACGCATAAGGGACTGTTCGTTTATAACTGGTGCCCGTTTGGCATTCGATCAGCGGTCGCGATTTTTCAACGAAACATGGAAAGCCTGCTCAAATCCATTCCTGGAACAATCGTATTCCAGGGCGACATCCTCATCTTGGGTCGAGACACCGAGGAACACCTCCACAACCTGGAGGAGGTGCTACGCCGACTGGACCGGGTAGGCCTGCGATTCAAGAAGTCTAAATGTGTGTACTTAGCTCCTGAGGTTGAGTTTCTGGGCAGGAGGGTTGCTGCAGATGGGATTCGGCCCACCGAATCCAAAACAGAGGCGATTCGATGAGCACCCAGGCCCTGCAACTCATTGGAGTTGCATTCATTCCTGGGACTGTTGAACTATTTCGGGAACTTTCTGCCGAACTTGAGCACGTTGTTGGAGTCGCTACACGTGCTCCTGCATAAGGGTTGTGATTGGTTTTGGGGGAACTGTCAGGAACGGACTTTTGATCGGGCGCAAAACCTACTTTGTTCAAACAAGTTGTTGACCCTGTACGACCCCTGTAAAAAATTGGTTCTGGCATGTGATGCGTCGTCCTATGGGGTTGGGTGTGTGTTGCAGCAGGGCAATGTTGAGGGTCAACTACAACCTGCCTCCAGGTCTCACACATAAGCAGAATGGGGATATAGGATAGTCAAGAAGGAAGCGCTTGCATGTGTCTATGGTGCCTACCTCTTTGGTAGGAAGTTTGAATTAGAGACGGACCACAAGCCATTAAACATCCCTGTTGTCAGACAGTAAGGCTGTCAATGCCAACGCATCAGCTCGCATACAGCGATGGGCTCTCACACTGGCTGCTTATGACTACTCCATCCGGCACCGGCCCGGCACTGAAAATTGTGCAGACGCGCTCAGCAGGCTTCCACTGGCCACCACTGAGGGGGCAGCGGAGCAAAGCGCTGAGATGGTCATGGCTGTCGATGCCTTTGACAGCGCAGGCTCCCCCATCACAGCCTGCCAGATAAAAATCTGGATAAACAGAGATCCCCTCCTCTACCTGATTAAGAAATGTGTCCTGACTGAGGTTTGGACGCCCGCACATGGAGCATGCCCTGAGGAGGTCAGACCGTTCCACAGACGGATGGATGAGCTCTCCATCCAAGCCGACTGCCAACTGTGGGGCGGCTGGGTAGTTATGCCCCAGAAGGACAAGGAGGCATTCATCATGAACTCCACAGCGAGCACCCAGGTATTGTGCTGATGAAGGCCATTGCCCGGTCACATGTTTGGTGGCCTGGAATTGATTCAGACCTGGAACACTCTGTTCGCAGGTGCACGACGTGTGCCTAGCTGGGTAATGCCCCCAGGGAGCCCCGCTCAGCCCGTGGCCCTGGCCCACCAGGCCATGGTCACGCATTCATGTAGACTACGCGGGCCCATTCATGGGAAAGATGTTCCTTATTGTGGTAGATGCGTACTCGAAATGGATCAAGTGCATCATTCTGAATTCATGCATGACATCCAGCACTGTGGAAAGCCTACGTGCGATCTTTGAACCCATGGCTTGCTGGACATCCTGGTCAGTGATAATGGCCCATGTTTCACAAGCTACGAATTCCGGGAATGTTTGTCGGGCAATGGCATCAACCACGTTAGGGCAACGCCGTTCAAGCCTGCATCCAATGGCCAGACGGAAGGTGCGGTCCAAATCATCAAGCAAGGTATGCTCAGGATTCAAGGACCCTCCCCACAATGCAGCCTATCGTGCCTCCTGCTGGCCTACAGATTCCGACCGCACTCGCTCACAGGGGTCCCGCCCGCAGAGCTACTAATGAACCGGACACTCAAAACTCGGTTGTCCCTCATTCACCCAGTCCTGACCAACATAGTTGAGAGAAAGCGCCAGTCCCAAAACGAGTACCATGACCGTAATTCGAGGGGGAGACATAAATGATCCTGTATTCGTCCTCAATCACGCTATGGGGCCCAAATGGCTTGAGGGTACTGTAATTGACAAAGAGGGGAATAGGGTCATCGTGGTAAAGCTCAACAATGGTCAGATATGCCGTAAGCATCTGGATCAAGTAAAAAAAAAAGGTTCAGCAATGACATGGAGGAACCTGAAGAAGACCATGAGATGGAGCTCACACCACCGCCAGTGAACGAGCAACAAGAGCAATCAGAAGAATGCACAGTCCCTGCGGTCAGTCCGGATAGGCCGGAATCACCACAGGTGACAGACACGTCAGTGTCCAACGACCAGAGCCCCAACTGCGGCGCTCCACGAGGGAGCGTAGACCACCTGAAAGACTAAACCTATGATCCTAATAAGACTGTGGGGGGAGGTGATGTCATGTATATAACCACAATGTAACACCACTGTATTACTGTACACACTCAACCTAGATGCACACCTTGACCACAAGGGGTGAACTTGTGGGAGACTGCCCATACCTGATCATCCAGGTATATAAAGGGAGGTCCCACGCAAGGTCATCACTTTTTGAGTCCTGTGAATAAAGAGCAGGTCACGGAGTGACCTTGTCCCCAGAATGTGCCTTGTGTGGTTTCATGCTGTAGAGTAAGGACTTTACAGCAATAATGCAGGCAGCCAACAAAAGAACCAAGTGCTTTACAAGAAGGCAGGCTTCTCTCGTTACTGGGCGGCAGGCCCGGGATAAGGGCGGGATGCATCATCATCATCAGCGGCAGGAGCTACTGCGAATGCGCGAACGCTCTAATGCGCGTGTGGACAGCTGCCGGCACTATTTTCCGCGCAGGGCCCTAGCTCCGTCCCCCAATCGACTGGCCACGCGTGCCAAACACCGGGAGAGTCAACAGAGCGGCCAGAATCCGGGGAGATCTTTTTGCCGCCGTTTTCAGCCTACGAAGTCGCCGCATCTCTGGTGTGTGCGCCGAAAAAACAGATGGACCAAATCTGGGGCCTTTAAGTGCACATCCAAGTACTTTTTAAATGTGATGAGGGATTCTGCCTCTACCACCCTTTCAGGCAGTGAGTTTCAGACTCTGGAGAAATGGTTCCTTATCTCCCTTCTAATCCTTCTACCAACTACTTTAAATCTATGCCCCATGGTTATTGACCTCTCTGCTAAGGGAAATAGGTCAAGTCATGGATATGTAGAACTGGTAATCATCAGCATATGTCAATGCTAATCCCATGTTGGCAAATGTTTTCGCCGTGAGGCAAATGAGGAAGAAGGGAGCCAAGGATGGATCCTTAAGAAACTCATGGTGATGGTGCAAGGATGGAATGAAAAGCCATTGATTGATGTACTCTGGCTATGATTGGATAGGTAAGAATGAAACCAAGCGATTGCACTCCCACCAAGGCAGACAGCTTTCAGTGATCAAGATCTTGATGTTTAGGTGCAGCAAAGGAAGGTGACATTGAGTCAAAGCTGACATCTTTCACAAGGGTTAAGTGGTTCTGGCTCTCATTTGTGCTATTCATAGTAGGGCCCACAAGTCAGCCTATTTTAAATTGCCTAGTAATGTATTGCAAACACCTCTTCTATGTAGGCATGATTTGACTACATGTGCAGAAGAGACCCGTGGTGTGTTATGGGGTAATTCAAATGTCCCAATATCAGCATGTGACCAGCTCCTACACAATTATTATCTATTGAGTAAAACATAATACTCTTGCTGTAATGTTTTATTAATAGAAACATAGAAAATAGGTGCAGGAGTAGGCCATTCAGCCCTTCGAACCTGCACCGCCATTCAATGAGTTCATGGCTGAACATGCAACCTCAGTACCCCATTCCTGCTTTTTCGCCATACCCCTTGATCCCCCTAGTAGTAAGGACTATATCTAACTCCCTCTTGAATATATCCAATGAACTGGCATCAACAACTCTCTGCGGCAGGGAATTCCACAGGCTAACAACTCTCTGAGTGAAGAAGTTTCTCCTCATCTCAGTCCTAAACAGCCTGCCCCTTATCCTAAGACTGTGTCCCCTGGTTCTGGACTTCCCAACATCGGGAACATTCTTCCCGCATCTATCCTGTCCAGTCCAGTCAGAATCGTATATGTTTCTATGAGATCCCCTCTCATCCTTCTAAACTCCAGTGAATAAAGGCCCAGTTGATCCAGTCTCTCCTCATATGTCAGTCCAGCCATCCCTGGAATCAGTCTGGTGAACCTTCGCTGCACTCCCTCAATAGCAAGAACGTCCTTCCTCAGATTAGGAGACCAAAACTGAACACACTATTCCAGGTGGGTCCTCACCAAGGCCCTGTACAACTGCAGCAAGACTTCCCTGCTCCTATACTCAAATCCCCTTGCTATGAAGGCCAACATACAATTTGCCACCTTCACCGCCTGCTGTACCTGCATTCCAACTTTCAATTTACTTATTACACATACATTATGCCCAAGTTAAAACCTGTATTGTATTTTTTGCCTATTGCAGTGGTGTTTTACTGGCTTCTGGCTTCTATGTAAGTGAACTTTATTTTAGGCAATCATTTCTTCATTACCACAATTCGCAAGTCAGGTCCCAAAGATAGTAGTTTAATAAATGTCTTCAACATGAGCAGTTTATGCACAATACCGTTTTTCTTTTTGCAAGTAGAAACCAAATATTGTGTAATAATTAATATCGGCAACACAATCATTTTATTTACATTCACATCTTAGAGCTATACTTATGAAGATACATCTGTAGAAATATATCAGTTGATACAAACGTCTATATAGTCGCAAACGGGGCAGTGCATCTTCTGCCCATATTGTAGCTCAGTTGCCCACCTACAATGTTTGTTGTAAGTAAAAACACATTGGTGCTGAAATTCCGATGTCACGGGTCCATACGAAGTTTCTACGGACCCGAGAAGGCATCGGAAAAGCCGGTTTTCAGCGTGCAAGTTTCTGGCTTGACAAATCTCGTGCATATCGGGAGCGAGGACACTTGCAGGGCAAGATTTCCGCTATTTACGCATATCTTGTCCAGCAAATGTCCTCAAAAATCTTGTGCCTGAAAACGTGTTTAAAAAATATTCAAAAACATTTTAAAATAAAGTTAGAAAAACACAACAGTAAGTTTATTTTAAGGTATAATTAAAAAAGTCGGGGAAATTTTTTTATAAGAACTTTAATTTATGAATCTTAAATATGTAGTGTATTTTTCTATTTTTTTATTCGTGTTTTGTATGTTTGGAGGGGGTTTCTCATTCATAATGGGAACTCCAACTTACGGAGTTCCAATTGTTATAAATGAGAAAATACTGTACCTTGATTAGCTGCCCAGAGCGATATGACTCTAGCTCCAGCATACGGATGTCCCAACGTGCACGCACTCCGATGCGTGGGAGTGAAGGCCTCAGGATCGGACGGTCGAGCGGGCGCAGCAGAAACAAGTTGGTGCACATCTTAACTTTTTCAGTCGATTGCCTGCATAAATGCCATCTTGGGAATTGATATGTTTTAAAGAGAAATGCATCTATTCTTGATGTAAAATACACAGGTTTGCTTTAAATGTGAAGTTTGCTGATCGCGACTGTTGATGGCGTCATAGCTGCCAATGTAGTAACAGTGAGAAACTGATGCAACTGGAGAGAAAAGTGCTGGTCAAAATCTTCAAAACCAGCTCAGATTTTTGAAAGGCAGTGCCCAACAAATTTATTGGGATTGTATTTGAAATGTAGGGGATATTAAATGCATAGTTTTCAGAAAATGCCGATGCAGAGTGGCTGGTAGGTTTCAAAATATTTGATTTATGATTTTTAAAGTTTGTTATGCTTCTGAAGGCAAGGGATTGTTATTCTAATGCCCAGCACCAATTTTACATAAGAACAAGAGTAGACCATTCAGTCCCTCGAGCCTGTTCCACCATTCAATCAGATCATTTCTGACCTGTACCTCAACTCAATTTACCTGTCTTGGATCCATATCCCTTGTTACCCTTACCTAACAAAAAGTCTATCGCTCCTACTTGTGAAATTTTAATTAACCCAGCATCCACACCCTTTGGGTAGAACGTGCTCCAGATTTCCACCACCCTTTGTGAGAAAAAGTGCTTCCTGATTTCACTCCTAAATGGCCTAGCTCTATTTTTAAGATGGTGTTCCCCCCCCCCCAACCCTGTTTCCACCAAAGGAAATAATTCACTGTATCTATCCTATCCAATTCTTTTCAGCATTTTAAACAGCAACAACAACTTTAACATAGTGAAACGTCTACATCTCAATCACACCACCCCTGAACTTTCTAAACTCAAGGAAATACAAACTAGGTTTATGCAACATGTCCTCATAATTTAACACTTTAAGTCCTGGTATTCTGGTGAATTTGCACTGTACCATCTCCAAGGCCAATATATACTTTCTGAGGTATGGTGCCCAAAACTGAACAGTACTCCAGATGGGGTCTGACCAAGGTTCTATACAACTGAAATAAAACTTCATCTCCTTTGCATTTAAACCTCTTTGAGATTCCATTAGACGTTTTGTACCTGTGTACTAGCTTTAGTGATTTCTGTACATGGAACTAAACAATTGTTGTTCCACAATTCCTAGTCTCTCTCCATGAAGAAAACATTCCAATTTCTATTCCATTCTCCCAGTTTCTCCGTCTCCATTGTATTTGCTCTGACGATGCCACCTTCCACATTAGTGCCATTGACATGTCTTCCTTTTTCCTCAACCGAGGATTCCCCTCCGCCGTGGTTAACATGGCCCTCGACCGTGTCCATTCTATTTCCCGCATCTCTGCTCTCATCCCTTCCCCTCCCTCTCATAACCACGACAGGGGTTCCCTTGTCCTCACCATTCACCCTACCTGCCTCCACGTTCAATGGATCATCCTCCGCCGTTTCCGCCACCTCCAACGTGATCCCACCAACAATCACACCTTCCCCTCCCCTCCCCTTTCAACATTCCAAAGGGACCCCTCCCTACACGACACCCTGGTCCATTCCGCAGTTACCCCCAGAACCCCTTCCCCTTCCCACGGCACCTTCCCATGCAAGCGCAGGAGATGCAACACCTGCTCTTTCACCACCTCCCTTCCCATTGTCTAGGGCCCCAAACACTCCTTCCAGATGAAACAGCGATTTACTTGTACTTTCAATTTAGTATACTGTATTTGCTGCTCATGATGTGGTCGTCTCTACATTGGGGAGATCAAATGCAGATTGGGTGACCGCTTTGCAGAGCACCTCCGTTCAGTCCACAAGGGTGACCCTGAGCTTCCGGTTGTCTGTCACTTTAATTCCTCGCTCCACCCCCTCTCCGACATCTCCGTCCTCGGCCTCCTACACTGTTTCAATGAAGCGCAATTCAAGCTCAAGGAATAGCACCTCATCTTTCGTTTAGGCCCTTTACAGCCTTCTGGACTCAACAGCAAGTTCAACAATTTTAGACCATAACATCTGCCCCTATTTTGCTCCCTTTCCTCTTTTTTAACCCCCCTTCCCCCCCCGATCTTACGTATTTTTTTTCTCTCTGTTTCCCATGACAGCTGGTGGAAATTCCGCCATTCACACCCTATCTAGAATATTTTTCTAACTTGTGCCTTTACCATCTCAAGTCGGCCCATCATCCCTTTTTTCTTAAATCTCTCCTGTCTTCCACCCTATCACAGACCTCTTTGTTCTTTCTTCACCTCCCCCTTTCAGTGCTCCTCAAGAATCTGTTCATTTTGAACATTCGGCAGTTCTGATGAAGGGTCATCGACCTGAAACATTAACTCTCTCTCTAACCATAGTTGTTGCCTGACCCGATGAGATTTCCAGCATTTTCTGTTTTTATTCCAATTTGCTTTTCCTGGATCCAAAGTGGATGACCTCACACTTCCCCACATTGAACTTCATCTGACATCTTTACCCACTTACTTAACCTGTCTATGTCACTTTGCAACTTCCTACTCCGATCTACACAATTTACAGTTCCTCTTAATGTAGTGTCATCTGCAAACGTGGATATATTCTATTCCTTCATCCAAGTCGTTAATATATATGGTGAAAAGCTGAGGCCCCAGTATAGATCATTGTGGGACACCACTCATCGCACCCTGCCAATCAGAGTACATTCCCTTTATCTCTAATCTCTGTCTCCTATCTCCCAACTAATTACCAACCCCCATCACAAGGTTACCTCCAATTGTGTGCATTATATTTTTGCTAATAATCTCTAGGTGGAACCTTATCAAATGACTTCTGGAGATCCATATAGATAACATCCATAGACACTCCCCTATCCACCATGTTAGCGACCTAAAAAAATTTAACAAGATTAGTCAGAGATGGCCTACCCTTCACAATCATGCTGACTCTCTGATCAGCTCACACTTGCCCAAGTACTCAGTCACTCTTTCCCTGATCGTTTCTAGTAACTTTCCCAAACTGATAAACTGACAGGTCTGTAGTTTCCTGGTTTCTCCCTCACCTACATCTTATATAATAGTGACATTTGTAAATTTCCAATTCAAAGGCACAAATCTTAAATCTAGAGAGCTTTGGAAAATTATGACTAACACATTAGTTTAATACCCTAGGATAAAAACCATCAGGCCCTGGAGGTTTGTCTATCTTAAGTCCCATTATTTTCTTCATTGCCAATTAAAAAAATTTGTATTAAATCCAATAAGCTTTTCTTTACTTATTTTTAGGTTCTCTTGTACATTTGATGATGAACATTGAGCACTCTCAAGTCGAGCATAGAATACTAAGTCAAATTGCAGAACAAATCTTTCCACCCCAACAATGTGCCTTAACCCTAATTTCATAAGCTACTGCTTCAGTGTGACATTTCCATTTCCGACTTAACCATTCTTAACGACCAGTTTGACACTGTCAGTTTAATGTGCTGAATTATTAGTTTTTCAAATTAAATCACAATTTGTGAAATTCATGACTTTTAATTTATAATGCAACTGATGGAATATTGGATATGTCTGCAGCTTAAATCATTACAAGTTCATGTCTTACTGCACTCCCAATGTAACTACTTTGTTTTGTATGTTTTATGTGAGGCCATTGGGTTTTACTTTTCAAAGAAAAACAAACTATATTATGAAATATATTCCCAAAATACTAATTTAAAAAATCCTGAAATCCAAAATAACAAAAAGGAATGTAACTTATTCTGTCATCTTGAAGCAGCTGTATTGGTCTTAGGCCTTTGTTCAGGATTCTTTTTCAGTTGTAATAGTTTTTTTGTATTAGCTTTTTTAACGTTGTCAGCTTTTCCAAGCTTTGTAGGTTGTCAGATATGCATATTCAATAGCTAATAATCGCACCTTCCATGCTTAAATGTATCTATCAATTAGTTTAAAAACTCAACTATAAAATGAAATGCCGATCAACTTACTGAAATTAACAGGTTCCAAAGGTTGAGGTGCTGATCGGAAGGTTTACTTTCTGATATGGATAACTATGCTACATATAAACAATGTGACATAATCAAATGACCGTAGAAGGGTTGACTTTTTGTTAGTGAGATGGCAGGTTGATTGTGTTATTTTTATTGCTTGTAAGCTTTTTGAACTTGTGCTGGTGATCCAATGAATCTATTGGTGAGTCATTGTTAAGTAGTTTGCAATATGCCTGAGAGGCGAGTTCATTTGCAAAGTTTTAAAAATATTTCATATGTTCTGGATTTTCCTCCACGTTTGCCTTCGCCATTTTCTTCCCATCCACCTCCTACTCCTCCATTTGCTGCTGCAGGAAGATAAAGCAAGTGAGATCTCAGTTTTGTTTCTATTGACTTGATACATAAACTTGTTCTAAAGAGCTCAAAGTGACAACATTCTGCAATAGGATTATGAAACAAAATCTATATTTAGAAAGATTTAAAGACTTTTCTAAACAATAATAATCCTAGTGTTCATATACTAGGACCCCTATATTGTTTTTTGGGGGGTTCTGTCATTGTCAGCATGAGACAGTTTGGGGTGTTTCTGTCACAAAGGGGAAAATACTCTTCAAACATTGCGTTTGTACTGTAGAAATATTGTAGCCCATCGCACTACTCTCATTTTCAAGCTAATCTACCTGCGTTGAGATTTATCATATAATCAGACTCTCTCGTTCATCCTCTCTTTCTCCTCCCCAATGTTGTGACCATTAGTAAAGTCTGGTCAAGAATTTGTTCTTAATTTTTTTACAATCTATTTAAAATGTTTTCTTCCATTTCCCACTTCGCGTCTCCTTTTGTAGCTCGGGAAGATGACATCAACTTTGCCTACTATTTTCTACTGTTCTTTTGTGGACATCAACTAACTCATTTAATGCACCAACTACCACATCACTAATTCACACTAAAACTGTGTGTTGCACAAGTCTCCCAGGATCTCAAGCTTCCCACAGAATGAACTTGTTTTAAAGTATTGAGACCACATAATGGCTTTACAGAAAAAAATAAATTGCTCAGTAAGTTGGCCTTCATAACTCATTTGCTCTTTGGGCTTCGAAGTTATGCCCCAATGTCAGTCTATGGTAAATTTATTGTAAACCAACAAATCCCAAAGTATATCCTTAATTTCATCATTATTAGAACAATGGTCTTTTTTGTGAACAATATAACCAAGGTAAGAATGTGCCATTCTGGTTAAACTAATACTGGATGCACTTAACAAAAGTGAGTCTCTTTGGTGCTCAATGGGAGAAAACAATGAGGAAAAAAATGATAAATTGAAGAACCTCCTAACTTTTTTGGCTTCCATTTCTTCCTGTTCCTTCTTTTGTTCTTCAATCAACTTCATTTTTGCATCATACTCATCAGCTCGTGTCTTCCTTTCAATTCTCTTGTTTTGGAGCCCATCATACATTGGTGTTATTTCTTTGTGGAATCTTGAAAATTCCTGCAAGGACATCCAGCAATTAAATGTTAGTTTAGCGATAATTAAATGGGGTTAAATATTTAATGAATAAGCCTGTATTATAATGATAACTAAAAAATAACATAGTTAATAGAATTCAGACCAGGTGGGCAATAAAACTATCATTGTACCTACTTTATACACAAAGGTGCACACAAAGTCGATGAAACCAACTTGTAGTTTGGGGAGTTCATCTCCTTTGTTTCTGCCCATCATGGGCTATTTAAAACAAAAGAATCAGTAGAAGAGATTTTTAAATTTATGTGTATTTTATTAGACAAAGCTTTATTGATTGTGCACCCTCAAAGTTACATATACAGTGCTGCTATATTAGTGTAGTGTTCCAAATGTTTGATTCAGAAATGTAATGCATCTTGAGCTATGTTTCTTGCTTTTTCCCCAGCTAATACTTTTTATATATCATATATCACTAATTATCCAAAAAAAACAATTGTGGATTTAAGACAATGTTACGTCAGCATTAATTTAAGCTTTGACATCTTACAATCGGTTGTTGCTGTAAAACTGTCCATTCCAGATCATCTTGCTCCCAGAATTCATTAGCAACCATAAGTGCAACCTGGAATGAAAACACAGGATGAAAGACAGCTGAAGAAAACATTTCATTGCAAATCTGACTACAAGTAGTAGTCTTGTAGAAGGGGATTTTAAACAGGCTTAAAGTCTCTCATAGCAAACAAAGGACACATTGAGCATCCATATGGCGCAAAGTAAATTCAAGGCCGTTTGAATCCAAACATTACATAAAATTCTCTGACTACTTTTCCACGTGTCTCAAACTGAAAGCGTAAGTTTCCTTTTAAACCCTAAGCATCACAATTTCAAGAAAGAGTTTGGCAAACCATTGTTTTGTTTGTTTATATACACAGAATTGTAAATTATATCAAAATGCATCATTCCCGGCACTTGCATATGGCACTATCATGATAAAAATTACACAGCTCTTTATAATATATTTCTGTCCAAAAACTAAAAAGCTTTGCCAAATCTCTATGATTCAATGAAATATTGGTTTATGAAGGTTATGGAGCAAGTTCGAGACATTTTTTTTTAATGCTTTTTTCACTCAAAAACACTGGCATCCATCCAATAAACGACATTGAGCGATGCTAAAATACTTGCAGGAATAGAAAAACTTTCAGATAGTTGGGGAATTTAAAAACAAAATAAATATGAATGCCCTGCAATCACTCTTATTTTTCATGTTGAAATTTCCAATACCAATCCATTTATTGGCATGAAATTGAGGTTGAAGGGTTCCCGCAGACGGATGCCTTCAACCACAAAAATATTTACGAATCTACCTGGTGGTCCCGGAGGAACGAACACTTGTGCTACGAGACCTCCATTCGGAGCCCAGCATAGGGGCCCACCTATTCCAGGAGCATATGTGCAGCAGGAGATCCAAGAACTAATAGATCGTAAGCGCAGAGCATTTCTGAGCCTCAAGCAACAACCCAACTCTGGAACAGCAAAACAACATTACAGGCAGCTCAAGGCTGAGGTCCAACAAAAAACCCAGGACCTAAAGAACAGGTGGTGAATGAAGAAAACACAGGAGATACAGCAGCTGGCCGACAACCATGATGTGCGAGGATTCTTCATCACAGTCAAGGCCACCTACGGTCCAAACTCCCAAGGCCCCACCCCACTGCTGGCCAAGAACGGGGAAATACTCATCAAGGACATTGAGGCTGTCAGGGCCCGCTGTAAGGAGCACTTCGAAGATCTCCTCAATCGAGACTCTGCCTTTGACTCGAGTGTTCTCGACTCCATCCTGCAGCATGCGTCCTGCCACTACCTCAGTGAAATCCCAACGTTGCACGAGGTAGGAAAAGCCATAAAACAGCTCAAGAACAACAAGGCTACGGGAGCGGATGGAATCCCTGCTGAGGCGCTAAAGTAGGGTGGAGAGGCGCTGTTGGTGCGGATACATGACCTCATCTCTCTCATCTGGAGGGAGGAGAACATGCCGGGAGATCTCAGAGATGCAGTGATCGTGACCATCTTTAGAAAAGGGGACAAGTCCGACTGCGGCAATTACAAGGGAATCTCCTGTTATCAGCCACTGGGAAGGTTGTCACTAGAGTCCTCGTCAACAGTTTTCTCCCTGTGGCTGAGGAGTCACAGTGCGGATTTCATTCCCTAAGGGACACAACGGACATGATTTTTGCAGCGCAACAGCTGCAGGAAAAATGCAGGTAGCAGCGCCAGCCCTTATACATGGCCTTTTTCAACCTTACAAAGGCCTTTCAATCACGAGGGTCTATGGAGCGTCCTCCTCCGTTTCGGATGCCCCCAAAAGTTTGTCAACATCCTTCGCCTGCTCCACGACGACATGCAGGTCGTGATCCTTACCAACGGATCCATTACAGACCCAATCCATGTCTGGACTAGGGTCAAACAGGGCCCCAACCCTCTTCTCAATCTTCCTCGCTGCCATGCTCCACCTCACAGTCAACAAGCTCCCCGCTGGAGTGGAACTAAACTACAGAACCAGTGGGAAGCTGTTCAGCCTTTGCTGTCTCCAGGCCAGGTCCAAAACCACCTCAACCTCTGTCATTGAGCTACAGTACGCAGACAACGCATGCATCTGCGCACATTTCCCGACGACTGATGTCAGGCTAACTGGCCTGTAATTCCCTGTTTTCTCCCTCCCGCCTTTCTTGAATAGCGGTGTTACATTTGCTACCTTCCAATCCGTTGGGACCATTCTAGAATCTAGGGAATTTTGAAAGATCAAAACCAATGCATCCACTATTTCTGCAGCCACCTCTTTTAGAACCCTAGGATGTAGGCTGTCAGGTCCAGGGGGATTTGTCGGCTTTTTGTCCCATTAGTTTCTCTAGTACTTTTTCTCTACTTATATTAATTACATTAAGTTCCTCATCCTCATTGGATCTTTGGTTCCCCACCATTTTTTGCATCTTCTACTGTGAAGACAGATACAAAATATTTGTTTAATGTTACTGCCATTTCCTTATTCCCCATAATAATTTCTCCTGCCTCAGCCTCTAAGGGACCAACGTTTACTTTTGCTACGTTGTTTTTTTGTTCCTTTGTAACATTAGCTCATGGATCAGAACAGCCATTCAGCCTGCCCAGGCTCCTCCTTCCAGTACATTTAACTTTTCCTTCATCATAATAACTCATTACTTTTTTTAATACCCCAATATTTTGCCTCTATTGTCTTGCTTGTTAAATGATTCTGTATTCCAAACATTTTTTGATAAAATATGTTTTTCTTAAACTTCTAAATGTATTTCCATTGATGTCTTCTGGTACTATTTTGTTGGTTTATTTTGAAGTAATAACTGAGTTTAACTTACCTATATCATTTAATATTACTTATACTTCTGTGAGATCCATCTCCACAACAGCACCTTTCTAAGCTTGTGCTTCTTCAGTCTTTTCTCATGGCTCATCCCCTCTACACTTGGGAACAATCTTGCTGCTCTTTTCTAAACACATTCAAGTGTAAGTTTTTTTTTGTGGGGATTGGTAAACAAAACTGAAGATAAAAAGAAAAATGCGAAATTCTGGAAATAATAGCAGGTCAGTCAGCAAAGAGAAAAGACAGATTATGACATTTTGGGTGTGCGAGCCTTCATCAGAACAGTATTCTAAGTGTGAATGACCAGTGCAATGCAAGACCAGAGCATAACTTTTGTCGAAGTTACATTTATATTCTGAATTATATAATCCCAGCATTCTATTTGTGTTTTTAAATTGCTTTAGCACATTGTCCAGATATTGACGATGATGAGTGATAGAGAATTCAAACAGGCTGCAGAGTTGAGAAAACACAGACCCTGCCTACGTGAGAATTAGCACATTGCATTCAGCTATAACTCACGCTTGACATGTCAGGACTTTTGGCAGCGAGCCAATCATGGGCTAACAACACAGACTGTTGGATCAATTGAGCCAATAAAGTCAAAGGGGGTGAGTTCATGATTGTAAATTGATCCAGGCTAAGTACAGCCATTTTTTGCCATGTGTTTCAGAAGGACAAATGACCTGGCATAAAGCCAGCAGTTTGTTGCAGCTGCCAGAATAAAGTTATGTTAAACTATCACCGGAGTTCGCATCTCATTGAAAATTAAGGGATCTAACAATTTTGGCGTCACAAACAGGCTCGCTGAGGGAAGAAACTGAATTTTGGACATCGGACCTACATACGGAGGTAAGCACTCCTCTTTATAAAAGTCCTCGGTCAATTGTCTAAATTCACCTCCCCTTCTACGCGATTTCGAAAGCCTCCGGTTTGCAAACCCTCTGGTTGGTAATCGGCTTGAGGTCCCATAGACGTCTAAACTTCGGCGGTGTGTTAGTTAATTTATCACTGACCTACTGATCGGCTGGAAAGCCTACGAGACCCCAGTAAAGAAATTAGTACTATGGCAGCAGAAGATAAGAGCAAAGAACTGTTAAAGGCGGGCGGGCACCACCTGAGGTTTCGATAGACGAAATCCTCGAACAGTTGAAAGAATAACATAGAGCAACAATTCAACTTCTCTAAAACCTGTATTAAGATCGAACGAAAATACGGTACCTCCAAAGGACAATGGTCCTTGGACGAGATCAAAAGGGTCTGGGGAAAAACGACCTGTATGAAAAATAATGAACCAGATGGTCCTTAGTCGTTATGAGACAGATCCAACAGCGGAATGAAATTATAACGCGTTCCCAACATGATAGGGACCTGACCGGTACAAAGGACCAATTGCAAGCGGTTTGTGAACAACTGAGACAGAAAAAGCTTGAATTTGAAATGTTGGAAGTGGAAGTTAAAGATCTTAAAGGTGAAATTAAAGAATGGAAAAAATCATTAGGTCAAGAGACTAATAGGAAAAGGAAAATGTATCGGTCAATTCCCAGGGTACCCATGTTTGGATAAATTTAAAACACAAACCAGAAGACACGACCAAGGAATAGATACAGATTCTGAGTCCACCGACGATACAGGGTTGGAGGATGAAGAATTAGGGGTGCGTTTTGCCCCGTTTTTTAAAAAAAAAGACGAGTTGTAGTCAAATCAGAAGAGATTGTGGATGAGGGTGGAACCAAAAAAACGAAGAAAAGGCTGTATGAAAAATATTTAGTTCATGATCCAGCAGACCCAGAGAAAATTGATAAATGGTCCAAGGAGTTGCCTAAGCCAAAGAAAGGGGGAATGAAAACGTGGGAGCAATTGAACCGCTTAAGAAATATATATCAACTTCATCCCTGGGACGGAGTGCAAATTTTGACCATAATGGTGCCAAAAACACAAGGAAGAAAATTGTACGACAAGGTAAAAGAAGCTTTGGGGCGGGATGAGCAAGACTTAAACACAGGGTGGGATACGATTAAACACTGGCTGCAAGCCTTCAGTCCAGCTAAGACAGACTGGGGAAAAATTGCAGCCTGCCAACAGAAAGGGTCCTGGAGTATGACGAGCGGTTTAGATGCACGTGGCTAGAACATTCAGGTATGAATAATACGGATGAGGAAATGGATGAACAAGAGTTTGGACCCCTGAAAGCAGCTTTCGTGGCCAGAACTGTCCAAAATGCTTAAGGTAGTGTTACCGGACTGGGAAGGTAGAGGAACTACCTTTGCAACGTTGGTGGATCGATGTAACCAATTAGACAGGGATATGAGAGCTAAAGTCCGAGTTGTGCAGGCTATGGGATGGAAATCCCAGGATTCCGATGAACAGTCATTAGGAAAATTACCCGGAAAATGTCATTGTGGGAAAGAAGGTCACTGGGCCAAGTCGTGCAGGGCGAAACACCAAGGTCACGGCCGGGGAAGAGGACGCAGCAAGGGATACAATTCAGCCAACAAACCAGGCTTGTCACAAGATACCGACCTCATAGAAGCATTTAAGCGACTGACAATACAACAACAGAAGGAGTTACTTGGGATAGCAAAAAACGATTAGAGCCTGCCCTGGCCCCCCTCCTCACACTAATACAACAGAGGGGAGATGGGCTATATATAACTGTGAGAGTGGGCGATAAGGATGTGGACTGTCTTTTAGACACAGGGGCAGAATTAACATGCTTACCCCTACAATATGGAGACTCTTTTCCATTGGATGGTACAGCCTATGGAGTTGGGGGCCATAAAATGGAAATTAAAAGGACAACACCGGTATTTATAGGGCTGGGTCCACATGAACTAACCACGCCGGTCTGGATAGGCCCAGTAGATCAACCCCTTTTGGGAGTGGACGTTCTAATCCAAGTAGATGCATCGTTGCATTTTGAGGATGGTCGGGTGACATGGTCAATTAGAACTTTGAAGAAAGAAGAATTGAAGGTACACCCGATACGGGCTAAAGATAAGAACGATTGTGGCCTACTCCAGATGGAGCCTGCGTCATTTACCGGGACCAAGCCTCCATGCACTAAACAGTATCCCATCAGTCCTGTCATCGCGGGAATCTTACCGGTTATTCAGCAATTGGAGAAATAAGGGGTGCTTATTAAAACGCATAGCTCCTCCAATAGCCCCGTGTGGCCGCTACAGAAATCTAATGAAACTTGGCGTTTAACCATCGATTATAGGAAAGCTAACCAGTGTATTGATCAAAAAGCTCCTTTGGTCGCAGATCCCTCCACCATTTTTAATGCCCTCAAACCGGAACATAAATTTCTCGGTTATAGATATGGCCAACAGATTTTGGTCGGTGCCTCTAGCACCAGAGGTTCGACAGTGGTTTGCTTTCACTGTCCAAGGACAACAGTATACTTGGGCCCGGTTACCGCAGGGTTTCCACACCAGCCCTACTGTATTCCACATGGCTTTACAAAGCCATTTGCGAGAATTACCTCCCCTGTCATCCACAGTCATCCAATATGTAGACGATATCCTGCTAGCTTCAAACACGGAAGAACAGCATGAACAAGATCTATGAGCTCTGCTGGACACCTTTGGCTGAAAGAACATAAAGACAGCATCGACAAAGCTTAAATATCCCAAGAAGAGGTTGTATACCTGGGACAAAAGATTTCACAAGGAAAGAGAGAACATACCCAGGATAGAACTGCAGCCATTCGGGCTGCTAAAAAACCCACCACTATTCAGGAACTGAGGTCTTTTTTTGTATTGTGTAACTTTAACAGAAATTGGGTTGACTCCTTCGCACAGCTTGCTCAGCCACTGAATGATATCTTAAAGGGAAAACGTGTCTCTAAAGAAGCCATCACCCTCACTAAGGAACAGCAAGAGGCCTTGCTGAGTTTGAAAAAGGCTTTGTGTTCGGCACTGGTTCTGGGAATCCTCGACAGTGGTAAGCCATTTACCCTGTCTGTCCATATACTGACACAAGAACATGGGGATCGGCAAAGACCTATTGGCTATTATTCGGCAAAACTGGATTCGGTAGCCCTCGGATGGGGAAGTTGCCTAAGGGCCATGGAAGCTACATGTCAAGCAGTAATGATCACTGCGGGTCTAGTCCTTGGCCAAAAGCTGATGGTTAAGTGTCCCCACACCGTACATGCTTTGCGGCCTATGAATAGAATGTCTCAGGTGACGGCAGCTAGATGGACCCGCTGGACAGCAGTTTTGGAAGCTCCTAATCTCCATATCGTCCAGGCCAGCCCGGTTAATCCCGCAACTATGCTCCCGATGTCAGAATCGAGGGAGCAAGAGGGGGGAGAATGTGAATAGCATGACTGCATGGAGATTTTAAAAGAAACAGAAGAAGCAGCCTTAGCAGCAGAGGAGCCTCTACACAACCCAGACCTCATCCTGTTTACAGATGGTTCCTCCTTTGTTGACAATGGTACCAGAAAAGCAGGATGGGCAGTTACAACCTTATATGAGGTAGTGGCAAAAGGATGTTTACCCTCAGGAACGTCAGCACTACAGGCTGAGTTACGGGCCCTGTCAGAAGCATGTCGAATAGCAGAAGGACAGACAGCTAATGTCTACACAGATTTGTGTTATGCTTTTGGAGTCGCTCACGACTTTGGTCTGTTATGGCGGAAAAGAGGATTCCTCACTGCTGCTGGTACACCTATCCGAAGTGGAAAAGAAGTCCGAGACTTACTGGAGGCCATACAATTACCTCAGGAAGTGTCTATCCTGAAGTGTAAGGCCCATACCAAGGAAAATACTACGGAAGCACAGGGAAATGCCCTAGCCAACCAGGCAGCTAAAGATGCCGCCTCACAGGGCGCTCCCCCAGAAGAACCAATACAGATGTGCAGATTGAAAGCACTCATGAGACCTTCAAACAATGCAAGGCGAGAGTTCCCGAGAGGAAAAATGGACATGGATTGAGGCAGGAATTAAGCTATGCAAAGATGGTGTCTGGAGACAAAGAGTTACCGACAAGCCAGTCGCGCCACAAACGCTTATGCCTTTTTTAGCCCAACAGATCCACTCGTGGGGACACTTGGCCTCACAACAGATGATGGCACGGTTCCAGAAAAGCTGGTGGGGTCGGGGATTTAAAAAACATGCCCAGCTGGTAGAAGACCGTTATGTGGTCTGCCAGAAAAATAATTCTGGACCCATCACGATAATGCCCCAACTGAGGCCCCCTGCCCCTGTCGGACCATTCCAGCATCTGCAGGTTGATTATATATATCTCCCTCCATGCCAAGGATACACTAACATTCTTGTCATGGTCGACAGATTCTCTAGATGGGTAGAAGCTGTCCCAACTAAAAGAGCCACAGCCAATCACACTGCAAAGGTCTTGTGTAAGAATTGCATTCCCCGATGGGGAGTCCCGAGTAGCATTGACTCAGATCAGGGAACACAGGCGCTTCTGCCAAGAAGTCTGTAGGTTACTGAACATTACGTGGGATTTACACTGTCCTTATCACCCACAATCATCAGGACAAGTAGAGCGAATGAATCGAACTCTGAAACAACGGCTTGCCAAATATCACCAAGAAGGAACACCATGGCCCCAGGCACTACCAATAGTGCTATGTAGCATTAGGGCAACCCTGAACAGAATTACAGGTCTAAGCCCATTTGAAATGATAACAGGAAGACCCATGTCACTGCCAGGAACTATCGATTTACGGAAAGCTGATGTTCACTTAATGAGTGACACTTTGGTTAGGTCCTGACAGTATGATAACAATGCTATTCGTTCTGTTTCCTGACAGGTATCGGCAACTTGGGGGTAATCCACCCGAAAGAGGACATGACATCATCGGGTGTATGTGGAAAAAGTTGCATAAAGAACCTTTGGGTGCCAAGTGGGAGGGACCTTACCAAGTGTTATTGACCACCCAGGCAGCTGTTAAAGTCCAAGGAAAGAAAGCCTGGATCCACACCTCACACGTTAAACGAGCACCCGTAACTGAAGCTGAAATCTGATAAGGACAATTACTTTTTGCCAAAATGTATAAATTTACTGTACTACTGACTGCAGGTATTCTAGGCATTTGCCTACATCTTACTAGCCGACCCTCTGCACCAAAGGGAAATCGTAGAGTACCCAGAGAATTACATGTAAATACTTCTTTATATATGTCATACATTTATGCCAAACAAAGTAACATTTCTAGTTGTTGGGTGTTTGCGCATATTCCTATTCACTCAAAGAGGAATTCCCTTGAGGCCAATTCCCTTGAATATCTTGGAAATGGCTGAGTGGATAATTAATCAAAACAAAAAGAGGCAATGCGTTTCAGGATACGGAAGACTGGGCACGTAAATGGAAGTCAGCACGTTACAAACTGACTACCTTTGAAGGGGGATACCAACCGTGCCACAATAATTCCAAACGGCTCCCATTTTTTGTTATCACTAATACAGTAGGAAGGGGGAATCGGTCTGTCTGATTAGAAATATCAAAGGAGGCCAAAATATGGGGTATAGTAACTGCTCCCGGAATTATAATATAATCAAGCCACGGAACTGTCCAAACTGGGCCGATGTGGGAGTTCTTAATGTAACGGGGATCCTGAATAAAACAGATGGAAAAGCCTGGACAGGCCCCGGGGAGTGTTGCTGACAAAGAAACAGCTAACATTCATTAACATTCATTGGCTCTGGGTGTGTGGCCACAAGGCCTACCCTTGGCTGCCCCAGAATTGGACGGGATCCTGCTATTTAGCCTACATTGTGCCATATATGTATCATATAAAGTCACTGTTGGGACATCTACACCGTGCTAAGAGAGCTATCACAGAAACAGAGGTTCTTTGCCATTCTGATCCCTGGGTATGGGACCGCCAAACTCGCAAGGGAATCCATTAACATAGCATCCGTTGTGGAATGGGTAGCCAATGATACCTCAGAGGCCCGAGTTAAAATCAATGCAGAAATGGTAGCAATCCGCACAGAATAGACTGGCCTTTGACTACATCCTGGCTGAAAAGGGAGGTATTGTGCCCTACTCGGAACTGAGTGTTGCACATATATCCCAGATAGCTCCGAAGAAATTACCCACTTAGCGGAGCATATCCAAAAGGAGGTAGAAAAACTTAAGCAACCCCCATCATTCACTTTGTGGAGCGGAGGAACTTCATTGGTGGATTGGTACATTTCTATTCATTGTAATTATTTTACTTTTATATTGCTTGTTTATGTTGATTAAATGTTGTTGCAACCAGGCGGCTGTAGCTGCTGTCCCACAGGTGAGACACCTTGCAGGTCCCAGCAGACTGTCTGTACGTGGCACAGGGGTATGTTATGCTTAAGGGAATGTTGTTTACTGGTTGAATTAAGATATTGATTTGGATTAAATTGGAATGAGGTTAATTAACCTCCTAAAACCAGACTTCCATTGTGGCCACGATGGAATTCGGGTTGATGTAAATTTGTATGGAAGCTACTAGTCCGGACATGTGGTGAAACACATCAACAAATTTTAGAAGGAAACTCTATTAACATGTATGAAATTATTTTGTAGAATGTTTAACCAGTGATACCTGATGTTTTATGATTCAGTTTGTGAAAGAATCAAAGGGGGGATTGATAGAGAATTCAACAGGCTGCAGAGTTGAGAAAACATAGACCCTTGCCTATGTGAGAATCAGCACATTGCATTGAGCTATAACTCATGCTTGACATGTCAGGACTTTTGGCAGTGAAGCAATCATGGGCTAACAACACAAACTGTTGGATCAATTGAGCCAATAAGGTCAAAGGGGGTGAGTTCATGATTGTAAATTGATCCAGGATAAATACAGCCATTTTTTGCCATGTGTTTCAAAAGGACAAAGGACCTGGCATAAAGCCAGCAGTTTGTTGCAGCTGCCAGAATAAAGTTATGTTAAACTACCACCGGAGTTCGCATCTCATTGAAAATTAAGAGATCTAACAATGAGTGTACAGTCACTTTCAGGTTGTTTTCTAGTTTTCCTTGTGTTAATTCAATTCCACTCAATGGGCCCAAATTTCCCCACCCCCTTTTTTCGGCGCACTCTCCCAAGGTGCGACGACCTTGTGCACTAGAAACGGCGCAGAAAAAAGTACTCACGATTCTCATGGAGTGGCGGGTGGAGCTACAGCCCTGCACTGAAAACAGTGCTGGCAGCTGCGCATGTGTGCAGTAGAGCGGGCACGCATGCGCAGTAGCTCCATCCTATGATTGTGATGATGATGCCTGCAGAACACATCCAGTCCCTATCGCAGGCCGAATGGCCTGCCGCACAGGCCGGCCACTGAGGGTTGCAAGAAACAGATTGGTGCGACTGAGTTTTGATCGGGGCGAGAGAGGGGGGAGAGCTTGGTCGTCTTTGGCTGCAGTCTAGTGGTTTGGACCGAGGATAGCTTGTGTAGCGACGTCGCTTGTCATGCTAGGCTGGCTTTGCGTTCGTTTGGTTGGGTGGTGGTCTTGTCATGTTAAAGAAGCACATATACAGTGAGAGCCATGTGCTTAACCTACATCCCATCCTGTGTATCAATAAATAACCAGCAACATGCAGTTAGGTTGTATTATAAATAATTTATGTGTGAAGCTCTTTGAAGATGTCAGTGGGCAAAAAGGGAAAAAATTCCTGCCCGAAAAGGGTTGAAAGTCGGTGGAGCAGCAGCTGCATTCTCCCACTTCTATCCCAGGCCAAAGGTAGGATTTACTTCAGTTCTTTATTTGTTAATTTTGTTAATTTAATTACTTACTTCAGTTCTTCAGTTTTTATTGAATGGTTATTACTGCTTGTGCTTTGTTTGGTGCTTGAAATGTTGTTTAGATGCAGGGTTCCTTCTATTTTTATATTTTTTTATTTATTGATTGCTTATTACTTTGGTCTTGGTGCTTTAGGTGCAGGGTTGCTTCTATTTTATTTATTAATTAATTGCTTATTATTTTGTGTGCTTTGTTTGGTGCTTGAAATGTTGTTACTTGCATCGATTCCTTAACTGTAAGTAAGGTCTTTCTGTGCGGACAAAAGTGGACACATACGCTGCCCTAAGTTAGTTTCGTATAACTTTTTTCTGGCCAAATTGGCATAAATGGTGTAAGTGGCTGGGAACGCCCCCTTTTGAAAATAAAAACTGACTTAACAAAAAACCTAACTCACTTACACAGCTGCAAATTAAATGGCCATATTTGCAACTTAAAAGATACACCAGAAAAAGCAAGTTACACCAAAAAAAGTGGTGCAACTCATGGGGAAATTTAGGCCCATAAATTTATATTGTGCATTTTTTCCCATTTATCATAAACCTTGTCTGCCAATTATTTAAGCTTTGAAAATGCTTTTGTAATCCATTCCCTTGCTCTACCCTGGTTTGTGAGCTATGCTTTAAATCCCACACCACATCTATCATAGAATCATAGAAATTTACAGCACGGAAGGAGGCCATTTTGGACCAGCATGTTCATGCCAGCTGACCAAGAGCTATCCAGTCTAATCCCACTTTCCAGCTCTTGGTCCGTAGCCCTGTAGGTTACTGCACTTTAGTTGCACATCCAAGTATGTTTTAAATGTGAGACTTTCTGCCTTTACCACCCTTTCAGGCAGTGAGTTCTAGACTCCCACCATCCTCTGGGTGAAGACATTAACCCTCATATCTCCTTTAAACCTCCACCCAATTACTTTAAATCTATGCCCCCCCCTGGTTGTTGACCCCTCTGCCAAGGGAAACAGGTCCTTCCTATCCACTGTATCCAGGCCTCTGATCATGTTATACACCTCAATCAGGTGTCCCTTCAGCCTCCTCTGTTCCAAAGAAAATAGACCCAGCAACTCCAATCTTTCCTTATAGCCAAAATTCTCTAGTCCAGGCAACATTCTTGTAAATCTCCTCTGCACCCTTTCCAGTGCAATCACATCTTTCCTGTAATGTGGTGACCAGAACTGCACACAGTACTCAAGCTGCGGCCTAACCAGTGTTTTATACAGTTCAAGCATAACCTCCTTACTCTTGTATTCCATGCCTCAACTAATAAAGGCAAGTATTCCACATGCCTTCTTAACCACCTTATCTACTGGGCCTGCTATCTTCAGGGATCTGTGGACCTGCACTCTAAGGTCCCTTTGTCCCTCTACACTTTTCAGTGTCGTACCATTTAATTGCCTTCTTAGACCTCCCCAAATGCATTACCTCACACTTATCCGGATTGAATTCCATTTGCCACTGTTCTACCCACCTGACCAGTACATTGATATCTTCCTGCAGATCGCAGCTTTCTTCTTCATTATCAGCCACACAACCTATTTTAGTGTAATCTCAAACTTCTTAATTATACCCCCAACATTTAGTCCAAGTCATTGATATATACTACAAAAAGCAAGGGACCTAGTACTGAGCCCTGCAGAACCCCACTGGATACAGCCTTTCAGTCACAAAAACACCCATCAACCATTACCCTTTGCTTCCTGCCTCTGAGCCAATTTTGGATTCAACTTGCCACTTTGCCCTGGATCCCATGGGCTTTTACTTTCGTGACCAGTCTGCCATGTGGAACCTTATCAAAAACTTGGCTAAAATCCATATACACTACTTCATTCACACTGCCCTCATCAACCCTCCTTGTTAACTCCTCGAAAAATTCAATCAAGTTAGTCAGACGCGACCTTCCATGCTGACCATCCTTGATTAATCCATATCTTTTGAAATGAAGATTTATCCTGTCTCTCAGGATTTTTCCCAATATTTTTTCCACTACTGAGGTTAGGCTGACTGGCCTATAATTACTCGGTCTATCCATGTCTCCCTTTTTAAACAAAGGTACAATATTAGCAGTCCTCCAGTCCTATTGCACCACAGCTGTAGTCAGGGATGAGTGGAAAATGATGGTCAGAGCCTCTGCTATTTCCTCTCTTGCTTCTCTTAACAGCCTGCAATACATTTCATCTGGGCCTGGGGATTTATCCACTTTCAAAGCTGCTAATCCCATTAATACTTCCTCTCTCACTATGTTTATCTCATCTAATATTTCACACTCCTCCTCCCTAATTGCAAAGTTTGCATTGCCCCTCTGTTTTGTGAAAACAGATGCAAAGTATTCATTAAGAATCATACCCACATCTTCTGCCTCCACACACACATTGCCCTCATGGTCTCTAATAGGCCCCACTCTTTCTCTAGTTATCCTCTTGTTCTTACTGTATTTATAAAACATCTTTGGGTTTTCCCTGATTTTACTTGCCAACATTCTTTCATGCTCTCTCTTTGCTTTCCTGATATCTTTTTTAATTGCACTCTTGCACTTCTTATCATCATAGGCAATTCCTTTGGAATCGCTTCCACACTTAACATGAGTTCTTAGGTGGCTGTACAGTCCAATACGAGAACCACAGTCTCTGTCACAGGTAGGACAGATCTTCGTTCAGGGAAGGGGTGGGTGGGACTGGTTTGCCGCACGCTCTTTCTGCTGCCTGCGCTTGATTTTTGCATGCTCTCAGCGACGAGATTCGAGGTGTTCAGCGCCCTCCTGGATGCAGTTCCACCACTTAGGGCGGTCTTTGGCCAGGGACTCGCAGGTGTCAGTGGGGATGTTGCATGTTATCAGGGAGGTTTTGAGGGTGTCCTTGTAATGTTTCCTCTGCCCACCTTTGGCTTGTTTGCCGTGAAGGAGTTCTGAGTAGAGCGCTTGTTTTGGGAGTCTCGTGTCTGGCATACGAACAATGTGGCCTGCTCAGCAGAGCTGATCAAGTGTGATCAGTGCTTCAATGCTGGGGGTGTTGGCCTGGTCGAGGACGCTAACTGTTATATATGTATACTTGTATTTACTCTGTACAGCCACCAGAGGGCTCATCCCATAATCCCTTGGGAACACAGGTATTTAAGGAGGCTTCACAGGTTGGAGAGGCACTCTGGAGACCTGCAATAAAAGACTACGGTCACACTTGACTTTGAGCTCACAGTGTTCAGTCTGACTCTTTCTCCATCTACAACAACTGGCAACGAGGTACAGATAGTGAACCCAAAGATGCAGAGAACAGTGGGCATTCTGGAGAAATTCTCAGAGGGAGATGATTGGGAAACTTTTCTGGAACGACTCGACCAATACTTCATGGCCAACAAGCTAGGTGGGGAAGAGAGCGCTGCCAAACGAAGGGCAATCCTCCTCACCGTCTGTGGGGCACCAACGTATGGCCTTATGAAGAATTTGCTCACTCCAGCGAAACCCATGGAGAAATGGTACGATGATTTGTGCACACTGGTCCAAGAGCATTTGAACCCGAAGGAAAGCATTCTGATGGCGAGGTACCGGTTCTACACCTACAAGAGGTCTGAAGGACGAGTTATGTCACCGAGCTAAGACGCCTTGCAGGACATTGTAAATTTGAAGGACATTTGGAGCACATACTCAGAGACTTTTTCAAACTTGGCATTGGCCACGAAACCATACTTTGCAAACTTTTGACTGTAGAGACCCCAACCTTGAGTAAGGCCATAGTGATAACCCAGGCGTTCATTGCCACCAGTGACAATATGAAGCAAATCTCGCAGCACACAAGTGCTGTTACAAGTACTGTGAACAAAGTGATGTTGTTTTCGAATCGTAACGTACAGGGCAGGTCACACATACCTGCAGCTGCACGTCCGCAGATGACTGAGTCCACAACCAAGGATGATGAATGCAGGGCCATTAACACCTTGTTGGCGCTATGGGGGTGATCATCGTTTCCATTCACACCTATTCAAAGAGTACGTTTGCAAGGGCTGTGGAATAATGGGACACCTCCAACGAGTGTGCAGGCGCGCTGCAAAGCCTGTTAAACCTGCAAACCACCATGTTGCAGAGGACAGATCCACGGAGGATCACAATGAACCAGAGCTTCAGATCAAGGAGGCAGAGGTACATGGGGTGCACACATTCACCACGAATTGTCCCCCAATAATGCTGAATGTTGAACTAAATGGACTCCCGGTGTCAATGGAGCTGGACACTGGCACGAGCCAGTCCATCTTGAGCAAAAAGACTTTCGAAAGATTGTGGTGCAACAAGGCCTCAAGGCCAGTCTTAACTCCAATTCGCATGAAACTAAGAACTTGCACGAAAGAACTGATTCCTGTAATCGGCAGTGCTACCGTAAAGGTCTCCTCCGATGGAGCGGTGCACAAGCTACCACTCTGGGTGATACTGGGTGATAGGCCCATGCTGCTCGGCAGGAGCTGGCTGGGAAAGATACGCTGGAACTGTGATGACATCCGAGCACTATCGCCTGCTGATGACACTTCGTATGCCCGGGTCTTAAACAAATTTCCTTCGCTATTCGAACCAGGCATCACAAAGTTCCAAGGAGCAAAAGTGCAGATCCACCTAATTCCGGGGGCGCGACCCATCCATCACAAGGCCATACATGATGAGAGAAAGGGTAGAGATCGAGCTAGACCGGCTGCAAAGAGAGGGCATGATTTCACCGATCGAGTTAAATGAGTGGGCCAGTCCTATCGTCCCAGTCCTCAAGGGCAATGGCACCATCAGAATCTGTGGCGATTACAAAGTAACTATCAATCGTTTCTCCCTGCAGGACCAATACCCACTACCGAAGGCCAACGACCTCTTTGCAACACTGGCGGGAGGAAAGAAGTTCACGAAGCTGACTTCAGCCTACATGATGCAGGAACTGGAGGAATCATCGAAGACCCTCACCTACATCAACACATATAACAGATGCCCATTTGGAATATCAGCGCCACCGATCGTATTCCAGAGAAACATGGAAAGCTTACTGAAGTAGGTCCCACACACCGTGGTCTTCCAGGACGACATCTTGGTCACAGGTCGGAACACAGCTGAGCATCTGCAGTACCTGGAGGAGGTTCTTAGTTGACTCAACCGCATGGGGCTCAGGTTAAAATGCTCAAAGTGTGTTTTCCTGGTGCCTGAAGTAGAGTTTCTGGGAAGGAGGATTGTGGCGGATGGCATCAGGCCCATCAATGCGAAGACGGAGGCAATCGAGAACGCACCGAGGCCACAGAACGTGACGGAGCTGCGGTCATTTCTGGGACTCCTGAACTACTTTGGTAACTTCTTATCAGGTCTCAAGCACATACTGCTAGAACCACTGCATGTCTTACTACAAAAAGGGGACGAATGGGTTTGGGGCAAAAGCCAAGAAAATGCCTTTATAAAAGCGAGAAAATTGTTATGCTCAAACAAATTGCTTGTGTTGTATTATCCATGTAAGCGTTTGGTACTAGCATGTGATGCGTCATCATATGGTATTGGGTGTGTATTGCAACCACCTAATGATTTTGGGAAACTGCAACCGGTTGCTTATGCATCCAGGAGTCTGTCTAAGGCTGAGAGAGCCTACAGCATGATTGAGAAAGAAGCGTTAGTGTGTGTCTTTGGGGTTAAGAAAATGCATCAATACCTGTTTGGGCTAAAATTCGAATTGGAAACTGACCATAAACCACTTATATCCCTGTTCTCCGAGAGTAAAGGGATAAATGCCAACGCATCGTTCCGCATCCATACATGGGCGCTCACGTTGTCCGCATACAACTACGCCATCCGCCACAGGCCAGGCACCGAAAACTGTACCGATGCTCTCAGTAGGCTGCCATTGCCCACCACGAGGGTGAAAATGGCGCAGCCCACAGATCTAGCCATGGTTATGGAAGCATTTGAGAGTGAGCAATTACCCCTCACTGCCCGCCAAATAAAAACCTGGACAAGCCAGGACCCCTTATTATCTCTAGTCAAAAGCTGTGTGCTTCACGGGAGCTGGTCCAGTGTCCCAGTGGAAATGCAGGAAGAGATCAAGCTGTTCCAGCGGCGCAAAGATGAAATGTCTATACAGCAGACTGCCTTCTGTGGGGCAATCGAGTAGTGGTCCCTAAGAAGGGCAGAGACACCTTCATCAATGACCTCCACAGTACCCACCCAGGCATCGTAATGATGAAAGCGATAGCCCGTGTGGTGGCCCGGTATTAATGCAGACTTAGAGTCCTGCATTCACAGATGTAATACATGCTCGCAGTTAAGCAATGTACCCAGGGAGGCACCGCTAAGTTTATGGTCTTGGCTCTCCAAACCGTGATCTAAGGTACACGTCGACTATGCAGGCCCGTTCTTGGGTAAAATGTTCCTTGTGGTTGTAGACGCGTACTCCAAGTGGATTGAATGTGAGATAATGTCGGCTAGCACATCCGTTGCCACGACTGAAAGCCTGCGGGCCATGTTTGGCACACATGGCCTACCCGATGTCCTGGTGAGCGACAATGGACCATGTTTTACCAGTGCTGAGTTCAAAGAATTCATGACCCGCAACGGGATCAAACATGTCACATCTGCCCCGTTTAAACCAGCGTCCAATTGTCGGGCAGAGAGAGCAGTGCAAACCATCAAGCAAGGCTTGAAGAGGGTAACTGAAGGCTAAATGCAGACTCGCCTATCCTGAGTCCTGCTTAGCTACCACACGAGACCCCACTCACTCACTGGGATCCCACCTGTTAAGTGCTCTTTTCATGAGCAGTTCAAGACAAGGCTCTCGTTAGTTCACCTTGATCTACATGAACAGGTAGAGAGCAGGCGGCTTCAACAAAGTGCATACCATAATTGCGCAAATGTGTCACGCGAGACTGAAATCAATGATCCTGTATTTGTATTAAATTATGGACAAGGTCCCAAGTGGCTTCCCGGCACTGTCGTGGCCAAAGAGGGGAGCAGGATGTTTAGGGTCAAACTTTCAAATGGACTCATTCACCGGAAACACTTGGACCAAATCAAACTCAGATTCATGGACTATCCTGAGCAACCCACCTTAGACCCTACCTTTTTTGATCCTCCAACATACATACCAGTGGTAACCAGCACCACGGTTGACCATGAAGCAGAACCCATCATCCACAGCAGCCCAGCAGGGCCCAACACACCAGGCTGCCCAGCAAGGGCAGCCCAGGAAGGGCCCGACAAATGATTCAACAACACCAGCTTTCACACCGTGATGATCAACCTGGGCAAGAAGGGCTCCAGATCAACTCGCATTGTAAATAGTTACACTATTGACTTTGGAGGGGGGGAGACGGGGAGGAGTGTTGTTATATATGTATACTTGTATTTACTCTGTATAGCCACCAAAGGGCTCATCCCCTGGAGTCCCAAAGGATCCCATAATCCCTTGGGAGCACAGGTATTTAAGGAGACTTCACAGGTTGGAGAGGGACTCTGGAGACCAGCAATAAAAGACTACGGTCACACTTTACTTTGAGCTCACAGTGTTCAATCTCACTTTTACTCCATACACAACACTAACATTTGTGCGTCTGTCCTCCGGGGGGATTTGTAGGATCTTGCGGAGACATCATTGGTAGTATTTCTCCAGCGACTTGAGGTGTCTACTGTACATGGTCCATGTTTCTGAGCCATACAGGTGGGCAGGTATTACTACAGCCCTGTAGACCATGAGCTTGGTGGCAGTTTTGAGGGCCTGGTCTTCAAACACACTTTTCCTCAGGCTGTACGGGCGCACTGAAGGCGGTGTTGGATCTCGTCGTCAATGCGTGCCCTTGTTAATCTTATAATCCTCTCGTGTCTCTACAGTATTGAGTTCTCGGTATCTGTCATAAGCTTCCCTTTTTTTCTTTATCTTACCTTGTATATCCCTTGACATCCAGGGGGCTCGAGATTTGATCGTCCCACCCTTTTTTTTAAGGGAACATACTTGCTCTGTACCCTCAGGATCTCCTCTTTGAATGCCTCCCACTGCTCTGACACTGACTTACCATCAAGTCTACTTTGGCCAAATCCCATCTCAGCTCAGCAAAATTGGCTTCACACTATTTTAGAACTTTTTTTCCTGGTCCACTTTTGTCCTTTTCCATAACTCCTCTAAATTATACTGAATTATGATCACTGGTCCCAAAATGCTCGCCCACTGATACCCCTTCCACCTGCCCCTCTTAATTCCCCAAAACAAAGTCCAGAACCGCCCCCTTCTTTGGGCTTGTTGCATACTGGCTAAATAAGTTCTCCTGAATGCATTTTAGGAATTCTGCACCCTCTGTACCATTCACACTACCTTTTTCCCAGTTAATATTCGGGTAGTTGAAGTCCCCCACTATTACAGCTCTATAGGTTTTGCACTACGCAGCAATTTGCCCACATATTTGTTCTTCCATCCCTCTCTGACTGTTTGGGGGTCTATAGTACACTCTCAATAGTGTGATTGCCCTTTTTTGTTCTTCAATTCAACCCATATGGCCTCGTCTAATGACCCCTCTAAGCATGTCATGATGACCCTTCAACTCCTGAATCGCGCGTTGCCATGCCATTGCTAAGGACGACCACACTTTACGGCAGAAGGTCAAAAGAATTTAACGTTACCGCCCATTTGATATCGCTCGCAGTAACGCCCATTTTTAAAAATGGAAACTAGGTGTTTTGAGAATTGACGAGAAGCCAGCGATCTGAAAATCCTTTTTTAATGCCCATTTTGGGGCGATGAGCTGGGTGGCGGTGTGAGCTGTGAGGAGAACACTAAGAGGCTGCAGGGTGACTTGGACAGGTTAGGTGAGTGGACAAATGCATGGCAGATGCAGTATAATGTGGATAAATGTGAGGTTATCCACTTTGGTGGCAAAAACACGAAGGCAGAATATTATCTGAATGGCGGCAGATTAGGAAAAGGGGAGGTGCAACGAGACCTGGGTGTCATGGTACATCAGTCATTGAAAATTGGCATGCAGGTACAGCAGGCAGTGAAGAAGGCAAATGATATGTCGGGCCTTCATAGCTAGGGGATTTGAGTATAGGATTAGGGAGGTCTTACTGCAGTTGTACAGGTGGAATATTGTGTTCAGTTTTGGTCTCCTAATCTGAGAAAGGACGTTCTTGCTATTGAGAAAGGGCAGCGAAGGTTCACCAGATTGATTCCCGGGATGGCAGGACTGACATATGAGTAGAGATTGGATCGACTGGGCCTGTGTTCACTGGAGTTTAGAAGGATGAGAGGGGATCTCATAGAAACATATAAAATTCTGACGGGACTGGACAGGTTAGACGCAGGAAGAATGTTCCCGATGTTGGGGAAGTCCAGAACCATGGGACATAGTCTAAGGAAAAGGGGTAAGTCATTTAGGACTGAGATGAGGAGAAACATCTTCACTCAGAGAGTTGTTAACCTGTGGAATTCCCTACCGCAGAGAGTTGTTGATGCCAGTTCACTGGATATATTCAAGAGGGAGTTAGATATGGCCCTTACGGCTAAAGGGATCAAGGGGTATGGAGAGAAAGCAGGAAAAGGATAGTGAGGTGAACAATCAGCCATGATCTTATTGAATGGTGGTGCAAGCTCAAAGGGCTGAATTTCTATGTTTCTATGTTTATGCCCAAGAAAGAGAGAGAGAAATTTGTATGTGAGCTACATAGCACGCATTCCGGCATTGTAATAATGAAAGTCATTATCAGGTCTCATGTATGGTGGTTGGGAATTGATTCTGAGCTGGAATCATGTGTGCATCAGTGCAACACTTGCATGCAGCTCAGCAAAGCACCAGTGGAATCGCCGCTGAGTCTGTGGTCATGGCCGTCCAAACCATGGTCCAGGATCCACATAGACTTTGCAGGTCCCTTCCTAGGGAAGATGTTTTTAGTTGTGGTGGATGCATATTCGAATGTATAGAGTGTATAATCATGTCATCCAGCACATCCACAGCTACCATTGAGAATCTCAGTGTCATGTTCGTGACACATGGTCTGCCTGACATCGTTGTTAGCGACAATGGATCACGCTTCACCAGTCAGGAGTTTCAAGAGTTCATGAAACTCAATGGTATCAAACATGTAAGGTCAGCACCATTCAAACCTGCATCCAATGGGCAAGCAGAACGTGCTGTCCAAATCATAAAGCAGAGTATGAAGCAAGTAACCCAAGGGTCACTGCAGACCCGCCTGTCATGCTTAGTTACAGGACAAGACCACATGCTTACCGGGGTTTCGCCTGCTGAACTAATGATGAAGAGAGGTCTGACTTGAATAATCATGTTGAATATAGAAGACAAAGTCAGCAAGGGTATCACGATTGCATAGCTGTGTCACGCGATATTTCTGTAAATGATCCTATATATGTTCTGAATTATGGTCAGGGTCCCAAGTGGATCGCTGGTACTATCATGGCCAAGGAGGGCAACAGAGTATTTATTGTCAAGCTCAAAAATGGGCAAACGTGCAGGAAACACATGGATCAGACAAAGCTGCGGCACAAAGAAAAACCGGAACAGGCGGAGAAAGGGACAATCGACAACTAACCAACCTACCCCCCGTCATCAGAGGACTCAGTGATCATCAATGAATCGGGACTTTCAATCACTGACATGTTCAATGAAAATGGACTTTCAATCCCTGACATGACCATTGCTGCTCCCACCAGGTCAGCCACCCAGCCATCAGTCACAACAGACTCTGAACACTCACCCAAGGCTGGAGTTGAACTGAGACAGTCAACCTGGGAGCGTAAAACACCGGACCATCTCAATTTGTAAAAGACTGTGTTAATATCTTATTGAATGGTGGTGCAGGCTCGAAGGGCCGAATGGCCTGCTCCTGCACCTAGTTTCTATGTTTCTATGTTTCTAGCCCCATGGTTCCTCGTACTTGGCTCTGGTTAACCCTCAAGCCAATGCCCTAACAGGTAGGGTGGTGCTAGATGGAAAAGTAACAGCATTATGAAAATCATGCACAACTCTTCTGCTTCTCTTCTAAATAGAAAAAGTGGTTCAGCAAATAAGTTTTCAGGAAGGCAGTACAACTTTAATAGATTATAACCTATAATATTTAAAATACTTTATTGATTTTTATTATTGCGATCATAACACATACTTTCATTTTTGTAGTTTGCCACATGCCTCGGTGTAATATACAAAAATACATGCTACTTTTACTTTCTTTTTTTGCCACAGGTTCCAGCCAATGGGTCCCATGCTGCAACATCCACATTTAAATTCATCCGATTGTTTAAGACCAGCAACTTGGCCAGGAAGACAAGTTTTTAAAATTCAGTCTTCCCAACTGTCAGCATTCCCAGTGAGCAACAACTTGTGTTTATATAGTGTCTAACATAAGAAAATGCCCAAGG
Source organism: Pristiophorus japonicus (assembly GCF_044704955.1). Taxonomy (NCBI): domain Eukaryota; kingdom Metazoa; phylum Chordata; class Chondrichthyes; family Pristiophoridae; genus Pristiophorus; species Pristiophorus japonicus. Next base: position 296,013,475 of record NC_091979.1, on the reverse strand, counting down.
GGCTTCACAGGAGGGTAATCAGACAAAAATTGAGAGTCAGGGAGAAAGAAAAGAAAGACTTGCATTTATATAGTGCCTTTCACAACCACCGAACGTCTCAAAGCACTTTACAGCCAATTAAGTACTTTTGTAGTCACTGTTGTAATGTAGGAAATGTAGCAGCCAATTTGTGCACAGCAAGCTCCCACAAACAGCAATGTGATAATGACCATATAATTAATTTTTGTTATGTTCATTGAGGGATAAATATTGGCCAGGAATAACTCCCCTGCTTGTCTTCAAACTAGTGCTATGGGATCTTTTACATCCACCTGAGAGCAAAGACGGGGCCACGGTTTAGCATCTCATCCGAAAGACAGCACCTCCGACAGTGCAGCACTCCATCAGTACTGCACTGGAATGTCAGCCTAGATTTATGTGTTCAAGTCCCTGGAGTGGGACTTAAACCCACAACCTTCTGACTCGAGGTGAATATGCTACCAACTGAGCCACAGCTGACACTAGCGAGGGTGATATTAGGACAGGTGACTAAAAGCCTATTCAAAGAAGTAGGTTTTAAAGGGGTTCTCAAAGGAGGAGAGATGGAGAGACAGAGATTTTTAGAGAGGGGATTCCACAACTTAGGGCCTAGATGGCTGAAGCCTCTGTTGCCAACAGTGGGGCAAAGGTTGTGGGTAATAGACAAGAGGCTAGAGTTGGAGATACCCTGAGTTCTTGGAAGATTTTAGGGCTGGAGGACATTACAGAGATAAAGAGGGGCGAGACCATTGAAAGTCAGTGTTGTTCAGTGGCTGCATGATCCCTGTAGTGATATCGTGATAGTATATTGTACAAGCACTAAATAACCGAGGTCCATTTTGTAACTGGTTCATTTGGATACGAGACAGCTGGTTAGAATGTAAATCCCCCATTCGTTGCAACTGATGGTACTACATGAATTCACACAATATCCTCTTAAGCCTGATTGGAAAATCTCTGCTTCGCAGTCCAATTCTTATTCTTGGTCCTTATTCTTGTTATTCTTTTTATTGTTATTAAAATTGTTGACTGATTGGGAGTGGTTATTGTTATTGTTGTTATTAAAAATGTGTTGACTGTTGGGGGTAGTGGGGAAATTATTTATTTAATGTATATGTTTTTTTACACAGTTTGTTTAAAAATTTTTTACTTCAAGTGTTAAATCATTAAAGATTTTTATTTAACTTTACAATTGTCATGTAGTGTCTTCTAATTATAAGGTTAAACATCAATACAAAGGTTGCAAACAATGGCCATGCCAGGCAAGGATGACTCATAACGTAACAGTCACCAACGTAACTTCACGCAAACATTCATTTACGAGCTGCTGACGCAACAGTCTTGTAGCTGCATAACTACCATGGAGCTTTTCCTGTGGTGTAGGAGGAGGGGTGGGGGCATGGGTTCATCGCCAGGCTGATTGTCCTCCCCGAGGTGCTCCACCTCCTCCTCTTTTGCCTCCCCTCTCTCCTCAGGTGGACCGGCAGTCCCATCTGGCAATTCTTGTCCCCTCCTGATAGCTAAGTTATGTGACATGCATCACACCACAATGAACTCAGCGACTTGCTAAGGGTGGTATTGTAGGTTGTCTCCTGAGTGGTCCAGGCATCTGAAGCACTGCTTCAGCACTCCAATTGTCTTTTCGACGATATTGCGTGTAGCTATATGGCTTTCATTGTAGCGCTTTTCAGCTTCTGTCTGAGTCTTTAGCGGCGGGGGGGGAGGGGGGGGCGGGGAGCGGTCATGAGCCAGCTGGCAAGGCCATATCCTTTATCCCCTAGAAACCTTGTGGCTGACTCTTAAACAGATCAGAGACAGTGCTTTCACTCAAGATGTGCGCATCATGAATGCTACCTGGAAAATTTGCATTTAATGCCATGATTATTTGCTTGTGGTCGACAACGAGCTGCACATTCAGGGGGTGGAATTCCTTTCGGTTATGGTAAACCGCTGCATCCTCTAAAGGTGCTCGCAGGGCGATGTGTGTACGGTCTATTGCACCCTGCACCTTGGGGATGTTTGCTATTCTCGAGAATCCTAAAGCCTTCTCACTCTGTGCCTCCCTGGTCATTGGGAAGTTTATAAAGTCCATCCTACATGCGCAAAGGGCTTCAGTCACCTGTCGAATGCAGCAATATGTCACCAGCTGAGGCTGATGCATAGAAGGAAAGTGCTACAGTCACCTTAACCTCAATGGGCCGTGTGGTCCTGATGGTGCTGGTAGGTTGCAGGTCTGCCCTAATGAGCTGGCATAGCTCACTGATGACCTCTTTTCGGAAGCGCAGCCTGCTAACGCACGTTTTATTGGACAGGTTCAGGTATGATCGCTTATCCCTGTAAGTGCGTTGGTGTAAAGTCTCCTCCTCCTCAGCAGTCTGCCACCTCTTTGATTGGGCACATAATGCTCTTCAATGAACCTTCTCCCATCTCTATTCTACCGCATGTGAGTAGTCTTCAATACTGGCTGAGAAATTACAGGCCCCATTACTATAAATGGCCTAATCTGTCTTCAAAACTCTTGAATTGTCCTGAACAAACACAATATAAACTCAAAATTAACCGCAATGTGAGTAGATGATTGTCAAAGTTTTAAAACGCCCTTAAAATCACTCACAAAATACTTCGATGCTCCCATCAACTTGAAGCAGCCTTTTATTAAACTTCCTCTGATTTACAAAATGGTGTCCATACTGTCGGGTTAAGGTCAGGTGAGTGCAGCTTTTTTGAGCGTCTTTTTGGGCAGGCGATCATTTGGGCGGTACATGGGCAAAATGCTTGGCAATAATTTGGGTGGTATTTTGGGCGGTACTTTCCATTATAAACAGTCTTTTTGACGGTACACAAGTGATGACATCAGATTTATTTTTAAATGGGCGGGCGGTTTAGCTCATTCCCGGCGGTAATTGTATGCCGAAAGTACTGCCGGTGATAATCGGGTGGTACTTTACACTTTTAATCAATTATGAGCGGTAAAGAGAATCTTGGAGGTTATATGGGCACTAAATGGGCGGATATAAGCCGAAAGTCCAACGAATCACTTCAGCCCTACTGGTAATGAAAGATAACATTTATTTAATTTTGTGGCGCGGACCCTATCGAATCATGCAATTAAAACAAGTTGGCAAATAAACTCAGAGGCCCATTGAACTTGATAAACCTTTTGTTCCAGAATAAATTTACTTGCAAAACTAAAGCCAGCGTGCAGATAACATCGTTTTAACAAATATATTCCACTCGAACAAAGTGCAACATTGCAGTATATGGCACCGAGCCAGTTTCCAGCAAGCCTCACAAACATCTGTGACCGCTGCACAGGGAAGAGCTGTCAACATTGGTGCCAGTTATTTGTGGAATATAAAGTATTGTGCAAGGGAAAGGGGTTTGTACAAGGAAAATTGTTGTGAAAGCAACTATTTAACCGTCACAGACATTTGGAGAGCATCTGCGTTTTGTCAAGAAGCAGGCACCTCCTCATTCTTCTGTCTATGGCTGTCAGACGTGAGCAGCATACATCTGGAGAATCATAACTTTACTCAGCAATCCAGCATCATTCTGAGAATCTTTCATGGAGTTAAGTGAATGTGAACAAAGCAGCACTGTGTTGTGCGTGGTGGGTGGACTGGGAAGACGATCAATTGCTAAGTAACTGTTGAGAACAGGGTCTCTGTCAATGATTTACATTCCAACGATGTTCCCTGTTTGGGTGGGGGAGGGAAGGACAGATTACGAAAGATAGACGACACAGGATGGGGGGGTGGGGGCGATCGGTGTATATAAAGGTGTAGGGAGCCAACTAACTGTTCGTGAAAGTTGCTCGCAGCGTTTTATTCACAACTGGATTAAAGGTAAATCCCGATTTCGATTGAGATTTTAATACGAGTGAATTGAGATTTGTAGCACACACTCTTGACGGTAAGCACAAGATTAGTTTGGTATTTAAGAGGACAGTGGCAGCAGCTGGAACCAGGTCTAGGAGGATTTGTCTCATTGTGTGACTGTTTTACTATAGAGACTCTGAAGGACGATGCTACAGTGCAAGATCGTGGGGCTCCTGGTTGGCCTGCTTTCCATTTCCAGTTGCTTCGCCAAGTCCGACTGCGTCGTGAGCAATTTCCAAGTGAAGGAAAACTTCAACAAGAGCCGGGTAAGTTGGTGAGTCTGGTGTTCGCAGGCGATGGTCATCTCCCCTAACCCTCCGCCCTTTCTCTTACAGTACGCAGGGAAATGGTACGCGTTCGCAAAGAAAGACCCGGAGGGCATTTTTCTGGAGAGTAACATCCACGCCGAGTTCAAGATTGAAAACGAGACGATGACCGCCAAAGCGACGGGACTGGTCACCCTATTGCCGTAAGCACTTGCCCCAGGCCAGCCTTTACTGAGCGCCAGCCTCCTCTTCCCCTCTGTTCTAACCACCAGCTCTGTACCTTGTCCTTTTATTACTGCAGGGAGTGGATCGTGTGCGCCGAAATGATGGGCACCTTCAACAACACCGAGGACCCCGCCAAGTTCAGGCTGAAATACTGGGGAGCAGCCGAGCACCTCCAGAAAGGCGGTGAGTAACCACAGAGGCTGGAGGTCACCAGGCAGCTTTGTTTCAAAGTAAAGCTCAAAGCAGGCATCTCGCATTTCACCTGTGATGCTGGACACGTCATACCTTGGACCAGAGGCCGCATTTAAAGTTTAAATCCGTGTTCTCATTCATTTTTATACGATTCAAGTTGCTGATGTTCAAAAATCCCGGCGTTCTGAGTAACAGCACAAATAGCAGCCCTTTCCCAAACTTCCCACACCTACATCCAAACAGGGCAAACCAGGGAACAGCAAATAGTGCAGAGCTGCTTGGGCTTGGTGGATCAGATTGGCAGGGTTTGGTGGGTCAGATGGGCAGGGTTTGATGGATCAGATTTGCAGAGTTTGGTGGATCAGATTGGCAGGTTTTGATGGTTCAGATTGGCAGGGTTTGGTGGGTCAGATTGGCAGGGTTTGATGGGTCAGATTGGCAGGGTTTGGTGGATCAGATTGGCAGGGTTTGGTGGATCAGATTGGCAGGATTTGGTGGATCAGATTGGCAGGGTTTGGTGGGTCAGATTGGCAGGATTTTGTGGGTCAGATTGGCAGGGTTTGGTGGGTCAGATTGGCAGGGTTTGGTAGGTCAGATTGGCAGGGTTTGATGGGTCAGATTGGCAGGGTTTGGTGGATCAGATTGGCAGGGTTTGGCGGGTCAGATTGGAAGGGTTTGATGACTCAGATTGGCAGGGTTTGGTGGGTCAGATTGGCAGGGTTTGATGGGTCAGATTGGCAGGGTTTGGAGGACCAGATTGGCAGGGTTAGATGGGTAAGATTGGCAGGGTTTGGTGGATCAGATTGGCAGGATTTGATGGATCAGATTGGCAGGGTTTGGTAGGTCAGCTTGGCAGGGTGCGGTGGGTCAGATTGGCAGGGTTTGGTGGATCAGATTGGCAGGGTTTGGTGGGTCAGATTGGCAGGGTTTGCTGGGTCAGATTGGCAGGGTTTAATGGATCAGATTGGCAGGATTTGGTGGGTCAGATTGGCAGGGCTTGGTGGGTCAGATTGGCAGGGCTTGGTGGGTCAGATTGGCAGGGTTTGGTGGGTCAGATTGGCAGGGTTTGGGGGAGTCAGTTTGGCAGGGCTTGGTGGATAAGATTGGCAGGGTATGGTGGGTCAGATTGGCAGGGTTTGATGGGTCAGATTGGCATATTTTGGTGGATCAGATTGGCAGGGTTTGGTGGGTCATATTGGAAGGGTTTAGTGGGTCAGATTGGCAGGGTCTGATGGGTTAGAGGGGCAGGGTTTGGTCGGTCAGATTGGCAGGGTTTGGTGGATTAGATTGGCAGGGTTTGATGGATCAGATTGGCAGGGTTTGGTAGGTCAGATTGGCAGGGTTTGGTGGGTCAGATTGGCAGGGTTTGATGGGTCAGATTGGTAGGGTTTGGTGGGTCAGAGGGGCAGGGTTTGGTGGGTCAGATTGACAGGGTTTGGTGGGTCAGATTGGCAGGGTTTGGTGGGTCAGCTTGGCAGGGTTTGGGGGTCAGATTGGCAGGGTTTGGTGGGTCAGATTGGCAGGGTTTGGTGGGTCAGATTGGCAGGGTTTGGTGGATCAGATTGGCAGGGTTTGGTGGGTCAGATTGGCAGGGTTTTGTGGGTCAGATTGGCAGGGTTTGATGGGTCAGATTGGCAGGGTTTGGCGGGTCAGATTGGAAGGGTTTGATGGGTCAGATTTGAAGGGTTTGATGGGTCAGATTGGCAGGGTTTGTTGGGTCAGATTGGCAGGGTTTGGAGGACCGGATTGGCAGGGTTAGATGGGTAAGATTGGCAGGGTTTGGTGGATCAGATTGGCAGGGTTTGATGGATCAGATTGGCAGGGTTTGGTAGGTCAACTTGGCAGGGTGTGGTGGGTCAGATTGGCAGGGTTTGGTGGATCAGATTGGCAGGGTTTGGTGGGTCAGATTGGCAGGGCTTGGTGGGTCAGATTGGCAGGATTTGGTGGATCAGATTGGCAGGGTTTGGTGGGTCAGATTAGCAGGGTTTGGGGGGGTCAGTTTGGCAGGGTTTGGTGGATCAGATTGGCAGGGTATGGTGGGTCAGATTGGCAGGGTTTGATGGGTCAGATTGGCATGGTTTGGTGGATCAGATTGGCAGGGATTGGTGGGTCATATTGGAATGGTTTGGTGGTTCAGATTGGCAGGGTCTGATGGGTCAGAGGGGCAGGGTTTGGTAGGTCAGATTGGCAGGTGTGGTGGGTCAGATTGGCAGGGTTTGGTGGGTCAGATTGGTAGGGTTTGGTGGGCCAGATTGGCAGGGTTTGGTGGGTCAGATTGGCAGGGTTTGGTGGGTCAGATTGGCTGGGTTTGGTGGGTCAGATTGGCAGGGTTTGGTGGGACAGCTTGGCAGGGTATTATTGATCAGATTGGCAGGGCTTGGTGGGTCAGATTGGCAGGGTATGTTGGGTCAGATTGGCAGTGTTTGGTGGGTCAGATTGGCAGGGTTTGGTGGTTCAGATTGGCAGGATTTGATGGGTCAGATTGGCAGTGTATGGTGGATCAGATTGGCTGGGTTTGGTGGATCAGATTGGCAGGGTTTCGTGGGTCAGATTGGCAGGGTTTGGTGGGTCAGATTGGCAGGGTTTGGGGGGGTCAGTTTGGCAGGATTTGGTGGATCAGATTGACAGGGTATGGTGGATCAGATTGGCAGGGTTTGGTGGGTCAGATTGGCAGGGTTTGGCGGATCAGATTGGCAGGGTTTGGTGGATCAGATTGGCAGGGTTAGATGGGTAAGATTGGCAGGGTTTGGTGGATCAGATTGGCAGGGTTTGATGGATCAGATTGGCACGGTTTGGTAGGTCAACTTGGCAGGGTGTGATGGGTCAGATTGGCAGGGTTTGGTGGATCAGATTGGCAGGGTTTGGTGGGTCAGATTGGCAGGGCTTTGTGGGTCAGATTGGCAGGATTTGGTGGGTCAGATCGGCAGGGTTTGGTGGGTCAGATTGGCAGGGTTTGGGGAGGTCAGTTTGGCAGGGTTTCGTGGATCAGATTGGCAGGGTATGGTGGGTCAGATTGGCAGGGTTTGATGGGTCAGATTGGCATGGTTTGGTGGATCAGATTGGCAGGGTTTGGTGGGTCATATTGGAAGGGTTTGGTGGGTCAGATTGGCTGGGTTTGGTGGGTCAGATTGGCAGGGTTTGGTGGGTCAGCTTGGCAGGGTATTATTGATCAGATTGGCAGGTCTTGGTGGGTCAGATTGGCAGGTTATGGTGGGTCAGATTGGCAGGGTATGGTGGGTCAGATTGGCAGTGTTTGGTGGGTCAGATTGGCAGGGTATGGTGGTTCAGATTGGCAGGATTTGGTGGGTCAGATTGGCAGTGTATGGTCGATCAGATTGGCTGGGTTTGGTGGATCAGATTGGCAGGGTTTCGTGGGTCAGATTGGCAGGGTTTGGTGGGTCAGATTGGCAGGGTTTGGGGGGGCCAGTTTGGCAGGGTTTGGTGGATCAGATTGACAGGGTATGATGGGTCAGATTGGCAGGGTTTGATGGGTCAAATTGGCAGGGTTTGGTGGGTCATATTGGAAGGGTTTGGTGGGTCAGATTGGCAGGGTCTGTCGCGTCAGATGAGCTGGGTTTGGTGGGTCAGATGGGCTGGGTTTGGTGGAGCAGATTGGCAGGGTTTGATGGATCATATTGGCAGGGTTTGATGGATCAGATTGGCTGGGTTTGGTGGTTCAGATTGGCAGGGTTTGGTGGGTCAGCTTGGCAGGGTATTATTGATCAGATTGGCAGGGCTTGGTGGGTCAGATTGGCAGGGATTGGTGGGTCAGATTGGCAGGGTATGGTGGGTCAGATTGGCAGGGTATGGTGGGTCAGATTGGCATCGTTTGGTGGGTCAGATTGGCAGGGTTTGATGGGTCAGATTGGCAGAGTTTGGTGGATCAGATTGGCAGGGTTTGATGGTTCAGATTGGCAGGGTTTGGTGGGTCAGATTGGCAGGGTTTGATGGGTCAGATTGGCAGGGTTTGGTGGATCAGATTGGCAGGGTTTGGTGGATCAGATTGGCAGGGTTTGGTGGGTCAGATTGGCAGGATTTGGTGGATCAGATTGGCAGGGTTTGGTGGGTCAGATTGGCAGGATTTTGTGGGTCAGATTGGCAGGGTTTGGTGGGTCAGATTGGCAGGGTTTGGTGGATCAGATTGGCAGGGTTTGGTGGGTCAGATTGGCAGGGTTTGATGGGTCAGATTGGCAGGGTTTGGTGGATCAGATTGGCAGGGTTTGGTGGGTCAGATTGGAAGGGTTTCGTGGATCAGATTGGCAGGGTTTGATGAATCAGATTTGCAGGGTTTGGTAGGTCAGCATGGCAGGGTGCGGTGGGTCAGATTGGCAGGGTTTGGTGGATCAGATTGGCAGGGTTTGGTGGGTCAGATTGGCAGGGTTTGCTGGGTCAGATTGGCAGGGTTTAATGAATCAGATTGGCAGGGTTTGGTAGGTCAGCTTGGCAGGGTGCGGTGGGTCAGATTGGCAGGGTTTGGTGGGTCAGATTGGCAGGGTTTGCTGGGTCAGATTGGCAGGGTTTAATGGATCAGATTGGCAGGATTTGGTGGGTCAGATTGGCAGGGCTTGGTGGGTCAGATTGGCAGGGCTTGGGGGGGTCAGTTTGGCAGGGTTTCGTGGATCAGATTGGCAGGGTATGGTGGGTCAGATTGGCAGGGTTTGATGGGTCAGATTGGCATGGTTTGGTGGATCAGATTGGCAGGGTTTGGTGGGTCATATTGGAAGGGTTTGGTGGGTCAGATTGGCTCGGTTTGGTGGGTCAGATTGGTAGGGTTTGGTGGGTCAGCTTGGCAGGGTATTATTGATCAGATTGGTAGGTCTTGGTGGGTCAGATTGGCAGGTTATGGTGGGTCAGATTGGCAGGGTATGGTGGGTCAGATTGGCAGTGTTTGGTGGGTCAGATTGGCAGGGTTTGGGGGGGCCAGTTTGGCAGGGTTTGGTGGATCAGATTGGCTGGGTTTGGTGGATCAGATTGGCAGGGTTCCTTGGGTCAGATTGGCAGGGTTTGGTGGGTCAGATTGGCAGGGTTTGTGGGGGCCAGTTTGGCAGGGTTTGGTGGATCAGATTGACAGGGTATGATGGGTCAGATTGGCAGGGTTTGATGGGTCAAATTGGCAGGGTTTGGTGGGTCATATTGGAAGGGTTTGGTGGGTCAGATTGGCAGGGTCTGTCGCGTCAGATGGGCTGGGTTTGGTGGGTCAGATGGGCTGGGTTTGGTGGAGCAGATTGGCAGGGTTTGATGGATCATATTGGCAGGGTTTGATGGATCAGATTGGCTGGGTTTGGTGGTTTAGATTGGCAGGGTTTGGTGGGTCAGCTTGGCAGGGTATTATTGATCAGATTGGCAGGGCTTGGTGGGTCAGATTGGCAGGGATTGGTGGGTCAGATTGGCAGGGTATGGTGGGTCAGATTGGCAGGGTATCGTGAGTCAGATTGGCAGCGTTTGGTGGGTCAGATTGGCAGGGTTTGATGGGTCAGATTGGCAGAGTTTGGTGGATCAGATTGGCAGGGTTTGATGGTTCAGATTGGCAGGGTTTGGTGGGTCAGATTGGCAGGGTTTGATGGGTCAGATTGGCAGGGTTTGGTGGATCAGATTGGCAGGGTTTGGTGGATCAGATTGGCAGGTTTTGGTGGGTCAGATTGGCAGGATTTGGTGGACCAGATTGGCAGGGTTTGGTGGGTCAGATTGGCAGGATTTTGTGGGTCAGATTGGCAGGGTTTGGTGGGTCAGATTGGCAGGGTTTGGTGGATCAGATTGGCAGGGTTTGGTGGGTCAGATTGGCAGGGTTTGATGGGTCAGATTGGCAGGGTTTGGTGGACCAGATTGGCAGGGTTTGGTGGGTCAGATTGGCAGGGTTTGCTGGGTCAGATTGGCAGGGTTTAATGAATCAGATTGGCAGGGTTTGGTAGGTCAGCTTGGCAGGGTGCGGTGGGTCAGATTGGCAGGGTTTGGTGGGTCAGATTGGCAGGGTTTGCTGGGTCAGATTGGCAGGGTTTAATGGATCAGATTGGCAGGATTTGGTGGGTCAGATTGGCAGGGCTTGGTGGGTCAGATTGGCAGGGCTTGGTGGGTCAGATTGGCAGGGTTGCGTGGGTCAGATTGGCAGGGTTTGGGGGAGTCAGTTTGGCAGGGCTTGGTGGATCAGATTGGCAGGGTATGGTGGGTCAGATTGGCAGGGTTTGATGGGTCAGATTGGCATAGTTTGGTGGATCAGATTGGCAGGGTTTGGTGGGTCATATTGGAAGGGTTTAGTGGGTCAGATTGGCAGGGTCTGATGGGTTAGAGGGGCAGGGTTTGGTCGGTCAGATTGGCAGGGTTGGTGGATTAGATTGGCAGGGTTTGATGGGTCAGATTGGCAGGGTTTGGTGGGTCAGATTGGCAGGGTTTGATGGGTCAGATTGGTAGGGTTTGGTGGGTCAGAGGGGCAGGGTTTGGTGGGTCAGATTGGCTGGGTTTGGTGGGTCAGATTGGCAGGGTTTGGTGGGTCAGCTTGGCAGGGTATTGATCAGATTGGCAGGGCTTGGTGGGTCAGATTGGCAGGGTATGGTGGGTCAGATTGGCAGGGTATGGTGGGTCAGATTGGCAGGGTATGGTGGGTCAGATTGGCAGGGTATAATGGGTCAGATTGGCAGGGTTTGGTGGGTCAGATTGGCAGCGTTTGGTGGGTCAGATTGGCAGGGTTTGGTGGGTCAGATTGGCAGGGTTTGGTGGGTCAGATTGGCAGGGTTTTGTGTGTCAGATTGGCAGGGTTTGGCGGGTCAGATTGGAAGGGTTTGATGGGTCAGATTGGAAGGGTTTGATGGGTCAGATTGGCAGGGTTTGGTGGGTCAGATTGGCAGCGTTTGTTGGGTCAGATTGGCAGGGTTTGGAGGACCAGATTGGCAGGGTTTGGTGTGTCAGATTGGCAGGGTTTGGAGGACCAGATTGGCAGGGTTTGGTGTGTCAGATTGGCAGGGTTTGGTGGGTCAGATTGGCAGGGTTTGGTGGATCAGATTGGCAGGGTTTGGTGGGTCAGATTGGCAGGGTTTGGTGGGTCAGTTTGGCAGGGTTTGTTGGATCAGATTGGCAGGGTGTGGTGGGTCAGATTGGCAGGGTTTGATGGGTCAGATTGGCAGGGTTTGGTGGGTCAGATTGGAAGGGTTTGATGGGTCAGATGGGCAGGGTTTGGTGGGTCAGATGGGCAGGGTTTGTTGGGTCAGATTGGCAGGGTTTGGTGGATCAGATTGGCAGGGTTTGGTGGGTCAGATTGGCAGGGTTTGATCGATCAGATTGGAAGAGTTTGATGGGTCAGATTGGCAGGGTTTGGTGGATCAGATTGGCAGGGCTTGGTGGGTCAGATTGGCAGAGTTTGGTGGATCAGATTGGCAGGGTTTGGTGGGTCAGATTGGCAGGGTTTGATGGATCAGATTGGCAGGGTTTGGTAGGTCAGATTGGCAGGGTTTGGTGGGTCAGATTGGCAGGGTTTGATGGGTCAGATTGGTAGGGTTTGGTGGGTCAGAGGGGCAGGGTTTGGTGGGTCAGATTGACAGGGTTTGGTGGGTCAGATTGGCAGGGTTTGGTGGGTCAGCTTGGCAGGGTTTGGGGGTCAGATTGGCAGGGTTTGGTGGGTCAGATTGGCAGGGTTTGGTGGGTCAGATTGGCAGGGTTTGGTGGATCAGATTGGCAGGGTTTGGTGGGTCAGATTGGCAGGGTTTTGTGGGTCAGATTGGCAGGGTTTGATGGGTCAGATTGGCAGGGTTTGGCGGGTCAGATTGGAAGGGTTTGATGGGTCAGATTTGAAGGGTTTGATGGGTCAGATTGGCAGGGTTTGTTGGGTCAGATTGGCAGGGTTTGGAGGACCGGATTGGCAGGGTTAGATGGGTAAGATTGGCAGGGTTTGGTGGATCAGATTGGCAGGGTTTGATGGATCAGATTGGCAGGGTTTGGTAGGTCAACTTGGCAGGGTGTGGTGGGTCAGATTGGCAGGGTTTGGTGGATCAGATTGGCAGGGTTTGGTGGGTCAGATTGGCAGGGCTTGGTGGGTCAGATTGGCAGGATTTGGTGGATCAGATTGGCAGGGTTTGGTGGGTCAGATTAGCAGGGTTTGGGGGGGTCAGTTTGGCAGGGTTTGGTGGATCAGATTGGCAGGGTATGGTGGGTCAGATTGGCAGGGTTTGATGGGTCAGATTGGCATGGTTTGGTGGATCAGATTGGCAGGGATTGGTGGGTCATATTGGAATGGTTTGGTGGTTCAGATTGGCAGGGTCTGATGGGTCAGAGGGGCAGGGTTTGGTAGGTCAGATTGGCAGGTGTGGTGGGTCAGATTGGCAGGGTTTGGTGGGTCAGATTGGTAGGGTTTGGTGGGCCAGATTGGCAGGGTTTGGTGGGTCAGATTGGCAGGGTTTGGTGGGTCAGATTGGCTGGGTTTGGTGGGTCAGATTGGCAGGGTTTGGTGGGACAGCTTGGCAGGGTATTATTGATCAGATTGGCAGGGCTTGGTGGGTCAGATTGGCAGGGTATGTTGGGTCAGATTGGCAGTGTTTGGTGGGTCAGATTGGCAGGGTTTGGTGGTTCAGATTGGCAGGATTTGATGGGTCAGATTGGCAGTGTATGGTGGATCAGATTGGCTGGGTTTGGTGGATCAGATTGGCAGGGTTTCGTGGGTCAGATTGGCAGGGTTTGGTGGGTCAGATTGGCAGGGTTTGGGGGGGTCAGTTTGGCAGGATTTGGTGGATCAGATTGACAGGGTATGGTGGATCAGATTGGCAGGGTTTGGTGGGTCAGATTGGCAGGGTTTGGCGGATCAGATTGGCAGGGTTTGGTGGATCAGATTGGCAGGGTTAGATGGGTAAGATTGGCAGGGTTTGGTGGATCAGATTGGCAGGGTTTGATGGATCAGATTGGCACGGTTTGGTAGGTCAACTTGGCAGGGTGTGATGGGTCAGATTGGCAGGGTTTGGTGGATCAGATTGGCAGGGTTTGGTGGGTCAGATTGGCAGGGCTTTGTGGGTCAGATTGGCAGGATTTGGTGGGTCAGATCGGCAGGGTTTGGTGGGTCAGATTGGCAGGGTTTGGGGAGGTCAGTTTGGCAGGGTTTCGTGGATCAGATTGGCAGGGTATGGTGGGTCAGATTGGCAGGGTTTGATGGGTCAGATTGGCATGGTTTGGTGGATCAGATTGGCAGGGTTTGGTGGGTCATATTGGAAGGGTTTGGTGGGTCAGATTGGCTGGGTTTGGTGGGTCAGATTGGCAGGGTTTGGTGGGTCAGCTTGGCAGGGTATTATTGATCAGATTGGCAGGTCTTGGTGGGTCAGATTGGCAGGTTATGGTGGGTCAGATTGGCAGGGTATGGTGGGTCAGATTGGCAGTGTTTGGTGGGTCAGATTGGCAGGGTATGGTGGTTCAGATTGGCAGGATTTGGTGGGTCAGATTGGCAGTGTATGGTCGATCAGATTGGCTGGGTTTGGTGGATCAGATTGGCAGGGTTTCGTGGGTCAGATTGGCAGGGTTTGGTGGGTCAGATTGGCAGGGTTTGGGGGGGCCAGTTTGGCAGGGTTTGGTGGATCAGATTGACAGGGTATGATGGGTCAGATTGGCAGGGTTTGATGGGTCAAATTGGCAGGGTTTGGTGGGTCATATTGGAAGGGTTTGGTGGGTCAGATTGGCAGGGTCTGTCGCGTCAGATGAGCTGGGTTTGGTGGGTCAGATGGGCTGGGTTTGGTGGAGCAGATTGGCAGGGTTTGATGGATCATATTGGCAGGGTTTGATGGATCAGATTGGCTGGGTTTGGTGGTTCAGATTGGCAGGGTTTGGTGGGTCAGCTTGGCAGGGTATTATTGATCAGATTGGCAGGGCTTGGTGGGTCAGATTGGCAGGGATTGGTGGGTCAGATTGGCAGGGTATGGTGGGTCAGATTGGCAGGGTATGGTGGGTCAGATTGGCATCGTTTGGTGGGTCAGATTGGCAGGGTTTGATGGGTCAGATTGGCAGAGTTTGGTGGATCAGATTGGCAGGGTTTGATGGTTCAGATTGGCAGGGTTTGGTGGGTCAGATTGGCAGGGTTTGATGGGTCAGATTGGCAGGGTTTGGTGGATCAGATTGGCAGGGTTTGGTGGATCAGATTGGCAGGGTTTGGTGGGTCAGATTGGCAGGATTTGGTGGATCAGATTGGCAGGGTTTGGTGGGTCAGATTGGCAGGATTTTGTGGGTCAGATTGGCAGGGTTTGGTGGGTCAGATTGGCAGGGTTTGGTGGATCAGATTGGCAGGGTTTGGTGGGTCAGATTGGCAGGGTTTGATGGGTCAGATTGGCAGGGTTTGGTGGATCAGATTGGCAGGGTTTGGTGGGTCAGATTGGAAGGGTTTCGTGGATCAGATTGGCAGGGTTTGATGAATCAGATTTGCAGGGTTTGGTAGGTCAGCATGGCAGGGTGCGGTGGGTCAGATTGGCAGGGTTTGGTGGATCAGATTGGCAGGGTTTGGTGGGTCAGATTGGCAGGGTTTGCTGGGTCAGATTGGCAGGGTTTAATGAATCAGATTGGCAGGGTTTGGTAGGTCAGCTTGGCAGGGTGCGGTGGGTCAGATTGGCAGGGTTTGGTGGGTCAGATTGGCAGGGTTTGCTGGGTCAGATTGGCAGGGTTTAATGGATCAGATTGGCAGGATTTGGTGGGTCAGATTGGCAGGGCTTGGTGGGTCAGATTGGCAGGGCTTGGGGGGGTCAGTTTGGCAGGGTTTCGTGGATCAGATTGGCAGGGTATGGTGGGTCAGATTGGCAGGGTTTGATGGGTCAGATTGGCATGGTTTGGTGGATCAGATTGGCAGGGTTTGGTGGGTCATATTGGAAGGGTTTGGTGGGTCAGATTGGCTCGGTTTGGTGGGTCAGATTGGTAGGGTTTGGTGGGTCAGCTTGGCAGGGTATTATTGATCAGATTGGTAGGTCTTGGTGGGTCAGATTGGCAGGTTATGGTGGGTCAGATTGGCAGGGTATGGTGGGTCAGATTGGCAGTGTTTGGTGGGTCAGATTGGCAGGGTTTGGGGGGGCCAGTTTGGCAGGGTTTGGTGGATCAGATTGGCTGGGTTTGGTGGATCAGATTGGCAGGGTTCCTTGGGTCAGATTGGCAGGGTTTGGTGGGTCAGATTGGCAGGGTTTGTGGGGGCCAGTTTGGCAGGGTTTGGTGGATCAGATTGACAGGGTATGATGGGTCAGATTGGCAGGGTTTGATGGGTCAAATTGGCAGGGTTTGGTGGGTCATATTGGAAGGGTTTGGTGGGTCAGATTGGCAGGGTCTGTCGCGTCAGATGGGCTGGGTTTGGTGGGTCAGATGGGCTGGGTTTGGTGGAGCAGATTGGCAGGGTTTGATGGATCATATTGGCAGGGTTTGATGGATCAGATTGGCTGGGTTTGGTGGTTTAGATTGGCAGGGTTTGGTGGGTCAGCTTGGCAGGGTATTATTGATCAGATTGGCAGGGCTTGGTGGGTCAGATTGGCAGGGATTGGTGGGTCAGATTGGCAGGGTATGGTGGGTCAGATTGGCAGGGTATCGTGAGTCAGATTGGCAGCGTTTGGTGGGTCAGATTGGCAGGGTTTGATGGGTCAGATTGGCAGAGTTTGGTGGATCAGATTGGCAGGGTTTGATGGTTCAGATTGGCAGGGTTTGGTGGGTCAGATTGGCAGGGTTTGATGGGTCAGATTGGCAGGGTTTGGTGGATCAGATTGGCAGGGTTTGGTGGATCAGATTGGCAGGTTTTGGTGGGTCAGATTGGCAGGATTTGGTGGACCAGATTGGCAGGGTTTGGTGGGTCAGATTGGCAGGATTTTGTGGGTCAGATTGGCAGGGTTTGGTGGGTCAGATTGGCAGGGTTTGGTGGATCAGATTGGCAGGGTTTGGTGGGTCAGATTGGCAGGGTTTGATGGGTCAGATTGGCAGGGTTTGGTGGACCAGATTGGCAGGGTTTGGTGGGTCAGATTGGCAGGGTTTGCTGGGTCAGATTGGCAGGGTTTAATGAATCAGATTGGCAGGGTTTGGTAGGTCAGCTTGGCAGGGTGCGGTGGGTCAGATTGGCAGGGTTTGGTGGGTCAGATTGGCAGGGTTTGCTGGGTCAGATTGGCAGGGTTTAATGGATCAGATTGGCAGGATTTGGTGGGTCAGATTGGCAGGGCTTGGTGGGTCAGATTGGCAGGGCTTGGTGGGTCAGATTGGCAGGGTTGCGTGGGTCAGATTGGCAGGGTTTGGGGGAGTCAGTTTGGCAGGGCTTGGTGGATCAGATTGGCAGGGTATGGTGGGTCAGATTGGCAGGGTTTGATGGGTCAGATTGGCATAGTTTGGTGGATCAGATTGGCAGGGTTTGGTGGGTCATATTGGAAGGGTTTAGTGGGTCAGATTGGCAGGGTCTGATGGGTTAGAGGGGCAGGGTTTGGTCGGTCAGATTGGCAGGGTTGGTGGATTAGATTGGCAGGGTTTGATGGGTCAGATTGGCAGGGTTTGGTGGGTCAGATTGGCAGGGTTTGATGGGTCAGATTGGTAGGGTTTGGTGGGTCAGAGGGGCAGGGTTTGGTGGGTCAGATTGGCTGGGTTTGGTGGGTCAGATTGGCAGGGTTTGGTGGGTCAGCTTGGCAGGGTATTGATCAGATTGGCAGGGCTTGGTGGGTCAGATTGGCAGGGTATGGTGGGTCAGATTGGCAGGGTATGGTGGGTCAGATTGGCAGGGTATGGTGGGTCAGATTGGCAGGGTATAATGGGTCAGATTGGCAGGGTTTGGTGGGTCAGATTGGCAGCGTTTGGTGGGTCAGATTGGCAGGGTTTGGTGGGTCAGATTGGCAGGGTTTGGTGGGTCAGATTGGCAGGGTTTTGTGTGTCAGATTGGCAGGGTTTGGCGGGTCAGATTGGAAGGGTTTGATGGGTCAGATTGGAAGGGTTTGATGGGTCAGATTGGCAGGGTTTGGTGGGTCAGATTGGCAGCGTTTGTTGGGTCAGATTGGCAGGGTTTGGAGGACCAGATTGGCAGGGTTTGGTGTGTCAGATTGGCAGGGTTTGGAGGACCAGATTGGCAGGGTTTGGTGTGTCAGATTGGCAGGGTTTGGTGGGTCAGATTGGCAGGGTTTGGTGGATCAGATTGGCAGGGTTTGGTGGGTCAGATTGGCAGGGTTTGGTGGGTCAGTTTGGCAGGGTTTGTTGGATCAGATTGGCAGGGTGTGGTGGGTCAGATTGGCAGGGTTTGATGGGTCAGATTGGCAGGGTTTGGTGGGTCAGATTGGAAGGGTTTGATGGGTCAGATGGGCAGGGTTTGGTGGGTCAGATGGGCAGGGTTTGTTGGGTCAGATTGGCAGGGTTTGGTGGATCAGATTGGCAGGGTTTGGTGGGTCAGATTGGCAGGGTTTGATCGATCAGATTGGAAGAGTTTGATGGGTCAGATTGGCAGGGTTTGGTGGATCAGATTGGCAGGGCTTGGTGGGTCAGATTGGCAGAGTTTGGTGGATCAGATTGGCAGGGTTTGGTGGGTCAGATTGGCACGGTTTTATCGATCAGATTGGAAGGGTTTGATGGGTCAGATTGGCAGGGTTTGGTGGATCAGATTGGCAGAGTTTGGTGGATCAGATTGGCAGGGTTTGATGGATCAGATTGGCAGGGTTTGGTAGGCCAGCTTGGCAGGGTGTGACGGGTCAGATTGGCAGTGTTTGGCGGATCAGATTGGCAGGGTTTGGTAGGTCAGATTGGCAGGGTTTGATGGGTCAGATTGACAGGGTTTGATGGGTCAGATTGGCAGGGTTTGGTGGATCAGATTGGCAGGGTTTGGTGGATCAGATTGGCAGGTTTTAGTGGATCAGATTGGCAGAGTTTGGTGGGTCAGATTGGCAGGGTTTGGTGGGTCAGTTTGGCAGGGTTTGGTGGATCAGATTGGCAGGGTGTGATGGGTCAGATTGGCAGGGTTTGATGGGTCAGATTGGCAGGGTTTGGCGGATCAGATTGGCAGGGTTTGGTGGGTCAGATTGGCAGGGATTGGTGGGTCAGATTGGCAGGGTTTGGTGGATCAGATTGACAGGTTTTGGTGGGTCAGATTGGCAGGGTTAGGTGGGTCAGATGGGCAAGGTTTGATGGGTCAGATTGGCAGGGTTTGATGGATTCAGATTGGCAGGGTTTGGTAGGTCAGAGTGGCAGGGTTTGGTGGGTCAAACTGACAGGGTTTGATGGGTCAGATTGGCAGGGTTTGGTGGATCAGATTGGCAGGGTTTGGTGGATCAGATTGGCAGGGTTTGGTGGATCAGATTGGCAGGATTTGGTGGGTCAGATTGACAGGGTTTGATGGGTCAGATTGGCAGGGTTTGGTGGATCAGATTGGCAGGGTTTGGTGGATCAGATTGGCAGGATTTGGTGGGTCAGTTTGGCAGGTTTTAGTGGATCAGATTGGCAGGGTGTGGTGGGTCAGATTGGCAGGGTTTGATGGGTCAGATTGGCAGGGTTTGGTGGGTCAGATTGGAAGGGTTTGATGGGTCAGATGGGCCGGGTTTGGTGGGTCAGATGGGCAGGGTTTGGTGGGTCAGATTGGCAGGGTTTGGTGGATCAGATTGGCAGGGTTTGGTAGGTCAGATTGGCAGGGTTTGGTGTGTCAGATTGGCAGGGTTTGGTCGATCAGATTGGAAGGGTTTGGTGGATCAGATTGGCAGAGTTTGGTGGATCAGATTGGCAGGGTTTGGTGGGTCAGATTGGCAGGGTTTGGTGGGTCAGATTGGCAGGGTTTGGTGGATTAGATTGACAGGGTTTGGTGGGTCAGATTGGCAGGGTTTGGTGGGTCAGATGAGCAGGGTTTGATGGGTCAGATTGGCAGGGTTTGATGGATTCAGATTGGCAGGGTTTGGTAGGTCAGAGTGGCAGGGTTTGGTGGGTCAAATTGACAGGGTTTGATGGGTCAGATTGGCAGGGTTTGGTGGATCAGATTGGCAGGGTTTGGTGGATCAGATTGGCATGATTTTGTGGGTCAGATTGGCAGGTTTTCGTGGATCAGATTGGCAGTGTATGGGGGGTCAGATTGGCAGAGTTTGGTGGATCAGATTGGCAGGGTTTGATGGGTCAGATTGGCAGGGTTTGGTGGATCAGATTGGCAGGGTTTGGTGGATCATATTGGAAGGGTTTGGTGGGTCAGATTGGCTGGGTCTGATGGGTCAGAGAGGCAGGGTTTGGTGGGTCAGATTGGCAAGGTTTGGTGGATCAGATTGGCAGGGTTTGGTGGATCAGATTGGCAGGGTTTGGTGAATCAGATTGGCACGGTTTGGTGGGTCAGATTGGCAGGCTCTGATGGGTTAGATTGGCAGGGTCTGGTGGATCAGATTGGCAGGGTATGATGGATCAGATTGGCAGGGTTTGGTAGGTCAGATTGGCAGGGTTTGTTGGGTCAGATTGGCAGAATTTGGTGGGCCAGATTGGCAGGGTTTGGTGGGTCAGATTGGCAGGGTTTGGTGGGTCAGATTGGCAGTGTGTGGTGGGTCAGCTTGGTAGGGTATTATTGATCATATTGGCAGGGTTTCATGGGTCAGATTGGCAGAGTTTTGTGGATCAGATTGGCAGGGTTTGATGGATCAGATTGGCCAGGTTTGGTAGGTCAGCTTGGCAGGGTTTGGTGGATCAGATTGGCAGGGTTTGGTGGGTCAGATTGGCAGGGTTTGGTGGGTCAGATTGGCTGGGCTTGGTGGGTCAGATTGGCAGAGTTTGGTGGGTCAGATTGGCAGGGTTTGATGGGTCAGATTGGCAGGGTTTGGTGGATCAGATTGGCAGGGCTTGGTGGATCAGATTGGCAGGTTTTGGTGGGTCAGATTGGCAGGATTTGGTGGATCAGATTGGCAGGGTTTGGTGGGTCAGATTGGCAGGATTTTGTGGGTCAGATTGGCAGGGTTTGGTGGGTCAGATTGGCAGGGTTTGGTGGATCAGATTGGCAGGGTTTGGTGGGTCAGATTGGCAGGGTTTGATGGGTCAGATTGGCAGGGTTTGGTGGACCAGATTGGCAGGGTTTGGTGGGTCAGATTGGCAGGGTTTGGTGGATCAGATTGGCACGGTTTGGTGGGTCAGATTGGCAGGCTCTGATGGGTTAGATTGGCAGGGTCTGGTGGATCAGATTGGCAGGGTATGATGGATCAGATTGGCAGGGTTTGGTAGGTCAGATTGGCAGAATTTGGTGGGCCAGATTGGCAGGGTTTGGTGGGTCAGATTGGCAGGGTTTGGTGGGTCAGATTGGCAGTGTGTGGTGGGTCAGCTTGGTAGGGTATTATTGATCATATTGGCAGGGTTTCATGGGTCAGATTGGCAGAGTTTGGTGGATCAGATTGGCAGGGTTTGATGGATCAGATTGGCCAGGTTTGGTAGGTCAGCTTGGCAGGGTTTGGTGGATCAGATTGGCAGGGTTTGGTGGGTCAGATTGGCAGGGTTTGGTGGGTCAGATTGGCTGGGCTTGGTGGGTCAGATTGGCAGAGTTTGGTGGATCAGATTGGCAGGGTTTGGTGGATCAGATTGGCAGGGTGTGATGGGTCAGATTGGCAGGGATTGGTGGATCAGATTGGCAGGGTTTGGTGGGTCATATTGGAAGGGTTTGGTTGGTCAGATTGGCAGGGTCTGATGGGGCAGAGGGGCATGGTTTGGTGGGTCAGATTGGCAGGGTTTGGTGGATCAGATTGGCAGGGTTTGGTGGATCAGATTGGCAGGGTTTGGTGGATCAGATTGGCAGGGTTTGGTGGGTCAGATTGGCCGGGTTTGGTAGGTCAGCTTGGCAGGGTTTGGTGGATCAGATTGGCAGGGTTTGGTGGGTCAGATTGGCAGGGTTTGGTGGGTCAGATTGGCTGGGCTTGGTGGGTCAGATTGGCAGAGTTTGGTGGATCAGATTGGCAGAGTTTGGTGGATCAGATTGGCAGGGTTTGGTGGGTCAGATTGGCATGGTTTGGTGGATCAGATTGGCAGGGTTTGGTGGGTCATATTTTAAGGGTTTGGTGAGTCAGATTGGCTGGGTTTGGTGGGTCAGATTGGCAGGGTTTGGTGGGTCAGCTTGGCAGGGTATTATTGATCAGATTGGCAGGTCTTGGTGGGTCAGATTGGCAGGTTATGGTGGGTCAGATTGGCAGGGTATGGTGGGTCAGATTGGCAGTGTTTGGTGGGTCAGATTGGCAGGGTATGGTGGTTCAGATTGGCAGGATTTGGTGGGTCAGATTGGCAGTGTATGGTCGATCAGATTGGCTGGGTTTGGTGGATCAGATTGGCAGAGTTTCGTGGGTCAGATTGGCAGGGTTTGGTGGGTCAGATTGGCAGGGTTTGGGGGGGCCAGTTTGGCAGGGTTTGGTGGATCAGATTGACAGGGTATGATGGGTCAGATTGGCAGGGTTTGATGGGTCAAATTGGCAGGGTTTGGTGGGTCATATTGGAAGGGTTTGGTGGGTCAGATTGGCAGGGTCTGTCGCGTCAGATTGGCTGGGTTTGGTGGGTCAGATTGGCAGGGTTTCGTGGGTCAGATTGGCTGGGTTTGGTGGTTCAGATTGGCAGGGATTGGTGGGTCAGATTGGCAGGGTATGGTGGGTCAGATTGGCAGGGTATGGTGGGTCAGATTGGCATCGTTTGGTGGGTCAGATTGGCAGGGTTTGATGGGTCAGATTGGCAGAGTTTGGTGGATCAGATTGGCAGGGTTTGATGGTTCAGATTGGCAGGGTTTGGTGGGTCAGATTGGCAGGGTTTGATGGGTCAGATTGGCAGGGTTTGGTGGATCAGATTGGCAGGGTTTGGTGGATCAGATTGGCAGGGTTTGGTGGGTCAGATTGGCAGGATTTGGTGGATCAGATTGGCAGGGTTTGGTGGGTCAGATTGGCAGGATTTTGTGGGTCAGATTGGCAGGGTTTTGTGGGTCAGATTGGCAGGGTTTGGTGGATCAGATTGGCAGGGTTTGGTGGGTCAGATTGGCAGGGTTTGATGGGTCAGATTGGCAGGGTTTGTGGATCAGATTGGCAGGGTTTGGTGGGTCAGATTGGAAGGGTTTGGTGGATCAGATTGGCAGGGTTTGATGAATCAGATTTGCAGGGTTTGGTAGGTCAGCTTGGCAGGGTGCGGTGGGTCAGATTGGCAGGGATTGGTGGATCAGATTGGCAGGGTTTGGTGGGTCAGATTGGCAGGGTTTGCTTGGTCAGATTGGCAGGGTTTAATGAATCAGATTGGCAGGGTTTGGTAGGTCAGCTTGGCAGGGTGCGGTGGGTCAGATTGGCAGGGTTTGGTGGGTCAGATTGGCAGGGTTTGCTGGGTCAGATTGGCAGGGTTTAATGGATCAGATTGGCAGGATTTGGTGGGTCAGATTGGCAGGGCTTGGTGGGTCAGATTGGCAGGGCTTGGGGGGGTCAGTTTGGCAGGGTTTCGTGGATCAGATTGGCAGGGTATGGTGGGTCAGATTGGCAGGGTTTGATGGGTCAGATTGGCATAGTTTGGTGGATCAGATTGGCAGGGTTTGGTGGGTCATATTGGAAGGGTTTGGTGGGTCAGATTGGCTGGGTTTGGTGGGTCAGATTGGCAGGGTTTGGTGGGTCAGCTTGGCAGGGTATTATTGATCAGATTGGCAGGTCTTGGTGGGTCAGATTGGCAGGTTATGGTGGGTCAGATTGGCAGGGTTTGGGGGGGCCAGTTTGGCAGGGTTTGGTGGATCAGATTGGCTGGGTTTGGTGGATCAGATTGGCAGGGTTTCGTGGGTCAGATTGGCAGGGTTTGGTGGGTCAGATTGGCAGGGTTTGGGGGGGCCAGTTTGGCAGGGTTTGGTGGATCAGATTGACAGGGTATGATGGGTCAGATTGGAAGGGTTTGGTGGGTCAGATTGGCAGGGTCTGTCGCGTCAGATGGGCTGGGTTTGGTGGGTCAGATGGGCTGGGTTTGGTGGAGCAGATTGGCAGGGTTTGATGGATCATATTGGCAGGGTTTGATGGATCAGATTGGCTGGGTTTGGTGGTTCAGATTGGCAGGGTTTGGTGGGTCAGCTTGGCAGGGTATTATTGATCAGATTGGCAGGGCTTGGTGGGTCAGATTGGCAGGGATTGGTGGGTCAGATTGGCAGGGTATGGTGGGTCAGATTGGCAGGGTATGGTGGGTCAGATTGGCAGCGTTTGGTGGGTCAGATTGGCAGGGTTTGATGGGTCAGATTGGCAGAGTTTGGTGGATCAGATTGGCAGGGTTTGATGGTTCAGATTGGCAGGGTTTGGTGGGTCAGATTGGCAGGGTTTGATGGGTCAGATTGGCAGGGTTTGGTGGATCAGATTGGCAGGGTTTGGTGGATCAGATTGGCAGGGTTTGGTGGGTCAGATTGGCAGGATTTGGTGGATCAGATTGGCAGGGTTTGGTGGGTCAGATTGGCAGGATTTTATGGGTCAGATTGACAGGGTTTGGTGGGTCAGATTGGCAGGGTTTGGTGGATCAGATTGGCAGGGTTTGGTGGGTCAGATTGGCAGGGTTTGATGGGTCAGATTGGCAGGGTTTGGTGGATCAGATTGGCAGGGTTTGGTGGGTCAGATTGGAAGGGTTTGGTGGATCAGATTGGCAGGGTTTGATGAATCAGATTTGCAGGGTTTGGTAGGTCAGCTTGGCAGGGTGCGTTGGTTTAGATTGGCAGGGTTTGGTGGATCAGATTGGCAGGGTTTGGTGGGTCAGATTGGCAGGGTTTGCTGGGTCAGATTGGCAGGGTTTAATGAATCAGATTGGCAGGGTTTGGTAGGTCAGCTTGGCAGGGTGCGGTGGGTCAGATTGGCAGGGTTTGGTGGGTCAGATTGGCAGGGTTTGCTGGGTCAGATTGGCAGGGTTTAATGGATCAGATTGGCAGGATTTGGTGGGTCAGATTGGCAGGGCTTGGTGGGTCCGATTGGCAGGGCTTGGTGGGTCAGATTGGCAGGGTTTCGTGGGTCAGATTGGCAGGGTTTGGGGGAGTCAGTTTGGCAGGGCTTGGTGGATCAGATTGGCAGGGTATGGTGGGTCAGATTGGCAGGGTTTGATGGTCAGATTGGCATAGTTTGGTGGATCAGATTGGCAGGGTTTGGTGGGTCATATTGGAAGGGTTTAGTGGGTCAGATTGGCAGGGTCTGATGGGTTAGAGGGGCAGGGTTTGGTTGGTCAGATTGGCAGGGTTGGTGGATTAGATTGGCAGGGTTTGATGGGTCAGATTGGCAGGGTTTGGTGGGTCAGATTGGCAGGGTTTGATGGGTCAGATTGGTAGGGTTTGGTGGGTCAGAGGGGCAGGGTTTGGTGGGTCAGATTGGCTGGGTTTGGTGGGTCAGATTGGCAGGGTTTGGTGGGTCAGCTTGGCAGGGTATTGATCAGATTGGCAGGGCTTGGTGGGTCAGATTGACAGGGTATGGTGGGTCAGATTGGCAGGGTATGGTGGGTCAGATTGGCAGGGTTTGGTGGGTCAGATTGGCAGGGTTTGGTGGGTCAGATTGGCAGCGTTTGGTGGGTCAGATTGGCAGGGTTTGGTGGGTCAGATTGGCAGGGTTTGGTGGGTCAGATTGGCAGGGTTTGCTGGATCAGATTGGCAGGGTTTGGTGGGTCAGATTGGCAGGGTTTTGTGGGTCAGATTGGCAGGGTTTGGCGGGTCAGATTGGAAGGGTTTGAGGGGTCAGATTGGAAGGGTTTGATGGGTCAGATTGGCAGGGTTTGGTGGGTCAGATTGGCAGCGTTTGTTGGGTCAGATTGGCATGGTTTGGAGGACCAGATTGGCAGGGTTTGGTGTGTCAGATTGGCAGGGTTTGGTGGGTCAGATTGGCAGGGTTTGGTGGATCAGATTGGCAGGGTTTGGTGGGTCAGATTGGCAGGGTTTGTTGGATCAGATTGGCAGGGTGTGGTGGGTCAGATTGGCAGGGTTTGATGGGTCAGATTGGCAGGGTTTGGTGGGTCAGATTGGAAGGGTCTGATGGGTCAGATGGGCAGGGTTTGGTGGGTCAGATGGGCAGGGTTTGTTGGGTCAGCTTGGCAGGGTTTGGTGGATCAGATTGGCAGGGTTTGGTGCGTCAGATTGGCAGGGTTTGATCGATTAGATTGGAAGAGTTTGATGGGTCAGATTGGCAGGGTTTGGTGGATCAGATTGGCAGGGCTTGGTGGGTCAGATTGGCAGAGTTTGGTGGATCAGATTGGCAGGGTTTGGTGGGTCAGATTGGCACGGTTTTATCGATCAGATTGGAAGGGTTTGATGGGTCAGATTGGCAGGGTTTGGTGGATCAGATTGGCAGAGTTTGGTGGATCAGATTGGCAGGGTTTGATGGATCAGATTGGCAGGGTTTGGTAGGCCAGCTTGGCAGGGTGTGACGGGTCAGATTGGCAGGGTTTGGTGGGTCAGTTTGGCAGGGTTTGTTGGATCAGATTGGCAGGGTGTGGTGGGTCAGATTGGCAGGGTTTGATGGGTCAGATTGGCAGGGTTTGGTGGGTCAGATTGGAAGGGTTTGATGGGTCAGATGGGCAGGGTTTGGTGGGTCAGATGGGCAGGGTTTGTTGGGTCAGATTGGCAGGGTTTGGTGGATCAGATTGGCAGGGTTTGGTGGGTCAGATTGGCAGGGTTTGATCGATCAGATTGGAAGAGTTTGATGGGTCAGATTGGCAGGGTTTGGTGGATCAGATTGGCAGGGCTTGGTGGGTCAGATTGGCAGAGTTTGGTCGATCAGATTGGCAGGGTTTGGTGGGTCAGATTGGCACGGTTTTATCGATCAGATTGGAAGGGTTTGATGGGTCAGATTGGCAGGGTTTGGTGGATCAGATTGGCAGAGTTTGGTGGATCAGATTGGCAGGGTTTGATGGATCAGATTGACAAGGTTTGATGGGTCAGATTGGCAGGGTTTGGTGGATCAGATTGGCAGGGTTTGGTGGATCAGATTGGCAGGTTTTAGTGGATCAGATTGGCAGAGTTTGGTGGGTCAGATTGGCAGTGTTTGGTGGGTCAGTTTGGCAGGGTTTGGTGGATCAGATTGGCAGGGTGTGATGGGTCAGATTGGCAGGGTTTGATGGGTCAGATTGGCAGGGTTTGGTGGGTCAGATTGGAAGGGTTTGATGGGTCAGATGGGCCGGGTTTGGTGGGTCAGATGGGCAGGGTTTGGTGGGTCAGATTGGCAGGGTTTGGTGGATCAGATTGGCATGGTTTGGTAGGTCAGATTGGCAGGGATTGGTGGGTCAGATTGGCAGGGTTTGGTGGATCAGATTGGCAGAGTTTGGTGGATCAGATTGGCAGGGTTTGATGGATCAGATTGGCAGGGTTTGGTAGGTCAGCTTGGCAGGGTGTGATGGGTCAGATTGGCAGTGTTTGGCGGATCAGATTGGCAGGGTTTGGTGGGTCAGATTGGCAGGGATTGGTGGGTCAGATTGGCAGGGTTTGGTGGATCAGATTGACAGGTTTTGGTGGGTCAGATTGGCAGGGTTAGGTGGGTCAGATGGGCAAGGTTTGATGGGTCAGATTGGCAGGGTTTGATGGATTCAGATTGGCAGGGTTTGGTAGGTCAGAGTGGCAGGGTTTGGTGGGTCAAATTGACAGGGTTTGATGGGTCAGATTGGCAGGGTTTGGTGGATCAGATTGGCAGGGTTTGGTGGATCAGATTGGCAGGGTTTGGTGGATCAGATTGGCAGGATTTGGTGGGTCAGATTGACAGGGTTTGATGGGTCAGATTGGCAGGGTTTGGTGGATCAGATTGGCAGGGTTTGGTGGATCAGATTGGCAGGATTTGGTGGGTCAGTTTGGCAGGTTTTAGTGGATCAGATTGGCAGGGTGTGGTGGGTCAGATTGGCAGGGTTTGATGGGTCAGATTGGCAGGGTTTGGTGGGTCAGATTGGAAGGGTTTGGTGGGTCAGATGGGCCGGGTTTGGTGGGTCAGATGGGCAGGGTTTGGTGGGTCAGATTGGCAGGGTTTGGTGGATCAGATTGGCAGGGTTTGGTGGATCAGATTGGCAGGGTTTGGTGGGTCAGATTGGCAGGGTTTGATCGATCAGATTGGAAGAGTTTGATGGGTCAGATTGGCAGGGTTTGGTGGATCAGATTGGCAGGGCTTGGTGGGTCAGATTGGCAGAGTTTGGTGGATCAGATTGGCAGGGTTTGGTGGGTCAGATTTGCACGGTTTTATCGATCAGATTGGAAGGGTTTGATGGGTCAGATTGGCAGGGTTTGGTGGATCAGATTGGCAGAGTTTGGTGGATCAGATTGGCAGGGTTTGATGGATCAGATTGACAGGGTTTGATGGGTCAGATTGACAGGGTTTGATGGGTCAGATTGGCAGGGTTTGGTGGATCAGATTGGCAGGGTTTGGTGGATCAGATTGGCAGGGTTTGGTCGATCAGATTGGAAGGGTTTGGTGGATCAGATTGGCAGAGTTTGGTGGATCAGATTGGCAGGGTTTGATGGATCAGATTGGCAGGGTTTGGTAGGTCAGCTTGGCAGGGTGTGATGGGTCAGATTGGCAGTGTTTGGCGGATCAGATTGGCAGGGTTTGGTGGGTCAGATTGGCAGGGATTGGTGGGTCAGATTGGCAGGGTTTGGTGGATCAGATTGACAGGTTTTGGTGGGTCAGATTGGCAGGGTTTGATGGGTCAGATTGGCAGGGTTAGGTGGGTCAGATGGGCAAGGTTTGATGGGTCAGATTGGCAGGGTTTGATGGATTCAGATTGGCAGGGTTTGGTAGGTCAGAGTGGCAGGGTTTGGTGGGTCAGATTGACAGGGTTTGATGGGTCAGATTGGCAGGGTTTGGTGGATCAGATTGGCAGGGTTTGGTGGATCAGATTGGCAGGATTTGGTGGGTCAGTTTGGCAGGTTTTAGTGGATCAGATTGGCAGGGTGTGGTGGGTCAGATTGGCAGGGTTTGATGGGTCAGATTGGCAGGGTTTGGTGGGTCAGATTGGCAGGGTTTGGTGGGTCAGATTGGCAGGGTTTGGTGGATTAGATTGACAGGGTTTGGTGGGTCAGATTGGCAGGGTTTGGTGGGTCAGATGAGCAGGATTTGATGGGTCAGATTGGCAGGGTTTGATGGATTCAGATTGGCATGGTTTGGTAGGTCAGAGTGGCAGGGTTTGGTGGGTCAAATTGACAGGGTTTGATGGGTCAGATTGGCAGGGTTTGGTGGATCAGATTGGCAGGGTTTGGTGGATCAGATTGGCAGGATTTTGTGGGTCAGATTGGCAGGTTTTCGTGGATCAGATTGGCAGTGTATGGGGGGTCAGATTGGCAGGCGATGGGGTGTCAGATTGGCATGGTTTGGTGGGTCAGATTGGCAGCGTTTGGTGGATCAGATTGGCAGCGTTTAATGGGTCAGATTGGCAGGGTTTGGTGGGTCAGATTGGAAGGGTTTGGTGGGTCAGATTGGCAGGGTTTGATGGGTCAGATTGGCAGAGTTTGGTGGATCAGATTGGCAGGGTTTGATGGATCAGATTTTGCCGGGTTTGGTAGGTCAGCTTGGCAGGGTTTGGTGGATCAGATTGGCAGGGTTTGGTGGGTCAGATTGGCAGGGTTTGGTGGGTCAGATTGGCAGGGCTTGGTGGGTCAGATTGGCAGAGTTTGGTGGATCAGATTGGCAGGGTTTGGTGGATCAGATTGGCAGGGTTTGATGGGTCAGATTGGCAGGGTTTGGTGGATCAGATTGGCAGGGTTTGGTGGATCATATTGGAAGGGTTTGGTGGGTCAGATTGGCTGGGTCTGATGGGTCAGAGAGGCAGGGTTTGGTGGGTCAGATTGGCAAGGTTTGGTGGATCAGATTGGCAGCGTTTGGTGGATCAGATTGGCAGGGTTTGGTGGATCAGATTGGCAGGGTTTGGTGGGTCAGATTGGCAGGCTCTGATGGGTTAGATTGGCAGGGTCTGGTGGATCAGATTGGCAGGGTATGATGGATCAGATTGGCAGGGTTTGGTAGGTCAGATTGGCAGGGTTTGTTGGGTCAGATTGGCAGAATTTGGTGGGTCAGATTGGCAGGGTTTGGTGGGTCAGATTGGCAGTGTGTGGTGGGTCAGCTTGGTAGGGTATTATTGATCATATTGGCAGGGTTTCATGGGTCAGATTGGCAGAGTTTGGTGGATCAGATTGGCAGGGTTTGATGGATCAGATTGGCCAGGTTTGGTAGGTCAGCTTGGCAGGGTTTGGTGGATCAGATTGGCAGGGTTTGGTGGGTCAGATTGGCAGGGTTTGGTGGGTCAGATTGGCTGGGCTTGGTGGGTCAGATTGGCAGAGTTTGGTGGATCAGATTGGCAGGGTTTGGTGGATCAGATTGGCAGGGTGTGATGGGTCAGATTGGCAGGGTTTGGTGGATCAGATTGGCAGGGTTTGGTGGGTCATATTGGAAGGGTTTGGTTGGTCAGATTGGCAGGGTCTGATGGGGCAGAGGGGCATGGTTTGGTGGGTCAGATTGGCAGGGTTTGGTGGATCAGATTGGCAGGGTTTGGTGGATCAGATTGGCAGGGTTTGGTGGATCAGATTGGCAGGGTTTGGTGGATCAGATTGGCAGGGTTTGGTGGGTCAGATTGGCAGGGTTTGATGGATCAGATTGGCCGGGTTTGGTAGGTCAGCTTGGCAGGGTTTGGTGGATCAGATTGGCAGGGTTTGGTGGGTCAGATTGGCAGGGTTTGGTGGGTCAGATTGGCTGGGCTTGGTGGGTCAGATTGGCAGAGTTTGGTGGATCAGATTGGCAGGGTTTGGTGGATCAGATTGGCAGGGTGTGATGGGTCAGATTGGCAGGGTTTGGTGGATCAGATTGGCAGGGTTTGGTGGGTCATATTGGAAGGGTTTGGTTGGTCAGATTGGCAGGGTCTGATGGGTTAGAGGGGCAGGGTTTGGTGGGTCAGATTGGCAGGGTTTGGTGGATCAGATTGGTAGGGTTTGGTGGATCAGATTGGCAGGGTTTGGTGGGTCAGATTGGCAGGCTCTGATGGGTCAGATTGGCAGGGTCTGGTGGATCAGATTGGCAGGGTATGATGGATCAGATTGGCAGGGTTTGGTAGGTCGGATTGGCAGGGTATGGTGGGTCAGATTGACAGGGTATGGTGTGTCAGAGTGGCAGGGTTTGGTGGGTCAGATTGGCAGGGTTTGATGGGTCAGATTGGAAGAGTTTTGTGGATCAGATTGGCAGGGTTTGGTGGATCAGATTGGCAGGGTTTGGTGGGTCAGATTGGCAGGGTTTGGTGGGTCAGATTGGCAGGGTTTGGTGGATCAGATTGACAGGGTTTTGTGGGTCAGATTGGCAGGGTTTGGTGGGTCAGATGAGCAGGGTTTGATGGGTCAGATTGGCAGGGTTTGATGGATTCAGATTGGCAGGGTTTGGTAGGTCAGAGTGGCAGGGTTTGGTGGGCCAGATTGGCAGCGTTTGGTGGGTCAGATGGGCAGGGTTTGGTGGGTAAGATTGGCAGGGTTTGGTGGGTCAGCTTGGCAGGGTATTATTGATCAGATTGGCAGGGTTTGGTAGGTCAGATTGCCAGGGTTTGGTGGGTCAGATTGGCAGGGTATGGTGGGTCAGATTGGCAGGGTATGGTGTGTCAGAGTGGCAGGGTTTGGTGGGTCAGATTGGCAGGGTTTGATGGGTCAGATTGGAAGAGTTTTGTGGATCAGATTGGCAGGGTTTGGTGGGTCAGATTGGCAGGGTTTGGTGGGTCAGATTGGCAGGGTTTGGTGGATCAGATTGACAGGGTTTGGTGGGTCAGATTGGCAGGGTTTGGTGGGTCAGATGAGCAGGGTTTGATGGGTCAGATTGGCAGGGTTTGATGGATTCAGATTGGCAGGGTTTGGTAGGTCAGAGTGGCAGGGTTTGGTGGGTCAAATTGACAGGGTTTGATGGGTCAGATTGGCAGGGTTTGGTGGATCAGATTGGCAGGGTTTGGTGAATCAGATTGGCAGGATTTGGTGGGTCAGATTGGCAGGTTTTCGTGGATCAGATTGGCAGGGTTTGATGGGTCAGATTGGCAGGGTTTGGTGGATCAGATTGGCAGGGTTTGGTGGATCATATTGGAAGGGTTTGGTGGGTCAGATTGGCTGGGTCTGATGGGTCAGAGGGGCAGGGTTTGGTGGGTCAGATTGGCAAGGTTTGGTGGATCAGATTGGCAGGGTTTGGTGGATCAGATTGGCAGGGTTTGGTGGATCAGATTGGCAGGGTTTGGTGGGTCAGATTGGCAGGGTTTGATGGATCAGTTTGGCAGGGTTTGGTAGGTCAGCTTGGCAGGGTTTGGTGGATCAGATTGGCAGGGTTTGGTTGGTCAGATTGGCAGGGTTTGGTGGGTCAGATTGGCTGGGCTTGGTGGGTCAGATTGGCAGAGTTTGGTGGATCAGATTGGCAGGGTTTGCTGGATCAGATTGGCAGGGTGTGATGGGTCAGATTGGCAGGGTTTGGTGGATCAGATTGGCAGGGTTTGGTGGGTCATTTTGGAAGGGTTTGGTTGGTCAGATTGGCAGGGTCTGATGGGTCAGAGGGGCAGGGTTTGGTGGGTCAGATTGGCAGGGTTTGGTGGATCAGATTGGCAGTGTTATGTGGATCAAATTGGCAGGGTTTGGTGGATCAGATTGGCAGGGTTTGGTGGGTCACATTGGCAGGCTCTGATGGGTCAGATTGGCAGGGTCTGGTGGATCAGATTGGCAGGGTATGATGGATCAGATTGGCAGGGTTTGGTAGGTCAGATTGGCAAGGTTTGTGGGGTCAGATTGGCAGAATTTGGTGGGCCAGATTGGCGGGGTTTGGTGGGTCAGATGGGCAGGGTTTGGTGGGTAAGATTGGCAGGGTTTGGTGGGTCAGCTTGGCAGGGTATTATTGATCAGATTGGCAGGGTTTGGTAGGTCAGATTGCCAGGGTTTGGTGGGTCAGATTGGCAGTGTATGGTGGGTCAGATTGGCAGGGTATGGTGTGTTAGAGTGGCAGGGTTTGGTGGGTCAGATTGGCAGGGTTTGATGGGTCAGATTGGAAGAGTTTTGTGGATCAGGTTGGCAGCGTATGGTGGATCAGATTGGCAGGGTTTGGTGGGTCAGATTGGCAGGGTTTGGTGTGTCAGATTGGCAGGGTTTGTTGGGTCAGATTGGCAGGGTTTGGTGGGTAAGATTGGCAGCGTTTGGTGGATCAGATTGGCAGGGTTTTGTGGGTCAGATTGGCAGGGTTTGGGGGGGGACAGTTTGGCACGGTTTTGTGGATCAGATTGTCAGTGTATGGTGGGTCAGATTGGCAGGGTTTGATGGGTCAGATTGGCAGGGTTTGGTGGGTCACATTGGCAGCGTTTGGTGGATCAGATTGGCAGGGTTTGGTGGGTCAGATTGGCAGGGTCTGGTGGATCAGATTGGCAGGGTATGATGGATCAGATTGGCAGGGTTTGGTAGGTCAGATTGGCAGTGTGTGGTGGGTCAGCTTGGTAGGGTATTATTGATCATATTGGCAGGGTTTCATGGGTCAGATTGGCAGAGTTTGGTGGATCAGATTGGCAGGGTTTGATGGATCAGATTGGCCAGGTTTGGTAGGTCAGCCTGGCAGGGTTTGGTGGATCAGATTGGCAGGGTTTGGTGGGTCAGATTGGCAGGGTTTGGTGGGTCAGATTGGCTGGGCTTGGTGGGTCAGATTGGCAGAGTTTGGTGGATCAGATTGGCAGGGTTTGGTGGATCAGATTGGCAGGGTGTGATGGGTCAGATTGGCAGGGTTTGGTGGATCAGATTGGCAGGGTTTGGTGGGTCATATTGGAAGGGTTTGGTTGGTCAGATTGGCAGGGTCTGATGGGGCAGAGGGGCATGGTTTGGTGGGTCAGATTGGCAGGGTTTGGTGGATCAGATTGGCAGGGTTTGGTGGATCAGATTGGCAGGGTTTGGTGGATCAGATTGGCAGGGTTTGGTGGATCAGATTGGCAGGGTTTGGTGGGTCAGATTGGCAGGGTTTGATGGATCAGATTGGCCGGGTTTGGTAGGTCAGCTTGGCAGGGTTTGGTGGATCAGATTGGCAGGGTTTGGTGGGTCAGATTGGCAGGGTTTGGTGGGTCAGATTGGCTGGGCTTGGTGGGTCAGATTGGCAGAGTTTGGTGGATCAGATTGGCAGGGTTTGGTGGATCAGATTGGCAGGGTGTGATGGGTCAGATTGGCAGGGTTTGGTGGATCAGATTGGCAGGGTTTGGTGGGTCATATTGGAAGGGTTTGGTTGGTCAGATTGGCAGGGTCTGATGGGTTAGAGGGGCAGGGTTTGGTGGGTCAGATTGGCAGGGTTTGGTGGATCAGATTGGCAGGGTTTGGTGGATCAGATTGGCAGGCTCTGATGGGTCAGATTGGCAGGGTCTGGTGGATCAGATTGGCAGGGTATGATGGATCAGATTGGCAGGGTTTGGTAGGTCAGATTGGCAGGGTATGGTGGGTCAGATTGACAGGGTATGGTGTGTCAGAGTGGC
Organism: Pristiophorus japonicus; assembly: GCF_044704955.1. Taxonomy (NCBI): domain Eukaryota; kingdom Metazoa; phylum Chordata; class Chondrichthyes; family Pristiophoridae; genus Pristiophorus; species Pristiophorus japonicus. Next base: position 295,979,577 of record NC_091979.1, on the reverse strand, counting down.
AGGGTTTGGTGGGTCAGATTGGCAGGGTTTGATGGGTCAGATTGGAAGAGTTTTGTGGATCAGATTGGCAGGGTTTGGTGGATCAGATTGGCAGGGTTTGGTGGGTCAGATTGGCAGGGTTTGGTGGGTCAGATTGGCAGGGTTTGGTGGATCAGATTGACAGGGTTTTGTGGGTCAGATTGGCAGGGTTTGGTGGGTCAGATGAGCAGGGTTTGATGGGTCAGATTGGCAGGGTTTGATGGATTCAGATTGGCAGGGTTTGGTAGGTCAGAGTGGCAGGGTTTGGTGGGCCAGATTGGCAGCGTTTGGTGGGTCAGATGGGCAGGGTTTGGTGGGTAAGATTGGCAGGGTTTGGTGGGTCAGCTTGGCAGGGTATTATTGATCAGATTGGCAGGGTTTGGTAGGTCAGATTGCCAGGGTTTGGTGGGTCAGATTGGCAGGGTATGGTGGGTCAGATTGGCAGGGTATGGTGTGTCAGAGTGGCAGGGTTTGGTGGGTCAGATTGGCAGGGTTTGATGGGTCAGATTGGAAGAGTTTTGTGGATCAGATTGGCAGGGTTTGGTGGGTCAGATTGGCAGGGTTTGGTGGGTCAGATTGGCAGGGTTTGGTGGATCAGATTGACAGGGTTTGGTGGGTCAGATTGGCAGGGTTTGGTGGGTCAGATGAGCAGGGTTTGATGGGTCAGATTGGCAGGGTTTGATGGATTCAGATTGGCAGGGTTTGGTAGGTCAGAGTGGCAGGGTTTGGTGGGTCAAATTGACAGGGTTTGATGGGTCAGATTGGCAGGGTTTGGTGGATCAGATTGGCAGGGTTTGGTGAATCAGATTGGCAGGATTTGGTGGGTCAGATTGGCAGGTTTTCGTGGATCAGATTGGCAGGGTTTGATGGGTCAGATTGGCAGGGTTTGGTGGATCAGATTGGCAGGGTTTGGTGGATCATATTGGAAGGGTTTGGTGGGTCAGATTGGCTGGGTCTGATGGGTCAGAGGGGCAGGGTTTGGTGGGTCAGATTGGCAAGGTTTGGTGGATCAGATTGGCAGGGTTTGGTGGATCAGATTGGCAGGGTTTGGTGGATCAGATTGGCAGGGTTTGGTGGGTCAGATTGGCAGGGTTTGATGGATCAGTTTGGCAGGGTTTGGTAGGTCAGCTTGGCAGGGTTTGGTGGATCAGATTGGCAGGGTTTGGTTGGTCAGATTGGCAGGGTTTGGTGGGTCAGATTGGCTGGGCTTGGTGGGTCAGATTGGCAGAGTTTGGTGGATCAGATTGGCAGGGTTTGCTGGATCAGATTGGCAGGGTGTGATGGGTCAGATTGGCAGGGTTTGGTGGATCAGATTGGCAGGGTTTGGTGGGTCATTTTGGAAGGGTTTGGTTGGTCAGATTGGCAGGGTCTGATGGGTCAGAGGGGCAGGGTTTGGTGGGTCAGATTGGCAGGGTTTGGTGGATCAGATTGGCAGTGTTATGTGGATCAAATTGGCAGGGTTTGGTGGATCAGATTGGCAGGGTTTGGTGGGTCACATTGGCAGGCTCTGATGGGTCAGATTGGCAGGGTCTGGTGGATCAGATTGGCAGGGTATGATGGATCAGATTGGCAGGGTTTGGTAGGTCAGATTGGCAGGGTTTGTGGGGTCAGATTGGCAGAATTTGGTGGGCCAGATTGGCGGGGTTTGGTGGGTCAGATGGGCAGGGTTTGGTGGGTAAGATTGGCAGGGTTTGGTGGGTCAGCTTGGCAGGGTATTATTGATCAGATTGGCAGGGTTTGGTAGGTCAGATTGCCAGGGTTTGGTGGGTCAGATTGGCAGTGTATGGTGGGTCAGATTGGCAGGGTATGGTGTGTTAGAGTGGCAGGGTTTGGTGGGTCAGATTGGCAGGGTTTGATGGGTCAGATTGGAAGAGTTTTGTGGATCAGGTTGGCAGCGTATGGTGGATCAGATTGGCAGGGTTTGGTGGGTCAGATTGGCAGGGTTTGGTGTGTCAGATTGGCAGGGTTTGTTGGGTCAGATTGGCAGGGTTTGGTGGGTAAGATTGGCAGCGTTTGGTGGATCAGATTGGCAGGGTTTTGTGGGTCAGATTGGCAGGGTTTGGGGGGGGACAGTTTGGCACGGTTTTGTGGATCAGATTGTCAGTGTATGGTGGGTCAGATTGGCAGGGTTTGATGGGTCAGATTGGCAGGGTTTGGTGGGTCACATTGGCAGCGTTTGGTGGATCAGATTGGCAGGGTTTGGTGGGTCAGATTGGCAGGATTTGGTGGATCAGATTGGCAGGGTTTGGTAGGTCAGATTGGCAGGGTTTGGTGTGTCAGATTGGCAGGGTTTGGTGGGTCAGATTGGCAGTGTTTGGTGGGTCAGATTGGCAGCGTTTCGTGGATCAGATTTGCAGGGTTTGGTGGGTCAGATTGGCAGGGTTTGGGGGGGGACAGTTTGGCACGCTTTTGTGGATCAGATTGGCAGTGTATGGTGGGTCAGATTGGCAGGGTTTGATAGGTCAGATTGGCAGGGTTTGGTGGGTCAGATTGGCAGCGTTTGGTGGATCAGATTGGCAGGGTTTGGTGGGTCAGATTGGCAGGGTTTGGGGGGGACAGTTTGGCACGGTTTTGTGGATCAGATTGGCAGTGTATGGTGGGTCAGATTGGCAGGGTTTGATAGGTCAGATTGGTCGGGTTTGGTGGATCAGATTGGCAAGGTTTGGTGGGTCATATTGGAAGGGTTTGGTGGTTCAGATTGGCAGGGTCTGATGGTTCAGAGGGGCAGGGTTTGGTGGGTCAGATTCGCAGGGTTTGGTGGATCATATTCGCAGGGTTTGATGGATAAGATTGGCAGGGTTTGGTGGATCAGATTGGCAGGGTTTGATGGGTCAGATTGGTACGGTTTGGTGGGCCAGATTGGCAGGGTTTGGTGGGTCAGATTGGCAGGGTTTGATGGGTCAGATTGGCAAGGTTTGTTGGGTTAGCTTGGCTGGGTATTATTGATCAGATTGGCAGTGTTTGGTGGATCAGATTGGCAGGGTTTGGTGGATCAGATTGGCAGGGTTTGGTGGGTCAGATTGGCAGGATTTTGTGGATCAGATTGGCAGCGTATGGTGGATCAGATTGGCAGTGTTTGGTTGGTCAGATTGGCAGGGTTTGGTGGGTCAGATTGACAGCATTTGGTGGATCAGATGGCAGCGTTTAATGGGTCAAATTGGCAGGGTTTGGTGGGTCAGATTGGAAGGGTATGGGGGGTCAGATTGGCATGGTTTGGTGGGTCAGATTGGCAGCATTTGGTGGATCAGATGGCAGCGTTTAATGGGTCAGATTGGCAGGGTTTGGTGGGTCAGATTGGAAGGGTTTGGTGGGTCAGATTGGCAGAGTTTGGTGGATCAGATTGGCAGGGTTTGATGGATCAGATTGGCCGGGTTTGGTAGGTTAGCTTGGCAGGGTTTGGTGGATCAGATTGGCAGGGTTTGGTGGGTCAGATTGGCAGGGTTTGGTGGGTCAGATTGGCAGGGTTTGGTGGATCAGATTGGCAAGGTTTTGTGGATCAGATTGGCAGGGTTTGGTGGGTCAGATTGGCAGGCTCTGATGGGTCAGATTGGCAGGGTCTGGTGGATCAGATTGGCAGGGTATGATGGATCAGATTGGCAGGGTTTGGTAGGTAAGATTTGCAGGGTTTGTTGGGTCAGATTGGCAGAATTTGGTGGGCCAGATTGGCAGGGTTTGGTGGGTCAGATTGGCAGGGTTTGGTGGGTCAGATTGGCAGTGTTTGGTGGGTCAGCTTGGCAGGATTTGGTGGGTCAGATTGGCAGGGTTTGGTGGGTCAGTTTGGCAGGGTTTGGTGGATCAGATTGGCAGGGTGTGGTGGGTCAGATTGGCAGGGTTTGGTGGATCGGATTGGCAGGGTGTGGTGGGTCAGATTGGCAGGGTTTGGTGGGTCAGATTGGAAGGGTTTGATGGGTCAGATGGGCAGGGTTTGGTGGGTCAGATGGGCAGGGTTTGGTGGGTCAGATTGGCAGGGTTTGGTGGATCAGATTGGCAGGGTTTGGTCGGTCCGATTGGCAGGGTTTGGTGGGTCAGATTGGCAGGGTTTGATCGATCAGATTGGAAGAGTTTGATGGGTCAGATTGGCAGGGTTTGGTGGATCAGATTGGCAGAGTTTGGTGGATCAGATTGGCAGGGTTTGATGGATCAGATTGGCAGGGTTTGGTAGGTCAGCTTGTCAGGGTGTGATGGGTCAGATTGGCAGTGTTTGGCGGATCAGATTGGCAGGGTTTGGTGGGTCAGATTGGCAGCGTTTGGTGGGTCAGATTGACAGGGTTTGGTGGGTCAGATTGGCAGGGTTTGGTGGGTCAGATGAGCAGGGTTTCATGGGTCAGATTGGCAGGGTTTGATGGATCAGATTGGCAGTGTTTGGTCGGTCAGATTGGAAGGGTCTGATGGGTCAGATTGGCAGGGTTTCATGGGTCAGATTGGCAGAGTTTGGTGGATCAGATTGGCAGGCTCTGATGGGTCAGATTGGCAGGGTATGGTGGATCAGATTGTCAGGGTATGATGGATCAGATTGGCAGGGTTTGGTAGGTCAGATTGGCAGGGTTTGTTGGGTCAGATTGGCAGAATTTGGTGGGCCAGATTGGCAGGGTTTGGTGGGTCAGATTGGCAGGGTTTGGTGGGTCAGATTGGCAGTGTTTGGTGGGTCAGCTTGGCAGGGTATTATTGATCAGATTGGCAGGGTTTGGCAGGTCAGATTGCCAGGGTTTTGTGGGTCAGATTGGCAGGGTATGGTGGGTCAGATTGGCAGGGTATGGTGGGTCAGAGTGGCAGGGTTTGGTGGGTCAAATTGACAGGGTTTGATGGGTCAGATTGGCAGAGCTTTGTGGATCAGATTGGCAGGGTTTGGTGGATCAGATTGGCAGGGTTTGGTGGGTCAGATTGGCAGGATTTGGTGGATCAGATTGGCAGGTTTTGATGCGTCAGATTGGCAGGGTTTGGTGGATCAGGTTGGCAGCGTATGGTCGATCAGATTGGCAGAGTTTTTTGGATCAGATTGGCAGGGTTTGGTGGGTCAGATTGGCAGGGTTTGGTGGATCAGATTGGCAGAGTTTGGTGGGTCATATTGGCAGGGTTTGGTGGATCAGATTGGCAGGGTTTGGTGGATCAGATTGGCAGGGTTTGATGGGTCAGATTGGCAGGCTCTGATGGGTCAGATTGGCAGGGTCTGGTGGATCAGATTGGCAGGGTATGATGGATCAGATTGGCAGGGTTTGGTAGGTCAGATTGGCAGGGTTTGTGGGGTCAGATTGGCAGAATTTGGTGGGCCAGATTGGCATGGTTTGGTGGGTCAGATGGGCAGGGTTTGGTGGGTAAGATTGGCAGGGTTTGGTGGGTCAGCTTGGCAGGGTATTATTGGTCAGATTGGCAGGGTTTGGTAGGTCAGATTGCCAGGGTTTGGTGGGTCAGATTGGCAGGGTATGGTGGGTCAGATTGGCAGGGTATGGTGTGTCAGAGTGGCAGGGTTTGGTGGGTCAGATTGGCAGGGTTTGATGGGTCAGATTGGCAGAGTTTTGTGGATCAGATTGGCAGGGTTTGGTGGATCAGATTGGCAGGGTTTGGTGGGTCAGATTGGCAGGATTTGGTGGATCAGATTGGCAGGTTTTGATGCGTCAGATTGGCAGGGTTTGGTGGATCAGGTTGGCAGCGTATGGTGGATCAGATTGGCAGGGTTTGGTGGGTCAAATTGGCAGGGTTTGGTGTGTCAGATTGGCAGGGTTTGTTGGGTCAGATTGGCAGGGTTTGGTGGGTAAGATTGGCAGCGTTTGGTGGATCAGATTAGCAGGGTTTGGTGGGTCAGATTGGCAGGGTTTGGGGGGGACAGTTTGGCACGGTTTTGTGGATCAGATTGTCAGTGTATGGTGGGTCAGATTGGCAGGATTTGGTGGATCAGATTGGCAGGGTTTGGTGGGTCAGATTGGCAGGGTTTGGTGTGTCAGATTGGCAGGGTTTGGTGGGTCAGATTGGCAGGGTTTGGTGGGTCAGATTGGCAGCATTTCGTGGATCAGATTGGCAGGGTTTGGTGGGTCAGATTGGCAGGGTTTGGGGGGGGACAGTTTGGCACGCTTTTGTGGATCAGATTGGCAGTGTATGGTGGGTCAGATTGGCAGGGTTTGATAGGTCAGATTGGCAGGGTTTGGTGGGTCAGATTGGCAGCGTTTGGTGGATCAGATTGGCAGGGTTTGGTGGGTCAGATTGGCAGGGTTTGGGGGGGACAGTTTGGCACGGTTTTGTGGATCAGATTGGCAGTGTATGGTGGCTCAGATTGGCAGGGTTTGAAGGGTCAGATTGGTCGGGTTTGGTGGATCAGATTGGCAAGGTTTGGTGGGTCATATTGGAAGGGTTTGGTGGTTCAGATTGGCAGGGTCTGATGGTTCAGAGGGGCAGGGTTTGGTGGGTCAGATTGGCAGGGTTTGGTGAATCATATTTGCAGGGTTTGATGGATAAGATTGGCAGGGTTTGGTGGATCAGATTGGCAGGGTTTGATGGGTCAGATTGGTACGGTTCGGTGGGCCAGATTGGCAGGGTTTGGTGGGTCAGATTGGCAGGGTTTGATGGGTCAGATTGGCAAGGTTTGTTGGGTCAGCTTGGCTGGGTATTATTGATCAGATTGGCAGTGTTTGGTGGATCAGATTGGCAGGGTTTAGTGGATCAGATTGGCAGGGTTTGGTGGGTCAGATTGGCAAGGTTTGGTGGATCAGATTGGCAGGGTTTGGTGGATCAGATTGGCAGGGTTTGGTGGGTCAGATTGGCAGGATTTTGTGGATCAGATTGGCAGCGTATGGTGGATCAGATTGGCAGTGTTTGGTGGGTCAGATTGGCAGGGTTTGGTGTGTCAAATTGGCAAGGTTTGGTTGGTCAGATTGGCAGGATTTGGTGGGTCAGATTGACAGCATTTGGTGGATCAGATTGGCAGGATTTGGTGGATCAGATTGGCAGGGTTTGATGGGTCAGATTGGCAGGGTTTGGTGGATCAGATTGGCAGGGTTTGGTGGGTCAGATTGGCAGGGTTTGATGGGTCAGATTGGCAGAGTTTGGTGGATCAGATTGGCAGGGTTTGATGGATCAGATTGGCCGGGTTTGGTGGGTCAGATTGGAAGGGTATGGGGGGTCAGATTGGCATGGTTTGGTGGGTCAGATTGGCAGCATTTGGTGGATCAGATGGCAGCGTTTAATGGGTCAGATTGGCAGGGTTTGGTGGGTCAGATTGGAAGCGTTTGGTGGGTCAGATTGGCAGGGTTTGATGGGTCAGATTGGCAGAGTTTGGTGGATCAGATTGGCAGGGTTTGATGGATCAGATTGGCCGGGTTTGGTAGGTCAGCTTGGCAGGGTTTGGTGGATCAGATTGGCAGGGTTTGGTGGGTCAGATTGGCAGGGTTTGGTGGGTCAGATTGGCAGGGTTTGGTGGATCAGATTGGCAGGGTTTTGTGGATCAGATTGGCAGGGTTTGGTGGGTCAGATTGGCAGGCTCTGATGGGTCAGATTGGCAGAATTTGGTGGGCCAGATTGGCAGGGTTTGGTGGGTCAGATTGGCAGGGTTTGGTGGGTCAGATTGGCAGTGTTTGGTGGGTCAGCTTGGCAGGGTATTATTGATCAGATTGGCAGGGTTTGGTAGGTCAGATTGCCAGGGTTTGGTGGGTCAGATTGGCAGGGTATGGTGGGTCAGATTGGCAGGGTATGGTGGGTCAGAGTGGCAGGGTTTGGTGGGTCAGATTGACAGGGTTTGATGGGTCAGATTGGCAGAGTTTTGTGGATCAGATTGGCAGGGTTTGATGGGTCAGATGGGCAGGGTTTGGTGGGTCAGATGGGCAGGGTTTGGTGGATCAGATTGGCAGGGTTTGGTGGATCAGATTGGCAGGGTTTGGTGGGTCAGATTGGCAGGGTTTGATCGAACAGATTGGAAGAGTTTGATGGGTCAGATTGGCAGGGTTTGGTGGATCAGATTGGCAGAGTTTGGTGGATCAGATTGGCAGGGCTTGATGGATCAGATTGGCAGGGCTTGGTAGGTCAGCTTGTCAGGGTGTGATGGGTCAGATTGGCAGTGTTTGGCGGATCAGATTGGCAGGGTTTGGTGGGTCAGATTGACAGGGTTTGGTGGGTCAGATTGGCAGGGTTTGGTGGGTCAGATGAGCAGGGTTTCATGGGTCAGATTGGCAGGGTTTGATGGATCAGATTGGCAGTGTTTGGTAGGTCAGATTGGCAGGGTTTGGTGGGTCAGATTGACAGGGTTTGGTGGGTCAGATTGGCAGGATTTGGTGGATCAGATTGGCAGGTGTTGATGCGTCAGATTGGCAGGGTTTGGTGGATCAGGTTGGCAGCGTATGGTGGATCAGATTGGCAGAGTTTTGTGGATCAGATTGGCAGAGTTTTGTGGATCAAATTGGCAGTGTTTGGTGGGTCAGATTGGCAGGGTTTGGTGGATCAGATTGGCAGGGTTTGATGCGTCAGATTGGCAGGGTTTGGTGGATCAGGTTGGCAGCGTATGGTGGATCAGATTGGCAGGGTTTGGTGGGTCAGATTGGCAGGGTTTGATGGGTCAGATTGGCAGGGTTTGGTGGGTCAGATTGGCAGGGTTTGGTGGATCAGATTGGCAGGGTTTGGTGGGTCAGATTGGCAGGGTTTGGTGGGTCAGTTTGGCAGGGTTTGGTGGATCAGATTGGCAGGGTGTGGTGGGTCAGATTGGCAGGGTTTGATGGGTCAGATTGGCAGGGTTTGGTGGGTCAGATTGGAAGGGTTTGATGGGTCAGATGGGCAGGGTTTGGTGGGTCAGATGGGCAGGGTTTGGTGGATCAGATTGGCAGGGTTTGGTGGATCAGATTGGCAGGGTTTGGTGGGTCAGATTGGCAGGGTTTGATCGAACAGATTGGAAGAGTTTGATGGGTCAGATTGGCAGGGTTTGGTGGATCAGATTGGCAGAGTTTGGTGGATCAGATTGGCAGGGCTTGATGGATCAGATTGGCAGGGCTTGGTAGGTCAGCTTGTCAGGGTGTGATGGGTCAGATTGGCAGTGTTTGGCGGATCAGATTGGCAGGGTTTGGTGGATCAGATTGACAGGGTTTGGTGGGTCAGATTGGCAGGGTTTGGTGGGTCAGATGAGCAGGGTTTCATGGGTCAGATTGGCAGGGTTTGATGGATCAGATTGGCAGTGTTTGGTAGGTCAGATTGGAAGGGTCTGATGGGTCAGATTGGCAGGGTTTCATGGGTCAGATTGGCAGAGTTTGGTGGATCAGATTGGCAGGCTCTGATGGGTCAGATTGGCAGGGTCTGGTGGATCAGATTGGCAGGGTATGATGGATCAGATTGGCAGGGTTTGGTAGGACAGATTGGCAGGGTTTGTTGGGTCAGATTGGCAGAATTTGGTGGGCCAGATTGGCAGGGTTTGGTGGGTCAGATTGGCAGGGTTTGGTGGGTCAGATTGGCAGTGTTTGGTGCGTCAGCTTGGCAGGGTATTATTGATCAGATTGGCAGGGTTTGGTAGGTCAGATTGCCAGGGTTTGGTGGGTCAGATTGGCAGGGTATGGTGGGTCAGATTGGCAGGGTATGGTGGGTCAGAGTGGCAGGGTTTGGTGGGTCAGATTGACAGGGTTTGATGGGTCAGATTGGCAGAGTTTTGTGGATCAGATTGGCAGGGTTTGGTAGATCAGATTGGCAGGGTTTGGTGGGTCAGATTGGCAGGATTTGGTGGATCAGATTGGCAGGTTTTGATGCGTCAGATTGGCAGGGTTTGGTGGATCAGGTTGGCAGCGTATGGTCGATCAGATTGGCAGAGTTTTTTGGATCAGATTTGCAGGGTTTGGTGGGTCAGATTGGCAGGGTTTGGTGGATCAGATTGGCAGGGTTTGGTGGGTCATATTGGCAGGGTTTGGTGGATCAGATTGGCAGGGTTTGGTGGATCAGATTGGCAGGGTTTGGTGGATCAGATTGGCAGGGTTTGGTGGGTCAGATTGGCAGGCTCTGATGGGTCAGATTGGCAGGGTCTGGTGGATCAGATTGGCAGGGTATGATGGATCAGATTGGCAGGGTTTGGTAGGTCAGATTGGCAGGATATGTGGGGTCAGATTGGCAGAATTTGGTGGGCCAGATTGGCAGGGTTTGGTGGGTCAGATGGGCAGGGTTTGGTGGGTAAGATTGGCAGGGTTTGGTGGGTCAGCTTGGCAGGGTATTATTGATCAGATTGGCAGGGTTTGGTAGGTCAGATTGCCAGGGTTTGGTGGGTCAGATTGGCAGGGTATGGTAGGTCAGATTGGCAGGGTTTGGTGGATCAGAATGGCAGGGTGTGATGGGTCAGATTGGCAGGGTTTGGTGGGTCAGCTTGGCAGGGTATTATTGATCAGATTGGCAGGGTTTGGTGGGTCATATTGGAAGGGAATTGGTTGGTCAGATTGGCAGGGTTTGGTGGGTCAGATGGGCAGGGTTTGGTGGGTAAGATTGGCAGGGTTTGGTGGGTCAGCTTGGCAGGGTATTATTGATCAGATTGGCAGGGTTTGGTAGGTCAGATTGCCAGGGTTTGGTGGGTCAGATTGGCAGGGTATGGTAGGTCAGATTGGCAGGGTATGGTGTGTCAGAGTGGCAGGGTTTGGTGGGTCAGATTGGCAGGATTTGGTGGATCAGATGGCAGCGTTTAATGGGTCAGATTGGCAGGGTTTGGTGGGTCAGATTGGAAGGGTTTGGTGGGTCAGATTGGCAGGGTTTGATGGGTCAGATTGGCAGAGTTTGGTGGATCAGATTGGCAGGGTTTGATGGATCAGATTGGCCGGGTTTTGTGGATCAGATTGGCAGGGTTTGGTGTGTCAGATTGGCAGGCTCGGATGGGTCAGATTGGCAGGGTCTGGTGGATCAGATTGGCAAGGTATGTTGGATCAGATTGGCAGGGTTTGGTAGGTCAGATTGGCAGGGTTTGTTGGGTCAGATTGGCAGAATTTGGTGGGCCAGATTGGCAGGGTTTGGTGGGTCAGATTGGCAGTGTTTGGTGGGTCAGATTGGCAGTGTTTGGTGGGTCAGCTTGGCAGGGTATTATTGATCAGATTGGCAGAGTTTGGTAGGTCAGATTGCCAGGGTTTGGTGGGTCAGATTGGCAGGGTATGGTGGGTCAGATTGGCAGGGTATGGTGCGTCAGAGTGGCAGGGTTTGGTGGGTCAGATTGACAGGGTTTTGATGGGCCAGATTGGCAGAGTTTTGTGGATCAGATTGGCAGGGTTTGGTGGTTCAGATTGGCAGGGTTTGGTGGGTCAGATTGGCAGGATTTGGTGGATCAGATTGGCAGGTTTTGATGCGTCAGATTGGCAGGGTTTGGTGGATCAGGTTGGCAGCGTATGGTCGATCAGATTGGCAGAGTTTTTTGGATCAGATTTGCAGGGTTTGGTGGGTCAGATTGGCAGGGTTTGGTGGATCAGATTGGCAGGGTTTGGTGGGTCATATTGGCAGGGTTTGGTGGATCAGATTGGCAGGGTTTGGTGGATCAGATTGGCAGGGTTTGGTGGATCAGATTGGCAGGGTTTGGTGGGTCAGATTGGCAGGCTCTGATGGGTCAGATTGGCAGGGTCTGGTGGATCAGATTGGCAGGGTATGATGGATCAGATTGGCAGGGTTTGGTATGTCACATTGGCAGAATTTGTGGGGTCAGATTGGCAGAATTTGGTGGGCCAGATTGGAAGGGTTTGGTGGGTCAGATGGGCAGGGTTTGGTGGGTAAGATTGGCAGGGTTTGGTGGGTCAGCTTGGCAGGGTATTATTGATCAGATTGGCAGGGTTTGGTAGGTCAGATTGCCAGGGTTTGGTGGGTCAGATTGGCAGGGTATGGTGGGTCAGATTGGCAGGGTATGGTGTGTCAGAGTGGCAGGGTTTGGTGGGTCAGATTGGCAGGGTTTGATGGGTCAGATTGGAAGAGTTTTGTGGATCAGATTGGCAGGGTTTGGTGGGTCAGATTGGCAGGATTTGGTGGATCAGATTGGCAGGTTTTGATGCGTCAGATTGGCAGGGTTTGGTGGATCAGGTTGGCAGCGTATGGTGGATCAGATTGGCAGTGTTTGGTGGGTCAGATTGGCAGGGTTTGGTGTGTCATATTGGCAGGGTTTGTTGGGTTAGATTGGCAGGATTTGGTGGGTAAGATTGGCAGCGTTTGGTGGATCAGATTGCCAGGGTTTGGTGGGTCAGATTGGCAGGGTTTGGGGGGGCGACAGTTTGGCATGGTTTTGTGGATCAGATTTTCAGTGTATGGTGGGTCAGATTGGCAGGGTTTGATGGGTCAGATTGGCAGGGTTTGGTGGGTCAGATTGGCAGCGTTTGGTGGATCAGATTGGCAGGGTTTGGTGGGTCAGATTGGCAGGGTTTGGTGGGTCAGATTGGCAGGGTTTGGTGGGTCAGATTGGCAGGGTTTGGTTGGTCAGATTGGCAGCGTTTCGTGGATCAGATTGGCAGGGTTTGGTGGGTCAGATTGGCAGGGTTTGGGGGGGGACAGTTTGGCACGCTTTTGTGGATCAGATTGGCAGTGTATGGTGGGTCAGATTGGCAGGGTTTGATAGGTCAGATTGGCAGGGTTTGGTGGGTCAGATTGGCAGCATTTGGTGGATCAGATTGGCAGGGTTTGGTGGGTCAGATTGGCAGGGTTTGGGGGGGACAGTTTGGCACGGTTTTGTGGATCAGATTGGCAGTGTATGGTGGGTCAGATTGGCAGGGTTTGATGGGTCAGATTGGTCGGGTTTGGTGGATCAGATTGGCAAGGTTTGGTGGGTCATATTGGAAGGGTTTGGTGGTTCAGATTGGCAGGGTCTGATGGTTCAGAGGGGCAGGGTTTGGTGGGTCAGATTGGCAGGGTTTGGTGGAACATATTCGCAGGGTTTGATGGATAAGATTGGCAGGGTTTGGTGGATCAGATTGGCAGGGTTTGATGGGTCAGATTGGTACGGTTTGGTGGGCCAGATTGGCAGGGTTTGGTGGGTCAGATTGGCAGGGTTTGATGGGTCAGATTGGCAAGGTTTGTTGGGTCAGCTTGGCTGGGTATTATTGATCAGATTGGCAGTGTTTGGTGGATCAGATTGGCAGGGTTTGGTGGATCAGATTGGCAGGGTTTGGTGGATCAGATTGGCAGGGTTTGGTGGGTCAGATTGGCAGGATTTTGTGGATCAGATTGGCAGGATTTGGTGGATCAGATTGGCAGTGTTTGGTAGGTCAGATTGGCAGGGTTTGGTGGGTCAGATTGACAGGGTTTGGTGGGTCAGATTGGCAGGATTTGGTGGATCAGATTGGCAGGTGTTGATGCGTCAGATTGGCAGGGTTTGGTGGATCAGGTTGGCAGCGTATGGTGGATCAGATTGGCAGAGTTTTGTGGATCAGATTGGCAGAGTTTTGTGGATCAAATTGGCAGTGTTTGGTGGGTCAGATTGGCAGGGTTTGGTGGATCAGATTGGCAGGGTTTGATGCGTCAGATTGGCAGGGTTTGGTGGATCAGGTTGGCAGCGTATGGTGGATCAGATTGGCAGGGTTTGGTGGGTCAGATTGGCAGGGTTTGATGGGTCAGATTGGCAGGGTTTGGTGGGTCAGATTGGCAGGGTTTGGTGGATCAGATTGGCAGGGTTTGGTGGGTCAGATTGGCAGGGTTTGGTGGGTCAGTTTGGCAGGGTTTGGTGGATCAGATTGGCAGGGTGTGGTGGGTCAGATTGGCAGGGTTTGATGGGTCAGATTGGCAGGGTTTGGTGGGTCAGATTGGAAGGGTTTGATGGGTCAGATGGGCAGGGTTTGGTGGGTCAGATGGGCAGGGTTTGGTGGATCAGATTGGCAGGGTTTGGTGGATCAGATTGGCAGGGTTTGGTGGGTCAGATTGGCAGGGTTTGATCGAACAGATTGGAAGAGTTTGATGGGTCAGATTGGCAGGGTTTGGTGGATCAGATTGGCAGAGTTTGGTGGATCAGATTGGCAGGGCTTGATGGATCAGATTGGCAGGGCTTGGTAGGTCAGCTTGTCAGGGTGTGATGGGTCAGATTGGCAGTGTTTGGCGGATCAGATTGGCAGGGTTTGGTGGATCAGATTGACAGGGTTTGGTGGGTCAGATTGGCAGGGTTTGGTGGGTCAGATGAGCAGGGTTTCATGGGTCAGATTGGCAGGGTTTGATGGATCAGATTGGCAGTGTTTGGTAGGTCAGATTGGAAGGGTCTGATGGGTCAGATTGGCAGGGTTTCATGGGTCAGATTGGCAGAGTTTGGTGGATCAGATTGGCAGGCTCTGATGGGTCAGATTGGCAGGGTCTGGTGGATCAGATTGGCAGGGTATGATGGATCAGATTGGCAGGGTTTGGTAGGACAGATTGGCAGGGTTTGTTGGGTCAGATTGGCAGAATTTGGTGGGCCAGATTGGCAGGGTTTGGTGGGTCAGATTGGCAGGGTTTGGTGGGTCAGATTGGCAGTGTTTGGTGCGTCAGCTTGGCAGGGTATTATTGATCAGATTGGCAGGGTTTGGTAGGTCAGATTGCCAGGGTTTGGTGGGTCAGATTGGCAGGGTATGGTGGGTCAGATTGGCAGGGTATGGTGGGTCAGAGTGGCAGGGTTTGGTGGGTCAGATTGACAGGGTTTGATGGGTCAGATTGGCAGAGTTTTGTGGATCAGATTGGCAGGGTTTGGTAGATCAGATTGGCAGGGTTTGGTGGGTCAGATTGGCAGGATTTGGTGGATCAGATTGGCAGGTTTTGATGCGTCAGATTGGCAGGGTTTGGTGGATCAGGTTGGCAGCGTATGGTCGATCAGATTGGCAGAGTTTTTTGGATCAGATTTGCAGGGTTTGGTGGGTCAGATTGGCAGGGTTTGGTGGATCAGATTGGCAGGGTTTTGTGGGTCATATTGGCAGGGTTTGGTGGATCAGATTGGCAGGGTTTGGTGGATCAGATTGGCAGGGTTTGGTGGATCAGATTGGCAGGGTTTGGTGGGTCAGATTGGCAGGCTCTGATGGGTCAGATTGGCAGGGTCTGGTGGATCAGATTGGCAGGGTATGATGGATCAGATTGGCAGGGTTTGGTAGGTCAGATTGGCAGGATTTGTGGGGTCAGATTGGCAGAATTTGGTGGGCCAGATTGGCAGGGTTTGGTGGGTCAGATGGGCAGGGTTTGGTGGGTAAGATTGGCAGGGTTTGGTGGGTCAGCTTGGCAGGGTATTATTGATCAGATTGGCAGGGTTTGGTAGGTCAGATTGCCAGGGTTTGGTGGGTCAGATTGGCAGGGTATGGTAGGTCAGATTGGCAGGGTTTGGTGGATCAGAATGGCAGGGTGTGATGGGTCAGATTGGCAGGGTTTGGTGGGTCAGCTTGGCAGGGTATTATTGATCAGATTGGCAGGGTTTGGTGGGTCATATTGGAAGGGAATTGGTTGGTCAGATTGGCAGGGTTTGGTGGGTCAGATGGGCAGGGTTTGGTGGGTAAGATTGGCAGGGTTTGGTGGGTCAGCTTGGCAGGGTATTATTGATCAGATTGGCAGGGTTTGGTAGGTCAGATTGCCAGGGTTTGGTGGGTCAGATTGGCAGGGTATGGTAGGTCAGATTGGCAGGGTATGGTGTGTCAGAGTGGCAGGGTTTGGTGGGTCAGATTGGCAGGATTTGGTGGATCAGATGGCAGCGTTTAATGGGTCAGATTGGCAGGGTTTGGTGGGTCAGATTGGAAGGGTTTGGTGGGTCAGATTGGCAGGGTTTGATGGGTCAGATTGGCAGAGTTTGGTGGATCAGATTGGCAGGGTTTGATGGATCAGATTGGCCGGGTTTGGTAGGTCAGCTTGGCAGGATTTGGTGGATCAGATTGGCAGGGTTTGGTGGGTCAGATTGGCAGGGTTTGGTGGGTCAGATTGGCAGGGTTTGGTGGATCAGATTGGCAGGGTTTTGTGGATCAGATTGGCAGGGTTTGGTGTGTCAGATTGGCAGGCTCGGATGGGTCAGATTGGCAGGGTCTGGTGGATCAGATTGGCAAGGTATGTTGGATCAGATTGGCAGGGTTTGGTAGGTCAGATTGGCAGGGTTTGTTGGGTCAGATTGGCAGAATTTGGTGGGCCAGATTGGCAGGGTTTGGTGGGTCAGATTGGCAGTGTTTGGTGGGTCAGATTGGCAGTGTTTGGTGGGTCAGCTTGGCAGGGTATTATTGATCAGATTGGCAGAGTTTGGTAGGTCAGATTGCCAGGGTTTGGTGGGTCAGATTGGCAGGGTATGGTGGGTCAGATTGGCAGGGTATGGTGGGTCAGAGTGGCAGGGTTTGGTGGGTCAGATTGACAGGGTTTTGATGGGCCAGATTGGCAGAGTTTTGTGGATCAGATTGGCAGGGTTTGGTGGTTCAGATTGGCAGGGTTTGGTGGGTCAGATTGGCAGGATTTGGTGGATCAGATTGGCAGGTTTTGATGCGTCAGATTGGCAGGGTTTGGTGGATCAGGTTGGCAGCGTATGGTCGATCAGATTGGCAGAGTTTTTTGGATCAGATTTGCAGGGTTTGGTGGGTCAGATTGGCAGGGTTTGGTGGATCAGATTGGCAGGGTTTGGTGGGTCATATTGGCAGGGTTTGGTGGATCAGATTGGCAGGGTTTGGTGGATCAGATTGGCAGGGTTTGGTGGATCAGATTGGCAGGGTTTGGTGGGTCAGATTGGCAGGCTCTGATGGGTCAGATTGGCAGGGTCTGGTGGATCAGATTGGCAGTTTATGATGGATCAGATTGGCAGGGTTTGGTATGTCACATTGGCAGAATTTGTGGGGTCAGATTGGCAGAATTTGGTGGGCCAGATTGGAAGGGTTTGGTGGGTCAGATGGGCAGGGTTTGGTGGGTAAGATTGGCAGGGTTTGGTGGGTCAGCTTGGCAGGGTATTATTGATCAGATTGGCAGGGTTTGGTAGGTCAGATTGCCAGGGTTTGGTGGGTCAGATTGGCAGGGTATGGTGGGTCAGATTGGCAGGGTATGGTGTGTCAGAGTGGCAGGGTTTGGTGGGTCAGATTGGCAGGGTTTGATGGGTCAGATTGGAAGAGTTTTGTGGATCAGATTGGCAGGGTTTGGTGGGTCAGATTGGCAGGATTTGGTGGATCAGATTGGCAGGTTTTGATGCGTCAGATTGGCAGGGTTTGGTGGATCAGGTTGGCAGCGTATGGTGGATCAGATTGGCAGTGTTTGGTGGGTCAGATTGGCAGGGTTTGGTGTGTCATATTGGCAGGGTTTGTTGGGTTAGATTGGCAGGATTTGGTGGGTAAGATTGGCAGCGTTTGGTGGATCAGATTGGCAGGGTTTGGTGGGTCAGATTGGCAGGGTTTGGGGGGGCGACAGTTTGGCATGGTTTTGTGGATCAGATTTTCAGTGTATGGTGGGTCAGATTGGCAGGGTTTGATGGGTCAGATTGGCAGGGTTTGGTGGGTCAGATTGGCAGCGTTTGGTGGATCAGATTGGCAGGGTTTGGTGGGTCAGATTGGCAGGGTTTGGTGGGTCAGATTGGCAGGGTTTGGTGGGTCAGATTGGCAGGGTTTGGTTGGTCAGATTGGCAGCATTTCGTGGATCAGATTGGCAGGGTTTGGTGGGTCAGATTGGCAGGGTTTGGGGGGGGACAGTTTGGCACGCTTTTGTGGATCAGATTGGCAGTGTATGGTGGGTCAGATTGGCAGGGTTTGATAGGTCAGATTGGCAGGGTTTGGTGGGTCAGATTGGCAGCATTTGGTGGATCAGATTGGCAGGGTTTGGTGGGTCAGATTGGCAGGGTTTGGGGGGTCAGTTTGGCACGGTTTTGTGGATCAGATTGGCAGTGTATGGTGGGTCAGATTGGCAGGGTTTGATGGGTCAGATTGGTCGGGTTTGGTGGATCAGATTGGCAAGGTTTGGTGGGTCATATTGGAAGGGTTTGGTGGTTCAGATTGGCAGGGTCTGATGGTTCAGAGGGGCAGGGTTTGGTGGGTCAGATTGGCAGGGTTTGGTGGATCATATTCGCAGGGTTTGATGGATAAGATTGGCAGGGTTTGGTGGATCAGATTGGCAGGGTTTGATGGGTCAGATTGGTACGGTTTGGTGGGCCAGATTGGCAGGGTTTGGTGGGTCAGATTGGCAGGGTTTGATGGGTCAGATTGGCAAGGTTTGTTGGGTCAGCTTGGCTGGGTATTATTGATCAGATTGGCAGTGTTTGGTGGATCAGATTGGCAGGGTTTGGTGGATCAGATTGGCAAGGTTTGGTGGATCAGATTGGCAGGGTTTGGTGGGTCAGATTGGCAGGATTTTGTGGATCAGATTGGCAGCGTATGGTGGATCAGATTGGCAGTGTTTGGTGGGTCAGATTGGCAGGGTTTGGTGTGTCAAATTGGCAAGGTTTGGTTGGTCAGATTGGCAGGGTTTGGTGGGTCAGATTGACAGCATTTGGTGGATCAAATTGGCAGGATTTGGTGGATCAGATTGGCAGGGTTTGATGGGTCAGATTGACAGGGTTTGGTGGATCAGATTGGCAGGGTTTGGTGGGTCAGATTGGCAGGGTTTGATGGGTCAGATTGGCAGAGTTTGGTGGATCAGATTGGCAGGGTTTGATGGATCAGATTGGCCGGGTTTGGTGGGTCAGATTGGAAGGGTATGGGGGGTCAGATTGGCATGGTTTGGTGGGTCAGATTGGCAGCATTTGGTGGATCAGATGGCAGCGTTTAATGGGTCAGATTGGCAGGGTTTGGTGGGTCAGATTGGAAGGGTTTGGTGGGTCAGATTGGCAGGGTTTGATGGGTCAGATTGGCAGAGTTTGGTGGATCAGATTGGCAGGGTTTGATGGATCAGATTGGCCGGGTTTGGTAGGTCAGCTTGGCAGGATTTGGTGGATCAGATTGGCAGGGTTTGGTGGGTCAGATTGGCAGGGTTTGGTGGGTCAGATTGGCAGGGTTTGGTGGATCAGATTGGCAGGGTTTTGTGGATCAGATTGGCAGGGTTTGGTGTGTCAGATTGGCAGGCTCGGATGGGTCAGATTGGCAGGGTCTGGTGGATCAGATTGGCAAGGTATGTTGGATCAGATTGGCAGGGTTTGGTAGGTCAGATTGGCAGGGTTTGTTGGGTCAGATTGGCAGAATTAGGTGGGCCAGATTGGCAGGGTTTGGTGGGTCAGATTGGCAGGGTTTGGTGGGTCAGATTGGCAGGGTTTGGTGGGTCAGCTTGGCAGGGTATTATTGATCAGATTGGCAGGGTTTGGTAGGTCAGATTGCCAGGGTTTGGTGGGTCAGATTGGCAGGGTATGGTGGGTCAGATTGGCAGGGTATGGTGGGTCAGAGTGGCAGGGTTTGGTGGGTCAGATTGACAGGGTTTGATGGGTCAGATTGGCAGAGTTTTGTGGATCAGATTGGCAGGGTTTGGTGGATCAGATTGGCAGGGTTTGGTGGGTCAGATTGGCAGGATTTGGTGGATCAGATTGGCAGGTTTTGATGCGTCAGATTGGCAGGGTTTGGTGGATCAGGTTGGCAGCGTATGGTGGATCAGATTGGCAGAGTTTTGTGGATCAGATTGGCAGAGTTTTGTGGATCAGATTGGCAGGGTCTGGTGGGTCAGATCGGCAGGGTTTGGTGGATCAGATTGGCAGGGTTTGATGCGTCAGATTGGCAGGGTTTGGTGCATCAGGTTGGCAGCGTATGGTGGATCAGATTGGCAGGGTTTGGTGGGTCAGATTGGCAGGGGTTGATGGGTCAGATTGGCAGGGTTTGGTGGGTCAGATTGGCAGGGTTTGGTGGATCAGATTGGCAGGGTTTGGTGGGTCAGATTGGCAGGGTTTGGTGGGTCAGTTTGGCAGGGTTTGGTGGATCAGATTGGCAGGGTGTGGTGGGTCAGATTGGCAGGGTTTGATGGGTCAGATTGGCAGGGTTTGGTAGGTCACATGGGCAGGGTTTGGTGGGTCAGATGGGCAGGATTTGGTGGGTCAGATTGGCAGGGTTTGGTGGATCAGATTGGCAGGGTTTGGTAGGTCCGATTGGCAGGGTTTGGTGGGTCAGATTGGCAGGGTTTGATCGATCAGATTGGAAGAGTTTCATGGGTCAGATTGGCAGGGTTTGGTGGATCAGATTGGCAGAGTTTGGTGGATCAGATTGGCAGGTTTTGATGGATCAGATTGGCAGGGTTTGGTAGGTCAGCTTGTCAGGGTGTGATGGGTCAGATTGGCAGTGTTTGGCGGATCAGATTGGCAGGGTTTGGTGGGTCAGATTGGCAGGGTTTGGTGGGTCAGATTGACAGGGTTTGGTGGGTCAGATTGGCAGGGTTTGGTGGGTCAGATGAGCAGGGTTTCATGGGTCAGATTGGCAGGGTTTGATGGATCAGATTGGCAGTGTTTGGTAGGTCAGATTGGAAGGGTCTGATGGGTCAGATTGGCAGGGTTTCATGGGTCAGATTGGCAGAGTTTGGTGGATCAGATTGGCAGGCTCTGATGGGTCAGATTGGCAGGGTCTGGTGGATCAGATTGGCAGGGTATGATGGATCAGATTGGCAGGGTTTGGTAGGTCAGATTGGCAGGGTTTGTTGGATTCAGATTGGCAGAATTTGGTGGGCCAGATTGGCAGGGTTTGGTGGGTCAGATTGGCAGGGTTTGGTGGGTCAGATTGGCAGTGTTTGGTGGGTCAGCTTAGCAGGGTATTATTGATCAGATTGGCAGGGTTTGGTAGGTCAGATTGCCAGGGTTTGGTGGGTCAGATTGGCAGGGTATGGTGGGTCAGATTGGCAGGGTATGGTGGGTCAGAGTGGCAGGGTTTGGTGGGTCAGATTGACAGGGTTTGATGGGTCAGATTGGCAGAGTTTTGTGGATCAGATTGGCAGAGTTTTTTGGATCAGATTGGCAGGGTTTGGTGTGTCAGATTGGCAGGGTTTGGGGGGGGACAGTTTGGCATGGTTTTGTGGATCAGATTGTCAGTGTATGGTGGGTCAGATTGGCAGGGTTTGATTGGTCAGATTGGCAGGGTTTGGTGGGTCAGATTGGCAGCGTTTGGTGGATCAGATTGGCAGGGTTTGGTGGGTCAGATTGGCAGGATTTGGTGGATCTGATTGGCAGGGTTTGTTGGGTCAGATTGGCAGGGTTTGGTGTGTAAGATTGGCAGGGTTTGGTGGGTCAGATTGGCAGGGTTTGGTGGGTCAGATTGGCAGCGTTTCGTGGATCAGATTGGCAGGGTTTGGTGGGTCAGATTGGCAGTGTTTGGGGGGGACAGTTTGGCACGCTTTTGTGGATCAGATTGGCAGTGTATGGTGGGTCAGATTGGCAGGGTTTGATAGGTCAGATTGGCAGGGTTTGGTGGATCAGATTGGCAGCGTTTGGTGGATCAGATTGTCATGGTTTGGTGGGTCAGATTGTCAGGGTTTGGGGGGGACAGTTTGGCACGGTTTTGTGGATCAGATTGGCAGTGTATGGTGGGTCAGATTGGCAGGGTTTGATGGGTCAGATTGGTCGGGTTTGGTGGATCAGATTGGCAAGGTTTGGTGGGTCATATTGGAAGGGTTTGGTGGTTCAGATTGGCAGGGTCTGATGGTTCAGAGGGGCAGGGTTTTGTGGGTCAGATTGGCAGGGTTTGGTGGATCATATTCGCAGGATTTGATGGATAAGATTGGCAAGGTTTGGTGGATCAGATTGGCAGGGTTTGATGGGTCAGATTGGTACGGTTTGGTGGGCCAGATTGGCAGGGTTTGGTGGGTCAGATTGGCAGGGTTTGATGGGTCAGATTGGCAAGGTTTGTTGGGTCAGCTTGGCTGGGTATTATTGATCAGATTGGCAGTGTTTGGTGGATCAGATTGGCAGGGTTTGGTCGATCAGATTGGCAGGGTTTGGTGGATCAGATTGGCAGGGTTTGGTGGGTCAGATTGGCAGGATTTTGTGGATCAGATTGGCAGCGTATGGTGGATCAGATTGGCAGTCTTTGGTGGGTCAGATTGGCAGGGTTTGGTGTGTCAAATTGGCAAGGTTTGGTTGGTCAGATTGGCAGGGTTTGGTGGGTCAGATTGACAGCATTTGGTGGATCAGATTGGCAGGATTTGGTGGATCAGATTGGCAGGGTTTGATGGGTCAGATTGGCAGGGTTTGGTGGATCAGATTGGCAGGGTTTGGTGGGTCAGATTGGCAGGGTTTGATGGGTCAGATTGGCAGAGTTTGGTGGATCAGATTGGCAGGGTTTGATGGATCAGATTGGCCGGGTTTGGTGGGTCAGATTGGAAGGGTATGGGGGGTCAGATTGGCATGGTTTGGTGGGTCAGATTGGCAGCATTTGGTGGATCAGATGGCAGCGTTTAATGGGTCAGATTGGCAGGGTTTGGTGGGTCAGATTGGAAGGGTTTGGTGGGTCGGATTGGCAGGGTTTGATGGGTCAGATTGGCAGAGTTTGGTGGATCAGATTGGCAGGGTTTGATGGATCAGATTGGCCGGGTTTGGTAGGTCAGCTTGGCAGGGTTTGGTGGATCAGATTGGCAGGGTTTGGTGGGTCAGATTGGCAGGGTTTGGTGGGTCAGATTGGCAGGGTTTGGTGGATCAGATTGGCAGGGTTTTGTGGATCAGATTGGCAGGGTTTGGTGGGTCAGATTGGCAGGCTCTGATGGGTCAGATTGGCAGGGTCTGGTGGATCAGATTGGCAGGGTATGATGGATCAGATTGGCAGGGTTTGGTAGGTCAGATTGGCAGTGTTTGTTGGGTCAGATTGGCAGAATTTGGTGGGCCAGATTGGCAGGGTTTGGTGGGTCATATTGGCAGGGTTTGGTGGGTCAGATTGGCAGTGTTTTGTGGGTCAGCTTGGCAGGGTATTATTGATCAGATTGGCAGGGTTTGGTAGTTCAGATTGCCAGGGTTTGGTGGGTCAGATTGGCAGGGTATGGTGGGTCAGATTGGCAGGGTATGGTGGGTCAGAGTGGCAGGGTTTGGTGGGTCAGATTGACAGGGTTTGATGGGTCAGATTGGCAGAGTTTTGTGGATCAGATTGGCAGGGTTTGGTGGATCAGATTGGCAGGGTTTGGTGGGTCAGATTGGCAGGATTTGGTGGATCAGATTGGCAGGTTTTGATGCGTCAGATTGGCAGGGTTTGGTGGATCAGGTTGGCAGCGTATGGTGGATCAGATTGGCAGAGTTTTGTGGATCAGATTGGCAGAGTTTTGTGGATCAGATTGGCAGGGTTTGGTGGGTCAGCTTGGCAGGGTTTGGTGGATCAGATTGGCAGGGTTTGATGCGTCAGATTGGCAGGGTTTGGTGGATCAGGTTGGCAGCGTATGGTGGATCAGATTGGCAGGGTTTGGTGGGTCAGATTGGCAGGGTTTGATGGGTCAGATTGGCAGGGTTTGGTGGATCAGATTGGCAGGGTTTGGTGGGTCAGATTGGCAGGGTTTGGTGGGTCAGTTTGGCAGGGTTTGGTGGATCAGATTGGCAGGATGTGGTGGGTCAGATTGGCAGGGTTTGATGGGTCAGATTGGCAGTGTTTGGTGGGTTAGATTGGAAGGGTTTGATGGGTCAGATGGGCAGGGTTTGGTGGGTCAGATGGGCAGGGTTTGGTGGGTCAGATTGGCAGGGTTTGGTGGATCAGATTGGCAGGGTTTGGTAGGTCCGATTGGCAGGGTTTGGTGGGTCAGATTGGCAGGGTTTGATCGATCAGATTGGAAGAGTTTGATGGGTCAGATTGGCAGGGTTTGGTGGATCAGATTGGCAGAGTTTGGTGGATCAGATTGGCAGGGTTTGATGGATCAGATTGGCAGGGTTTGGTAGGTCAGCTTGTCAGGGTGTGATGGGTCAGATTGGCAGTGTTTGGCGGATCAGATTGGCAGGGTTTGGTGGGTCAGATTGACAGGGTTTGGTGGGTCAGATTTTCATGGGTCAGATTGGCAGGGTTTGATGGATCAGATTGGCAGTGATTGGTAGGTCAGATTGGAAGGTTCTGATGGGTCAGATTGGCAGGGTTTCATGGGTCAGATTGGCAGAGTTTGGTGGATCAGTTTGGCAGGCTCTGATGGGTCAGATTGGCAGGGTCTGGTGGATTCGATTGGCAGGGTATGATGGATCAGATTGGCAGGGTTTGGTAGGTCAGATTGGCAGGGTTTGTTGGGTCAGATTGGCAGAATTTGGTGGGCCAGATTGGCAGGGTTTGGTGGGTCAGATTGGCAGGGTTTGGTGGGTCGGATTGGCAGTGTTTGGTGGGTCAGCTTGGCAGGGTATTATTGATCAGATTGGCAGGGTTTGGTAGGTCAGATTGCCAGGGTTTGGTGGGTCAGATTGGCAGGGTATGGTGGGTCAGATTGGCAGGGTATGGTGGGTCAGAGTGGCAGGGTTTGGTGGGTCAGATTGACAGGGTTTGATCGATCAGATTGGAAGAGTTTGATGGGTCAGATTGGCAGGGTTTGGTGGATCAGATTGGCAGAGTTTTGTGGATCAGATTGGCAGTGTTTGATGGATCAGATTGGCAGGGTTTGGTAGGTCAGCTTGTCAGCGTGTGATGGGTCAGATTGGCAGTGTTTGGCGGATCAGATTGGCAGGGTTTGGTGGGTCAGATTGACGGGGTTTGGTGGGTCAGATTGGCAGGGTTTGGTGTGTCAGATTTTCATGGGTCAGATTGGCAGGGTTTGATGGATCAGATTGGCAGGGATTGGTAGGTCAGATTGGAAGGGTCTGATGGGTCAGATTGGCAGGGTTTCATGGGTCAGATTGGCAGAGTTTGGTGGATCAGATTGGCAGGCTCTGATGGGTCAGATTGGCAGGGTCTGGTGGATTCGATTGGCAGGGTTTGGTGGATCAGATTGGCAGGGTTTGGTGGGTCAGATTGGCAGGATTTGGTGGATCAGATTGGCAGGTTTTGATGCGTCAGATTGGCAGGGTTTGGTGGATCAGGTTGGCAGCGTATGGTGGATCAGATTGGCAGAGTTTTGTGGATCAGATTGGCAGGGTTTGGTGGGTCAGATTGGCAGGGTTTGGTGGATCAGATTGGCAGGGTTTGATGCGTCAGATTGGCAGGGTTTGGTGGATCAGGTTGGCAGCGTATGGTGGATCAGATTGGCAGGGTTTGGTGGGTCAGATTGGCAGGGTTTGATGGGTCAGATTGGCAGGGTTTGGTGGGTCAGATTGGCAGGGTTTGGTGGATCAGATTGGCAGGGTTTGGTGGGTCAGATTGGCAGGGTTTGGTGGGTCAGTTTGGCAGGGTTTGGTGGATCAGATTGGCAGGATGTGGTGGGTCAGATTGGCAGGGTTTGATGGGTCAGATTGGCAGTGTTTGGTGGGTTAGATTGGAAGGGTTTGATGGGTCAGATGGGCAGGGTTTGGTGGGTCAGATGGGCAGGGTTTGGTGGGTCAGATTGGCAGGGTTTGGTGGATCAGATTGGCAGGGTTTGGTAGGTCCGATTGGCAGGGTTTGGTGGGTCAGATTGGCAGGGTTTGATCGATCAGATTGGCAGAGTTTGGTGGATCAGATTGGCAGGGTTTGATGGATCAGATTGGCAGGGTTTGGTAGGTCAGCTTGTCAGGGTGTGATGGGTCAGATTGGCAGTGTTTGGCGGATCAGATTGGCAGGGTTTGGTGGGTCAGATTGACAGGGTTTGGTGGGTCAGATTGGCAGGGTTTGGTGGGTCAGATTTTCATGGGTCAGATTGGCAGGGTTTGATGGATCAGATTGGCAGGGATTGGTAGGTCAGATTGGAAGGGTCTGATGGGTCAGTTTGGCAGAGTTTCATGGGTCAGATTGGCAGAGTTTGGTGGATCAGATTGGCAGGCTCTGATGGGTCAGATTGGCAGGGTCTGGTGGATTCGATTGGCAGGGTATGATGGATCAGATTGGCAGGGTTTGGTGGGTCGGATTGGCAGTGTTTGGTGGGTCAGCTTGGCAGGGTATTATTGATCAGATTGGCAGGGTTTGGTAGGTCAGATTGCCAGGGTTTGGTGGGTCAGATTGGCAGGGTATGGTGGGTCAGATTGGCAGGGTATGGTGGGTCAGAGTGGCAGGGTTTGGTGGGTCAGATTGACAGGGTTTGATGGGTCAGATTGGCAGAGTTTTGTGGATCAGATTGGCAGGGTTTGGTGGATCAGATTGGCAGGGTTTAGTGGGTCAGATTGGCAGGATTTGGTGGATCAGATTGGCAGGTTTTGATGCGTCAGATTGGCAGGGTTTGGTGGATCAGGTTGGCAGCGTATGGTGGATCAGATTGGCAGGGTTTGGTGGGTCAGATTGGCAGGGTTTGGTGGGTCAATTTGGCAGGGTTTGGTGGATCAGATTGGCAGGGTTTGCTCGGTCCGATTGAAAGGGTTTGGTGGGTCAGATTGGCAGGGTTTGATCGATCAGATTGGAAGAGTTTGATGGGTCAGATTGGCAGAGTTTGGTGGATCAGATTGGCAGGGTTTGATGGATCAGATTGGCAGGGTTTGGTAGGTCAGTTTGCCAGGGTGTGATGGGTCAGATTGGCAGTGTTTGGCGGATCAGATTGGCAGGGTTTGGTGGGTCAGATTGGCAGGGTTTGATGGGTCAGATTGGCAGGGTTTGGTGGATCAGATTGGAAGGGTTTGATGGGTCAGATGGGCAGGGTTTTGTGGGTCAGATGGGCAGGGTTTGGTGGGTCAGATTGGCAGTGTTTGGTGGATCAGATTGGCAGGGTTTGGTAGGTCCGATTGGCAGGGTTTGGTGGGTCAGATTGGCAGGGTTTGATCGATCAGATTGGAAGAGTTTGATGGGTCAGATTGGCAGGGTTTGGTGGATCAGATTGGCAGAGTTTGGTGGATCAGATTGGCAGGGTTTGATGGATCAGATTGGCAGGGTTTGGTAGGTCAGCTTGTCAGGGTGTGATGGGTCAGATTGGCAGTGTTTGGCGGATCAGATTGGCAGGGTTTGGTGGGTCAGCTTGGCAGGGTTTGGTGGGTCAGATTGATAGGGTTTGGTGGGTCAGATTGGCAGGGTTTGGTGGGTCAGATGAGCAGGGTTTCATGGGTCAGATTGGCAGGGTTTGATGGATCAGATTGGCAGGGTTTGATAGGTCAGATTGGAAGGGTCTGATGGGTCAGATTGGCAGGGTTTCATGGGTCAGATTGGCAGAGTTTGGTGGATCAGATTGGCAGGCTCTGATGGGTCAGATTGGCAGGGTCTGGTGGATCAGATTGGCAGGGTATGATGGATCAGATTGGCAGGGTTTGGTAGGTCAGATTGGCAGGGTTTGTTGGGTCAGATTGGCAGAATTTGGTGGGCCAGATTGGAAGGGTTTGGTGGGTCAGATTGGCAGGGTTTTGTGGCTCAGATTGGCAGTGTTTGGTGGGTCAGCTTGGCAGGGTATTATTGATCAGATTGGCAGGGTATGGTGGGTCAGATTGGCAGGGTATGGTGGGTCAGAGTGGCAGGGTTTGGTGGGTCAGATTGACAGGGTTTGATGGGTCAGATTGGCAGAGTTTTGTGGATCAGATTGGCAGTGTTTGGTGGATCAGATTGGCAGGGTTTGGTGGGTCAGATTGGCAGGGTTTGGTGGATCAGATTGGCAGGTTTTGATGCGTCAGATTGGCAGGGTTTGGTGGATCAGGTTGGCAGCGTATGGTCGATCAGATTGGCAGAGTTTTTTTGATCAGATTGGCAGGGTTTGATGGGTCAGATTGGCAGGGTTTGGTGGGTCAGATTGGCAGGGTTTGGTGGGTCAGATTGGCAGGGTTTGGTGGATCAGATGGGCAGGGTTTGGTGGGTCAGATTGGCAGGGTTTGGTGGGTCAGTTTGGCAGGGTTTGGTGGATCAGATTGGCAGGGTGTGGTGGGTCAGATTGGCAGGGTTTGATGGGTCAGATTGGCACGGTTTGGTGGGTCAGATTGGAAGGGTTTGATGGGTCAGATGGGCAGGGTTTGGTGGGTCAGATGGGCAGGGTTTGGTGGGTCAGATTGGCATGGTTTGGTCGATCAGATTGGCAGGGTTTGCTAGGTCCGATTGAAAGGGTTTGATGGGTCAGATTGGCAGGGTTTGATCGATCAGATTGGAAGAGTTTGATGGGTCAGATTGGCAGAGTTTGGTGGATCAGATTGGCAGGGTTTGATGGATCAGATTGGCAGGTTTTGGTAGGTCAGCTTGCCAGGGTGTGATGGGTCAGATTGGCAGTGTTTGGCGGATCAGATTGGCAGGGTTTGGTGGGTCAGATTGGCAGGGTTTGGTGGGTCAGATTGGCAGGGTTTGGTAGATCAGATTGACAGGGTTTGGTGGGTCAGATTGGCAGGGTTTGGTGGGTCAGATGAGCAGGGTTTCATGGGTCAGATTGGCAGGGTTTGATGGATCAGATTGGCAGGGTTTGGTAGGTCAGATTGGAAGGGTCTGATGGGTCAGATTGGCAGGGTTTCATGGGTCAGATTGGCAGAGTTTGGTGGATCAGATTGGCAGGGTTTGATGGATCAGATTGGCCGGGTTTGGTTGGTCAGCTTGGCAGGGTTTGGTGGATCAGATTGGCAGGGTTTGGTGGGTCAGATTGGCAGGGTTTGGTGGGTCAGATTGGCTGGGCTTGGTGTGTCAGATTTGCAGAGTTTGGTGGATCAGATTGGCAGGGTTTGGTGGATCAGATTGACAGGGTGTGATGGGTCAGATTGGCAGGGTTTGGTGGATCAGATTGGCAGGGTTTGGTGGGTCATATTGGAAGGGTTTGGTTGGTCAGATTGGCAGGGTCTGATGGGTCAGAGTGGCAGGGTTTGGTGGGTCAGATTGGCAGGGTTTGGTGGATCAGATTGGCAGGGTTTGGTGGATCAGATTGGCAGGGTTTAGTGGGTCAGATTGGCAGGCTCTGATTGGTCAGATTGGCAGGGTCTGGTGGATCAGATTGGCAGAGTTTGTTAGGTCAGATTGGCAGGGTTTGTGGGGTCAGATTGGCAGAATTTGGTGGGCCAGATTGGCAGGGTTTGGTGGGTCAGATTGGCAGGGTTTGGTGGGTAAGATTGGCAGGGTTTGGTGGGTCAGCTTGGCAGGGTATTATTGATCAGATTGGCAGGGTTTGGTAGGTCAGATTGCCAGGGTTTGGTGGGTCAGATTGGCAGGGTATGGTGTGTCAGATTGGCAGGGTATGGTGGGTCAGAGTGGCAGGGTTTGGTGGGTCAGATTGACAGGGTTTGATGGGTCAGATTGGCAGAGTTTTGTGGATCAGATTGGCAGGGTTTGGTGGATCAGATTGGCAGGGTTTGGTGGGTCAGATTGGCAGGATTTGGTGGATCAGGTTGGCAGCGTATGGTGGATCAGATTGGCAGGTTTTGTGGATCAGATTGGCAGAGTTTTGTGGATCAGATTGGCAGGGTTTTGTGGGTCAGATTGGCAGGGTTTGGTGGATTAGATTGGCAGGGTTTGATGCGTCAGATTGGCAGGGTTTGGTGGATCAGGTTGGCAGCGTATGGTGGATCAGATTGGCAGGGTTTGGTGGGTCAGATTGGCAGGGTTTGATGGGTCAGATTGGCAGGGTTTGGTGGGTCAGATTGGCAGGGTTTGGTGGGTCAGATTGGCAGGATTTTGTGGGTCAGATTGGCAGGGTTTGGTGGGTCAAATTGGCAGGGTTTGGTGGGTCAGTTTGGCAGGGTTTGGTGGATCAGATTGGCAGGATGTGGTGGGTCAGATTGGCAGGGTTTGATGGGTCAGATTGGCAGTGTTTGGTGGGTTAGATTGGAAGGGTTTGATGGGTCAGATGGGCAGGGTTTGGTGGGTCAGATGGGCAGGGTTTGGTGGGTCAGATTGGCAGGGTTTGGTGGATCAGATTGGCAGGGTTTGGTAGGTCCGATTGGCAGGGTTTGGTGGGTCAGATTGGCAGGGTTTGATCGATCAGATTGGAAGAGTTTGATGGGTCAGATTGGCAGGGTTTGGTGGATCAGATTGGCAGAGTTTGGTGGATCAGATTGGCAGGGTTTGATGGATCAGATTGGCAGGGTTTGGTCGGTCAGCTTGTCAGGGTGTGATGGGTCAGATTGGCAGTGTTTGGCGGATCAGATTGGCAGGGTTTGGTGGGTCAGATTGACAGGGTTTGGTGGGTCAGATTGGCAGGGTTTGGTGGGTCAGATTTTCATGGGTCAGATTGGCAGGGTTTGATGGATCAGATTGGCAGGGATTGGGAGGTCAGATTGGAAGGGTCTGATGGGTCAGATTGGCAGGGTTTCATGGGTCAGATTGGCAGAGTTTGGTGGATCAGTTTGGCAGGCCCTGATGGGTCAGATTGGCAGGGTCTGGTGGATTCGATTGGCAGGGTATGATGGATCAGATTGGCAGGGTTTGGTAGGTCAGATTGGCAGGGTTTGTTGGGTCAGATTGGCAGAATTAGGTGGGCCAGATTGGCAGGGTTTGGTGGGTCAGATTGGCAGGGTTTGGTGGGTCGGATTGGCAGTGTTTGGTGGGTCAGCTTGGCAGGGTATTATTGATCAGATTGGCAGGGTTTGGTAGGTCAGATTGCCAGGGTTTGGTGGGTCAGATTGGCAGGGTATGGTGGGTCAGATTGGCAGGGTATGGTGGGTCAGAGTAGCAGGGTTTGGTGGATCAGATTGGCAGGGTTTGATGGATCAGATTGGCAGGGTTTGGTAGGTCAGATTGACAGGGTTTGATCGATCAGATTGGAAGAGTTTGATGGGTCAGATTGGCAGGGTTTGGTGGATCAGATTGGCAGAGTTTGGTGGATCAGATTGGCAGGGTTTGATGGATCAGATTGGCAGGGTTTGGTAGGTCAGCTTGTCAGGGTGTGATGGGTCAGATTGGCAGTGTTTGGCAGATCAGATTGGCAAGGTATGGTGGGTCAGATTGACAGGGTTTGGTGGGTCAGATTGGCAGGGTTTGGTGGGTCAGATTTTCATGGGTCAGATTGGCAGGGTTTGATGGATCAGATTGGCAGGGATTGGTAGGTCAGATTGGAAGGGTCTGATGGGTCAGATTGGCAGAGTTTTGTGGATCAGATTGGCAGGGTTTGGTGGATCAGATTGGCAGGGTTTGGTGGGTCAGATTGGCAGGATTTGGCGGATCAGATTGGCAGGTTTTGATGCGTCAGATTGGCAGGGTTTGGTGGATCAGGTTGGCAGCGTATGGTGGATCAGATTGGCAGAGTTTTGTGGATCAGATTGGCAGAGTTTTGTGGATCAGATTGGCAGGGTTTGGTGGGTCAGATTGGCAGGGTTTGGTGGATCAGATTGGCAGGGTTTTATGCGTCAGATTGGCAGGGTTTGGTGGATCAGGTTGGCAGCGTATGGTGGATCAGATTGGCAGGGTTTGGTGGGTCAGATTGGCAGGGTTTGATGGGTCAGATTGGCAGGTTTTGGTAGGTCAGCTTGCCAGGGTGTGATGGGTCAGATTGGCAGTGTTTGGCGGATCAGATTGGCAGGGTTTGGTGGGTCAGATTGGCAGGGTTTGGTGGGTCAGATTGGCAGGGTTTGGTAGATCAGATTGACAGGGTTTGGTGGGTCAGATTGGCAGGGTTTGGTGGGTCAGATGAGCAGGGTTTCATGGGTCAGATTGGCAGGGTTTGATGGATCAGATTGGCAGGGTTTGGTAGGTCAGATTGGAAGGGTCTGATGGGTCAGATTGGCAGGGTTTCATGGGTCAGATTGGCAGAGTTTGGTGGATCAGATTGGCAGGGTTTGATGGATCAGATTGGCCGGGTTTGGTCGGTCAGCTTGGCAGGGTTTGGTGGATCAGATTGGCAGGGTTTGGTGGGTCAGATTGGCAGGGTTTGGTGGGTCAGATTGGCTGGGCTTGGTGTGTCAGATTTGCAGAGTTTGGTGGATCAGATTGGCAGGGTTTGGTGGATCAGATTGGCAGGGTGTGATGGGTCAGATTGGCAGGGTTTGGTGGATCAGATTGGCAGGGTTTGGTGGGTCATATTGGAAGGGTTTGGTTGGTCAGATTGGCAGGGTCTGATGGGTCAGAGGGGCAGGGTTTGGTGGGTCAGATTGGCAGGTTTGGTGGATCAGATTGGCAGGGTTTGGTGGATCAGATTGGCAGGGTTTGGTGGGTCAGATTGGCAGGCTCTGATGGGTCAGATTGGCAGGGTCTGGTGGATCAGATTGGCAGAGTTTGTTAGGTCAGATTGGCAGGGTATGATGGATCAGATTGGCCGGGTTTGGTCGGTCAGCTTGGCAGGGTTTGGTGGATCAGATTGGCAGGGTTTGGTGGGTAAGATTGGCAGGGTTTGGTGGGTCAGCTTGGCAGGGTATTATTGATCAGATTGGCAGGGTTTGGTAGGTCAGATTGCCAGGGTTTGGTGGGTCAGATTGGCAGGGTATGGTGGGTCAGATTGGCAGGGTATGGTGGGTCAGAGTGGCAGGGTTTGGTGGGTCAGATTGACAGGGTTTGATGGGTCAGATTGGCAGAGTTTTGTGGATCAGATTGGCAGGGTTTGGTGGATCAGATTGGCAGGGTTTGGTGGGTCAGATTGGCAGGATTTGGTGGATCAGATTGGCAGGTTTTGATGCGTCAGATTGGCAGGGTTTGGTGGATCAGGTTGGCAGCGTATGGTGGATCAGATTGGCAGGTTTTGTGGATCAGATTGGCAGAGTTTTGTGGATCAGATTGGCAGGGTTTGGTGGGTCAGATTGGCAGGGTTTGGTGGATCAGATTGGCAGGGTTTGATGCGTCAGATTGGCAGGGTTTGGTGGATCAGGTTGGCAGCGTATGGTGGATCAGATTGGCAGGGTTTGGTGGGTCAGATTGGCAGGGTTTGATGGGTCAGATTGGCAGGGCTTGGTGGATCAGATTGGCAGGGTTTGGTGGGTAAGATTGGCAGGGTTTGGTGGGTCAGCTTGGCAGGGTATTATTGATCAGATTGGCAGGGTTTGGTAGGTCAGATTGCCAGGGTTTGGTGGGTCAGATTGGCAGGGTATGGTGGGTCAGATTGGCAGGGTATGGTGGGTCAGAGTGGCAGGGTTTGGTGGGTCAGATTGACAGGGTTTGATGGGTCAGATTGGCAGAGTTTTGTGGATCAGATTGGCAGGGTTTGGTGGATCAGATTGGCAGGGTTTGGTGGGTCAGATTGGCAGGATTTGGTGGATCAGATTGGCAGGTTTTGATGCGTCAGATTGGCAGGGTTTGGTGGATCAGGTTGGCAGCGTATGGTGGATCAGATTGGCATGGTTTGGTGGGTCAGATTGGCAAGGTTTGGTGTGTCAGATTGGCAGGGTTTGGTGGGTCAGATTGGCACGGTTTGGTGGGTCAGATTGGCAGCGTTTGGTGGATCAGATTGGCAGGGTTTGGTGGGTCAGATTGGCAGGGTTTGGGAGGGGACAGTTTGGCACGGTTTTGTGGATCACATTGGCAGTGTATGGTGGGTCAGATTGGCAGGGTTTGGTGGGTCAGATTGGCAGCGTTTGGTGGGTCAGATTGGCAGGGTTTGGTGGGTCAGATTGGCAGGATTTGTGGATCAGATTGGCAGGGTTTGGTGGGTCAGATTGGCAGGGTTTGGTGGGTCAGATTGGCAGGGTTTGGTGGGTCAGATTGGCAGGGTTTGGTGGGTCAGATTGGCAGCGTTTGGTGGATCAGATTGGCAGGGTTTGGTGGGTCAGATTGGCAGGGTTTGGTGGGTCAGATTGGCAGGGTTTGGTAGATCAGATTGACAGGGTTTGGTGGGTCAGATTGGCAGGGTTTGGTGGGTCAGATTGGCAGGGTTTGCTGGGTCAGATGAGCAGTGTTTCATGGGTCAGATTGGCAGGGTTTGATGGATCAGATTGGCAGGGTTTGGTAGGTCAGATTGGAAGGGTCTGATGGGTCAGATTGGCAGGGTTTCATGGGTCAGATTGGCAGAGTTTGGGGGATTAGATTGGCAGGCTCTGATGGGTCAGATTGGCAGGGTCTGGTGGATCAGATTGGCAGGGTATGATGGATCAGATTGGCAGGGTTTGGTAGGTCAGATTGGCAGTGTTTGGTGGGTGAGCTTGTCAGGGTTTGGTGGATCAGATTGGCAGGGTTTGGTAGGTCAGATTGCCAGGGTTTGGTGGGTCAGATTGACAGGGTTTGATGGGTCAGATTGGCAGAGTTTTGTGGATCAGATTGGCAGGGTTTGGTGGATCAGATTGGCAGGGTTTGGTGGGTCAGATTGGCAGGATTTGGTGGATCAGATTGGCAGGTTTTGATGCGTCAGATTGGCATGGTTTGGTGGATCAGGTTGGCAGCGTATGGTGGATCAGATTGGCAGACTTTTGTGGATCAGATTGGCAGGGTTTGGTGTGTCAGATTGGCAGGGTTTGGTGGATCAGATTGGCAGGGTTTGATGCGTCAGATTGGCAGGGTTTGGTGGATCAGGTTGGCAGCATATGGTGGATCAGATTGGCAGGGTTTGGTGGGTCAGATTGGCAGGGTTTGATGGGTCAGATTGGCAGGGTTTGGTGGGTCAGATTGGCAGGGTTTGGTGGATCAGTTTGGCAGGGTTTGGTGGGTCAGATTGGCAGGGTTTGGTGGGTCAGATTGGCAGGGTTTGGTGGATCAGATTGGCAGAGTTTGGTGGATCAGATTGGAAGGGTTTGATGGATAAGATTGGCAGGGTTTTGTAGGTCAGCTTGCCAGGGTGTGATGGGTCAGATTGGCAGTGTTTGGCGGATCAGATTTGCAGGGTTTGGTGGGTCAGATTGGCAGGGTTTGGTGGGTTAGATTGGCAGGGTTTGGTAGATCAGATTGACAGGGTTTGCTGGGTCAGATTGGCAAGGTTTGGTGGGTCAGATGAGCAGGGTTTCATGGGTCAGATTGGCAGGGTTTGATGGATCAGATTGGCAGGGTTTGGTAGGTCAGATTGGAAGGGTCTGATGGGTCACATTGGCAGGGTTTCATGGGTCAGATTGGCAGAGTTTGGTGGATCAGATTGGCAGGGTTTGATGGATCAGATTGGCCGGGTTTGGTAGGTCAGCTTGGCAGGGTTTGGTGGATCAGATTGGCAGGGTTTGGTGGGTCAGATTGGCAGGGTTTGGTGGGTCAGATTGGCTGGGCTTGGTGGGTCAGATTTGCAGAGTTTGGTGGATCAGATTGGCAGGGTTTGGTGGATCAGATCGGCAGGGTGTGATGGGTCAGATTGGCAGGGTTTGGTGGATCAGATTGGCAGGGTTTGGTGGGTCATATTGGAAGGGTTTGGTTGGTCAGATTGGCAGGGTCTGATGGGTCAGAGGGGCAGGGTTTGGTGGGTCAGATTGGCAGGGTTTGGTGGATCAGATTGGCAGGGTTTGGTGGATCAGATTGGCAGGGTTTGGTGGATCAGATTGGCAGGGTTTGGTGGGTCAGATTGGCAGGCTCTGATGGGTCAGATTGGCAGGGTCTGGTGGATCAGATTGGCAGGGTATGATGGATCAGATTGGCAGGGTTTGTTAGGTCAGATTGGCAGGGTTTGTGGGGTCAGATTGGCAGAATTTGGTGGGCCAGATTGGCAGGGTTTGGTGGGTCAGATTGGCAGGGTTTGGTGGGTAAGATTGGCAGGGTTTGGTGGGTCAGCTTGGCAGGGTATTATTGATCAGATTGGCAGGGTTTGGTAGGTCAGATTGCCAGGGTTTGGTGGGTCAGATTGGCAGGGTATGGTGGGTCAGATTGGCAGGGTATGGTGGGTCAGAGTGGCAGGGTTTGTTGGGTCAGATTGGCAGGATTTGATGGGTCAGATTGGCAGAGTTTTGTGGATCAGATTGGCAGGGTTTGGTGGATCAGATTGGCAGGGTTTGGTGGATCAGATTGGCAGGGTGTGGTGGGTCAGATTGGCAGGGTTTGATGGGTCAGATTGGCAGGGTTTGGTGGGTCAGATTGGAAGGGTTTGATGGGTCAGATGGGCAGGGTTTGGTGGGTCAGATGGGCAGGGTTTGGTGGGTCAGATTGGCAGTGTTTGGTGGATCAGATTGGCAGGGTTTTGTAGGTCCGATTGGCAGGGTTTGGTGGGTCAGATTGGCAGGGTTTGATTGATCAGATTGGAAGAGTTTGAGGGGTCAGATTGGCAGGGTTTGGTGGATCAGATTGGCAGAGTTTGGTGGATCAGATTGGCAGGGTTTGATGGATCAGATTGGCAGGGTTTGGCAGGTCAGCTTGCCAGGGTGTGATGGGTCAGATTGGCAGTGTTTGGCGGATCAGATTGGCAGGGTTTGGTGGATCAGATTGGCAGGGTTTGGTGGGTCAGATTGGCAGGGTTTGGTGGGTCAGATTGGCAGGGTTTGGTAGATCAGATTGACAGGGTTTGGTGGGTCAGATTGGCAGGGTTTGGTGGGTCAGATGAGCAGGGTTTCATGGGTCAGATTGGCAGGGTTTGATGGATCAGATTGGCAGGGTTTGGTAGGTCAGATTGGAAGGGTCTGATGGGTCAGATTGGCAGGGTTTCATGGGTCAGATTGGCAGAGTTTGGTGGATCAGATTGGCAGGGTTTGATGGATCAGATTGGCCGGGTATGGTAGGTCAGGTTGGCAGGGTTTGGTGGATCAGATTGGCAGGGTTTGGTGGGTCAGATTGGCAGGGTTTGGTGGGTCAGATTGGCTGGGCTTGGTGGGTCAGATTTGCAGAGTTTGGTGGATCAGATTGGCAGGGTTTGGTGGATCAGAATGACAGGGTGTGATGGGTCAGATTGGCAGGGTTTGGTGGGTCAGCTTGGCAGGGTATTATTGATCAGATTGGCAGGGTTTGGTGGGTCATATTGGAAGGGAATTGGTTGGTCAGATTGGCAGGGTCTGATGGGTCAGAGGGGCAGGGTTTGGTGGGTCAGATTGGCAGGGTTTGGTGGATCAGATTGGCAGGGTTTGGTGGATCAGATTGGCAGGGTTTGGTGGGTCAGATTGGCAGGGTTTGGTGGGTCAGATTGGCAGGGTTTGGTGGGTCAGCTTGGCAGGGTATTATTGATCAGATTGGCAGGGTTTGGTAGGTCAGATTGCCAGGGTTTGGTGGGTCAGATTGGCAGGGTATGGTGGGTCAGATTGGCAGGGTATGGTGTGTCAGAGTGGCAGGGTTTGGTGGGTCAGATTGGCAGGATTTGATGGGTCAGATTGGCAGAGTTTTGTGGATCAGATTGGCAGGGTTTGGTGGATCAGATTGGCAGGGTTTGGTGGGTCAGATTGGCAGGATTTGGTGGATCAGATTGGCAGGTTTTGATGCGTCAGATTGGCAGGGTTTGGTGGATCAGGTTGGCAGCGTATGGTGGATCAGATTGGCAGGGTTTGGTGGGTCAGATTGGCAAGGTTTGGTGTGTCAGATTGGCAGGGTTTGGTGGGTCAGATTCGCAGGGTTTGGTGGGTCAGATTGGCAGCGTTTGGTGGATCAGATTGGCAGGGTTTAGTGGGTCAGATTTGCAGGGTTTGGGGGGGACAGTTTGGCACGGTTTTGTGGATCAGATTGGCAGGGTTTGGTGGGTCAGATTGGCAGGATTTGGTGGATCAGATTGGCAGGGTTTGGTGGGTCAGATTGGCAGGGTTTGGTGTGTCAGATTGGCTGGGCTTGGTGGGTCAGATTTGCAGAGTTTGGTGGATCAGATTGGCAGGGTTTGGTGGATCAGATTGGCAGGGTGTGATGGGTCAGATTGGCAGGGTTTGGTGGATCAGATTGGCAGGGTTTGGTGGGTCATATTGGAAGGGTTTGGTTGGTCAGATTGGCAGGGTCTGATGGGTCAGAGGGGCAGGGTTTGGTGGGTCAGATTGGCAGGGTTTGGTGGATCAGATTGGCAGGGTTTGGTGGATCAGATTGGCAGGGTTTGGTGGATCAGATTGGCAGGGTTTGGTGGGTCAGATTGGCAGGCTCTGATGGGTCAGATTGGCAGGGTCTGGTGGATCAGATTGGCAGGGTTTGTTAGGTCAGATTGGCAGGGTTTGTGGGGTCAGATTGGCAGAATTTGGTGGGCCAGATTGGCAGGGTTTGGTGGGTCAGATTGGCAGGGTTTGGTGGGTAAGATTGGCAGGGTTTGGTGGGTCAGCTTGGCAGGGTATTATTGATCAGATTGGCAGGGT
Organism: Pristiophorus japonicus; assembly: GCF_044704955.1. Lineage (NCBI taxonomy): Eukaryota > Metazoa > Chordata > Chondrichthyes > Pristiophoridae > Pristiophorus > Pristiophorus japonicus. The sequence continues at coordinate 295,941,776 of NC_091979.1, read as the reverse complement.
TTGGTAGGTCAGATTGCCAGGGTTTGGTGGGTCAGATTGGCAGGGTATGGTGGGTCAGATTGGCAGGGTATGGTGGGTCAGAGTGGCAGGGTTTGGTGGGTCAGATTGGCAGGGTTTGATGGGTCAGATTGGCAGAGTTTTGTGGATCAGATTGGCAGGGTTTGGTGGATCAGATTGGCAGGGTTTGGTGGGTCAGATTGGCAGGATTTGGTGGATCAGATTGGCAGGTTTTGATGCGTCAGATTGGCAGGGTTTGGTGGATCAGGTTGGCAGCATATGGTGGATCAGATTGGCAGGGTTTGGTGGGTCAGATTGGCAAGGTTTGGTGTGTCAGATTGGCAGGGTTTGGTGGGTCAGATTGGCACGGTTTGGTGGGTCAGATTGGCAGCGTTTGGTGGATCAGATTGGCAGGGTTTGGTGGGTCAGATTGGCCGGGTTTGGGAGGGGACAGTTTGGCACGGTTTTGTGGATCACATTGGCAGTGTATGGTGGGTCAGATTGGCAGGGTTTGGTGGGTCAGATTGGCAGCGTTTGGTGGGTCAGATTGGCAGGGTTTGGTGTGTCAGATTGGCAGGGTTTGGTGGGTCAGATTGGCAGGGTTTGGTGGGTCAGATTGGCAGGGTTTGGTGGGTCAGATTGGCAGGGTTTGGTGGGTCAGATTGGCAGCGTTTGGTGGATCAGATTGGCAGGGTTTGGTGGGTCAGATTGGCAGGGTTTGGTGGGTCAGATTGGCAGGGTTTGGTGGGTCAGATTGGCAGGGTTTGCTGGGTTAGATGAGCAGTGTTTCATGGGTCAGATTGGCAGGGTTTGATGGATCAGATTGGCAGGGTTTGGTAGGTCAGATTGGAAGGGTCTGATGGGTCAGATTGGCAGGGTTTCATGGGTCAGATTGGCAGAGTTTGGGGGATCAGATTGGCAGGCTCTGATGGGTCAGATTGGCAGGGTCTGGTGGATCAGATTGGCAGGGTATGATGGATCAGATTGGCAGGGTTTGGTAGGTCAGATTGGCAGTGTTTGGTGGGTGAGCTTGTCAGGGTTTGGTGGATCAGATTGGCAGGGTTTGGTAGGTCAGATTGCCAGGGTTTGGTGGGTCAGATTGACAGGGTTTGATGGGTCAGATTGGCAGAGTTTTGTGGATCAGATTGGCAGGGTTTGGTGGATCAGATTGGCAGGGTTTGGTGGGTCAGATTGGCAGGATTTGGTGGATCAGATTGGCAGGTTTTGATGCGTCAGATTGGCATGGTTTGGTGGATCAGGTTGGCAGCGTATGGTGGATCAGATTGGCAGACTTTTGTGGATCAGATTGGCAGGGTTTGGTGTGTCAGATTGGCAGGGTTTGGTGGATCAGATTGGCAGGGTTTGATGCGTCAGATTGGCAGGGTTTGGTGGATCAGGTTGGCAGCATATGGTGGATCAGATTGGCAGGGTTTGGTGGGTCAGATTGGCAGGGTTTGATGGGTCAGATTGGCAGGGTTTGGTGGGTCAGATTGGCAGGGTTTGGTGCATCAGTTTGGCAGGGTTTGGTGGGTCAGATTGGCAGGGTTTGGTGGGTCAGTTTGGCAGGGTTTGGTGGATCAGATTGGCAGGCTGTGGTGGGTCAGATTGGCAGGGTTTGATGGGTCAGATTGGCAGGGTTTGGTGGGTCAGATTGGAAGGGTTTGATGGGTCAGATGGGCAGGGTTTTGTGGGTCAGATGGGCAGGGTTTGGTGGGTCAGATTGGCAGTGTTTGGTGGATCAGATTGGCAGGGTTTTGTAGGTCCGATTGGCAGAGTTTGGTGGGTCAGATTGGCAGGGTTTGATCGATCAGATTGGAAGAGTTTGATGGGTCAGATTGGCAGGGTTTGGTGGATCAGATTGGCAGAGTTTGGTGGATCAGATTGGAAGGGTTTGATGGATAAGATTGGCAGGGTTTTGTAGGTCAGCTTGCCAGGGTGTGATGGGTCAGATTGGCAGTGTTTGGCGGATCAGATTTGCAGGGTTTGGTGGGTCAGATTGGCAGGGTTTGGTGGGTTAGATTGGCAGGGTTTGGTAGATCAGATTGACAGGGTTTGCTGGGTCAGATTGGCAAGGTTTGGTGGGTCAGATGAGCAGGGTTTCATGGGTCAGATTGGCAGGGTTTGATGGATCAGATTGGCAGGGTTTGGTAGGTCAGATTGGAAGGGTCTGATGGGTCACATTGGCAGGGTTTCATGGGTCAGATTGGCAGAGTTTGGTGGATCAGATTGGCAGGGTTTGATGGATCAGATTGGCCGGGTTTGGTAGGTCAGCTTGGCAGGGTTTGGTGGATCAGATTGGCAGGGTTTGGTGGGTCAGATTGGCAGGGTTTGGTGGGTCAGATTGGCTGGGCTTGGTGGGTCAGATTTGCAGAGTTTGGTGGATCAGATTGGCAGGGTTTGGTGGATCAGATCGGCAGGGTGTGATGGGTCAGATTGGCAGGGTTTGGTGGATCAGATTGGCAGGGTTTGGTGGGTCATATTGGAAGGGTTTGGTTGGTCAGATTGGCAGGGTCTGATGGGTCAGAGGGGCAGGGTTTGGTGGGTCAGATTGGCAGGGTTTGGTGGATCAGATTGGCAGGGTTTGGTGGATCAGATTGGCAGGGTTTGGTGGATCAGATTGGCAGGGTTTGGTGGGTCAGATTGGCAGGCTCTGATGGGTCAGATTGGCAGGGTCTGGTGGATCAGATTGGCAGGGTATGATGGATCAGATTGGCAGGGTTTGTTAGGTCAGATTGGCAGGGTTTGTGGGGTCAGATTGGCAGAATTTGGTGGGCCAGATTGGCAGGGTTTGGTGGGTCAGATTGGCAGGGTTTGGTGGGTAAGATTGGCAGGGTTTGGTGGGTCAGCTTGGCAGGGTATTATTGATCAGATTGGCAGGGTTTGGTAGGTCAGATTGCCAGGGTTTGGTGGGTCAGATTAGCAGGGTATGGTGGGTCAGATTGGCAGGGTATGGTGGGTCAGAGTGGCAGGGTTTGTTGGGTCAGATTGGCAGGATTTGATGGGTCAGATTGGCAGAGTTTTGTGGATCAGATTGGCAGGGTTTGGTGGATCAGATTGGCAGGGTTTGGTGGATCAGATTGGCAGGGTGTGGTGGGTCAGATTGGCAGGGTTTGATGGGTCAGATTGGCAGGGTTTGGTGGGTCAGATTGGAAGGGTTTGATGGGTCAGATGGGCAGGGTTTGGTGGGTCAGATGGGCAGGGTTTGGTGGGTCAGATTGGCAGTGTTTGGTGGATCAGATTGGCAGGGTTTTGTAGGTCCGATTGGCAGGGTTTGGTGGGTCAGATTGGCAGGGTTTGATTGATCAGATTGGAAGAGTTTGAGGGGTCAGATTGGCAGGGTTTGGTGGATCAGATTGGCAGAGTTTGGTGGATCAGATTGGCAGGGTTTGATGGATCAGATTGGCAGGGTTTGGTAGGTCAGCTTGCCAGGGTGTGATGGGTCAGATTGGCAGTGTTTGGCGGATCAGATTGGCAGGGTTTGGTGGATCAGATTGGCAGGGTTTGGTGGGTCAGATTGGCAGGGTTTGGTGGGTCAGATTGGCAGGGTTTGGTAGATCAGATTGACAGGGTTTGGTGGGTCAGATTGGCAGGGTTTGGTGGGTCAGATGAGCAGGGTTTCATGGGTCAGATTGGCAGGGTTTGATGGATCAGATTGGCAGGGTTTGGTAGGTCAGATTGGCAGGGTTTGTTAGGTCAGATTGGAAGGGTCTGATGGGTCAGATTGGCAGGGTTTCATGGGTCAGATTGGCAGAGTTTGGTGGATCAGATTGGCAGGGTTTGATGGATCAGATTGGCCGGGTATGGTAGGTCAGGTTGGCAGGGTTTGGTGGATCAGATTGGCAGGGTTTGGTGGGTCAGATTGGCAGGGTTTGGTGGGTCAGATTGGCTGGGCTTGGTGGGTCAGATTTGCAGAGTTTGGTGGATCAGATTGGCAGGGTTTGGTGGATCAGAATGGCAGGGTGTGATGGGTCAGATTGGCAGGGTTTGGTGGGTCAGCTTGGCAGGGTATTATTGATCAGATTGGCAGGGTTTGGTGGGTCATATTGGAAGGGAATTGGTTGGTCAGATTGGCAGGGTCTGATGGGTCAGAGGGGCAGGGTTTGGTGGGTCAGATTGGCAGGGTTTGGTGGATCAGATTGGCAGGGTTTGGTGGATCAGATTGGCAGGGTTTGGTGGGTCAGATTGGCAGGGTTTGGTGGGTCAGATTGGCAGGGTTTGGTGGGTCAGCTTGGCAGGGTATTATTGATCAGATTGGCAGGGTTTGGTAGGTCAGATTGCCAGGGTTTGGTGGGTCAGATTGGCAGGGTATGGTGGGTCAGATTGGCAGGGTATGGTGTGTCAGAGTGGCAGGGTTTGGTGGGTCAGATTGGCAGGATTTGATGGGTCAGATTGGCAGAGTTTTGTGGATCAGATTGGCAGGGTTTGGTGGATCAGATTGGCAGGGTTTGGTGGGTCAGATTGGCAGGATTTGGTGGATCAGATTGGCAGGTTTTGATGCGTCAGATTGGCAGGGTTTGGTGGATCAGGTTGGCAGCGTATGGTGGATCAGATTGGCAGGGTTTGGTGGGTCAGATTGGCAAGGTTTGGTGTGTCAGATTGGCAGGGTTTGGTGGGTCAGATTCGCAGGGTTTGTGGGTCAGATTGGCAGCGTTTGGTGGATCAGATTGGCAGGGTTTGGTGGGTCAGATTTGCAGGGTTTGGGGGGGACAGTTTGGCACGGTTTTGTGGATCAGATTGGCAGGGTTTGGTGGGTCAGATTGGCAGGATTTGGTGGATCAGATTGGCAGGGTTTGGTGGGTCAGATTGGCAGGGTTTGGTGTGTCAGATTGGCAGGGTTTGGTGGGTCAGATTGGCAGGGTTTGGGGGGGGCACAGTTTGGCACGCTTTTGTGGATCAGATTGGCAGGGTTTGATGGGTCAGATTGGCAGGGTTTGGTGGGTCAGATTGGCAGCGTTTGGTGGATCAGATTGGCAGGGTTTGGTGGGTCAGATTGGCAGGGTTTGGTGGGTCATATTGGAAGGGAATTGGTTGGTCAGATTGGCAGGGTCTGATGGGTCAGAGGGGCAGGGTTTGGTGGGTCAGATTGGCAGGGTTTGGTGGATCAGATTGGCAGGGTTTGGTGGATCAGATTGGCAGGGTTTGGTGGGTCAGATTGGCAGGGTTTGGTGGGTAAGATTGGCAGGGTTTGGTGGGTCAGCTTGGCAGGGTATTATTGATCAGATTGGCAGGGTTTGGTAGGTCAGATTGCCAGGGTTTGGTGGGTCAGATTGGCAGGGTATGGTGGGTCAGATTGGCAGGGTATGGTGTGTCAGAGTGGCAGGGTTTGGTGGGTCAGATTGGCAGGATTTGATGGGTCAGATTGGCAGAGTTTTGTGGATCAGATTGGCAGGGTTTGGTGGATCAGATTGGCAGGGTTTGGTGGGTCAGATTGGCAGGATTTGGTGGATCAGATTGGCAGGTTTTGATGCGTCAGATTGGCAGGGTTTGGTGGATCAGGTTGGCAGCGTATGGTGGGTCAGATTGGCAGGGTTTGGTGGGTCAGATTGGCAAGGTTTGGTGTGTCAGATTGGCAGGGTTTGGTGGGTCAGATTGGCAGGGTTTGGTGGGTCAGATTGGCAGCGTTTGGTGGATCAGATTGGCAGGGTTTGGTGGGTCAGATTTGCAGGGTTTGGGGGGGACAGTTTGGCACGGTTTTGTGGATCAGATTGGCAGTGTATGGTGGGTCAGATTGGCAGGGTTTGATGGGTCAGATTGGCAGGGTTTGGTGGGTCAGATTGGCAGCGTTTGGTGGATTAGATTGGCAGGGTTTGGTGTGTCAGATTGGCAGGATTTGGTGGATCAGATTGGCAGGGTTTGGTGGGTCAGATTGGCAGGGTTTGGTGTGTCAGATTGGCAGGGTTTGGTGGGTCAGATTGGCAGGGTTTGGGGGGGCACAGTTTGGCACGCTTTTGTGGATCAGATTGGCAGTGTATGGTGGGTCAGATTGGCAGGGTTTGATGGGTCAGATTGGCAGGGTTTGGTGGGTCAGATTGGCAGCGTTTGGTGGATCAGATTGGCAGGGTTTGGTGGGTCAGATTGGCAGGGTTTGGGGGGGACAGTTTGGCACGGTTTTGTGGATCAGATTGGCAGTGTATGGTGGGTCAGATTGGCAGGGTTTGATGGGTCAGATTGGCAGGGTTTGGTGGGTCAGATTGGCAGCGTTTGGTGGATCAGATTGGCAGGGTTTGATGGGTCAGATTGGCAGGGTTTGGTGGATCAGATGGCAGCGTTTAATGGGTCAGATTGGCAGGGTTTGGTGGATCAGATTGGCAGGTTTTGATGCGTCAGATTGGCAGGGTTTGGTGGATCAGGTTGGCAGCATATGGTGGATCAGATTGGCAGGGTTTGGTGGGTCAGATTGGCAGGGTTTGATGGGTCAGATTGGCAGGGTTTGGTGGGTCAGATTGGCAGGGTTTGGTGCATCAGTTTGGCAGGGTTTGGTGGGTCAGATTGGCAGGGTTTGGTGGGTCAGTTTGGCAGGGTTTGGTGGATCAGATTGGCAGGCTGTGGTGGGTCAGATTGGCAGGGTTTGATGGGTCAGATTGGCAGGGTTTGGTGGGTCAGATTGGAAGGGTTTGATGGGTCAGATGGGCAGGGTTTTGTGGGTCAGATGGGCAGGGTTTGGTGGGTCAGATTGGCAGTGTTTGGTGGATCAGATTGGCAGGGTTTTGTAGGTCCGATTGGCAGAGTTTGGTGGGTCAGATTGGCAGGGTTTGATCGATCAGATTGGAAGAGTTTGATGGGTCAGATTGGCAGGGTTTGGTGGATCAGATTGGCAGAGTTTGGTGGATCAGATTGGAAGGGTTTGATGGATAAGATTGGCAGGGTTTTGTAGGTCAGCTTGCCAGGGTGTGATGGGTCAGATTGGCAGTGTTTGGCGGATCAGATTTGCAGGGTTTGGTGGGTCAGATTGGCAGGGTTTGGTGGGTTAGATTGGCAGGGTTTGGTAGATCAGATTGACAGGGTTTGCTGGGTCAGATTGGCAAGGTTTGGTGGGTCAGATGAGCAGGGTTTCATGGGTCAGATTGGCAGGGTTTGATGGATCAGATTGGCAGGGTTTGGTAGGTCAGATTGGAAGGGTCTGATGGGTCACATTGGCAAGGTTTCATGGGTCAGATTGGCAGAGTTTGGTGGATCAGATTGGCAGGGTTTGATGGATCAGATTGGCCGGGTTTGGTAGGTCAGCTTGGCAGGGTTTGGTGGATCAGATTGGCAGGGTTTGGTGGGTCAGATTGGCAGGGTTTGGTGGGTCAGATTGGCTGGGCTTGGTGGGTCAGATTTGCAGAGTTTGGTGGATCAGATTGGCAGGGTTTGGTGGATCAGATCGGCAGGGTGTGATGGGTCAGATTGGCAGGGTTTGGTGGATCAGATTGGCAGGGTTTGGTGGGTCATATTGGAAGGGTTTGGTTGGTCAGATTGGCAGGGTCTGATGGGTCAGAGGGGCAGGGTTTGGTGGGTCAGATTGGCAGGGTTTGGTGGATCAGATTGGCAGGGTTTGGTGGATCAGATTGGCAGGGTTTGGTGGATCAGATTGGCAGGGTTTGGTGGGTCAGATTGGCAGGCTCTGATGGGTCAGATTGGCAGGGTCTGGTGGATCAGATTGGCAGGGTATGATGGATCAGATTGGCAGGGTTTGTTAGGTCAGATTGGCAGGGTTTGTGGGGTCAGATTGGCAGAATTTGGTGGGCCAGATTGGCAGGGTTTGGTGGGTCAGATTGGCAGGGTTTGGTGGGTAAGATTGGCAGGGTTTGGTGGGTCAGCTTGGCAGGGTATTATTGATCAGATTGGCAGGGTTTGGTAGGTCAGATTGCCAGGGTTTGGTGGGTCAGATTGGCAGGGTATGGTGGGTCAGATTGGCAGGGTATGGTGGGTCAGAGTGGCAGGGTTTGTTGGGTCAGATTGGCAGGATTTGATGGGTCAGATTGGCAGAGTTTTGTGGATCAGATTGGCAGGGTTTGGTGGATCAGATTGGCAGGGTTTGGTGGATCAGATTGGCAGGGTGTGGTGGGTCAGATTGGCAGGGTTTGATGGGTCAGATTGGCAGGGTTTGGTGGGTCAGATTGGAAGGGTTTGATGGGTCAGATGGGCAGGGTTTGGTGGGTCAGATGGGCAGGGTTTGGTGGGTCAGATTGGCAGTGTTTGGTGGATCAGATTGGCAGGGTTTTGTAGGTCCGATTGGCAGGGTTTGGTGGGTCAGATTGGCAGGGTTTGATTGATCAGATTGGAAGAGTTTGAGGGGTCAGATTGGCAGGGTTTGGTGGATCAGATTGGCAGAGTTTGGTGGATCAGATTGGCAGGGTTTGATGGATCAGATTGGCAGGGTTTGGTAGGTCAGCTTGCCAGGGTGTGATGGGTCAGATTGGCAGTGTTTGGCGGATCAGATTGGCAGGGTTTGGTGGATCAGATTGGCAGGGTTTGGTGGGTCAGATTGGCAGGGTTTGGTGGGTCAGATTGGCAGGGTTTGGTAGATCAGATTGACAGGGTTTGGTGGGTCAGATTGGCAGGGTTTGGTGGGTCAGATGAGCAGGGTTTCATGGGTCAGATTGGCAGGGTTTGATGGATCAGATTGGCAGGGTTTGGTAGGTCAGATTGGCAGGGTTTGTTAGGTCAGATTGGAAGGGTCTGATGGGTCAGATTGGCAGGGTTTCATGGGTCAGATTGGCAGAGTTTGGTGGATCAGATTGGCAGGGTTTGATGGATCAGATTGGCCGGGTATGGTAGGTCAGGTTGGCAGGGTTTGGTGGATCAGATTGGCAGGGTTTGGTGGGTCAGATTGGCAGGGTTTGGTGGGTCAGATTGGCTGGGCTTGGTGGGTCAGATTTGCAGAGTTTGGTGGATCAGATTGGCAGGGTTTGGTGGATCAGAATGGCAGGGTGTGATGGGTCAGATTGGCAGGGTTTGGTGGGTCAGCTTGGCAGGGTATTATTGATCAGATTGGCAGGGTTTGGTGGGTCATATTGGAAGGGAATTGGTTGGTCAGATTGGCAGGGTCTGATGGGTCAGAGGGGCAGGGTTTGGTGGGTCAGATTGGCAGGGTTTGGTGGATCAGATTGGCAGGGTTTGGTGGGTCAGATTGGCAGGGTTTGGTGGGTCAGATTGGCAGGGTTTGGTGGGTCAGCTTGGCAGGGTATTATTGATCAGATTGGCAGGGTTTGGTAGGTCAGATTGCCAGGGTTTGGTGGGTCAGATTGGCAGGGTATGGTGGGTCAGATTGGCAGGGTATGGTGTGTCAGAGTGGCAGGGTTTGGTGGGTCAGATTGGAAGGATTTGATGGGTCAGATTGGCAGAGTTTTGTGGATCAGATTGGCAGGGTTTGGTGGATCAGATTGGCAGGGTTTGGTGGGTCAGATTGGCAGGATTTGGTGGATCAGATTGGCAGGTTTTGATGCGTCAGATTGGCAGGGTTTGGTGGATCAGGTTGGCAGTGTATGGTGGATCAGATTGGCAGGGTTTGGTGGGTCAGATTGGCAAGGTTTGGTGTGTCAGATTGGCAGGGTTTGGTGGGTCAGATTCGCAGGGTTTGGTGGGTCAGATTGGCAGCGTTTGGTGGATCAGATTGGCAGGGTTTGGTGGGTCAGATTTGCAGGGTTTGGGGGGGACAGTTTGGCACGGTTTTGTGGATCAGATTGGCAGGGTTTGGTGGGTCAGATTGGCAGGATTTGGTGGATCAGATTGGCAGGGTTTGGTGGGTCAGATTGGCAGGGTTTGGTGTGTCAGATTGGCAGGGTTTGGTGGGTCAGATTGGCAGGGTTTGGGGGGGGCACAGTTTGGCACGCTTTTGTGGATCAGATTGGCAGTGTTTGGTGGGTCAGATTGGCAGGGTTTGATGGGTCAGATTGGCAGGGTTTGGTGGGTCAGATTGGCAGCGTTTGGTGGATCAGATTGGCAGGGTTTGGTGGGTCAGATTGGCAGGGTTTGGTGGGTCATATTGGAAGGGAATTGGTTGGTCAGATTGGCAGGGTCTGATGGGTCAGAGGGGCAGGGTTTGGTGGGTCAGATTGGCAGGGTTTGGTGGATCAGATTGGCAGGGTTTGGTGGATCAGATTGGCAGGGTTTGGTGGGTCAGATTGGCAGGGTTTGGTGGGTAAGATTGGCAGGGTTTGGTGGGTCAGCTTGGCAGGGTATTATTGATCAGATTGGCAGGGTTTGGTAGGTCAGATTGCCAGGGTTTGGTGGGTCAGATTGGCAGGGTATGGTGGGTCAGATTGGCAGGGTATGGTGTGTCAGAGTGGCAGGGTTTGGTGGGTCAGATTGGCAGGATTTGATGGGTCAGATTGGCAGAGTTTTGTGGATCAGATTGGCAGGGTTTGGTGGATCAGATTGGCAGGGTTTGGTGGGTCAGATTGGCAGGATTTGGTGGATCAGATTGGCAGGTTTTGATGCGTCAGATTGGCAGGGTTTGGTGGATCAGGTTGGCAGCGTATGGTGGGTCAGATTGGCAGGGTTTGGTGGGTCAGATTGGCAAGGTTTGGTGTGTCAGATTGGCAGGGTTTGGTGGGTCAGATTGGCAGGGTTTGGTGGGTCAGATTGGCAGCGTTTGGTGGATCAGATTGGCAGGGTTTGGTGGGTCAGATTTGCAGGGTTTGGGGGGGACACTTTGGCACGGTTTTGTGGATCAGATTGGCAGTGTATGGTGGGTCAGATTGGCAGGGTTTGATGGGTCAGATTGGCAGGGTTTGGTGGGTCAGATTGGCAGCGTTTGGTGGATTAGATTGGCAGGGTTTGGTGTGTCAGATTGGCAGGATTTGGTGGATCAGATTGGCAGGGTTTGGTGGGTCAGATTGGCAGGGTTTGGTGTGTCAGATTGGCAGGGTTTGGTGGGTCAGATTGGCAGGGTTTGGGGGGGCACAGTTTGGCACGCTTTTGTGGATCAGATTGGCAGTGTATGGTGGGTCAGAATGGCAGGGTTTGATGGGTCAGATTGGCAGGGTTTGGTGGGTCAGATTGGCAGCGTTTGGTGGATCAGATTGGCAGGGTTTGGTGGGTCAGATTGGCAGGGTTTGGGGGGGACAGTTTGGCACGGTTTTGTGGATCAGATTGGCAGTGTATGGTGGGTCAGATTGGCAGGGTTTGATGGGTCAGATTGGTTGGGTTTGGTGGATCAGATTGGCAAGGTTTGGTGGGTAATATTGGAAGGGTTTGGTGGTTCAGATTGGCAGGGTCTGATGGTTCAAAGGGGCAGGGTTTGGTGGGTCAGATTGGCAGGGTTTGGTGGATCATATTCGCAGGGTTTGATGGATAAGATTGGCAGGGTTTGGTGGATCAGATTGGCAGGGTTTGGTGGGTCAGATTGGCAGGGTTTGGTGGATCAGATTGGCAGGGTTTGATGCGTCAGATTGGCAGGGTTTGGTGGATCAGGTTGGCAGCATATGGTGGATCAGATTGGCAGCGTTTGGTGGGTCAGATTGGCAGGGTTTGATGGGTCAGATTGGCAGGGTTTGGTGGGTCAGATTGGCAGGGTTTGGTGGATCAGATTGGCAGGGTTTGGTGGGTCAGATTGGCAGGGTTTGGTGGGTCAGTTTGGCAGTGTTTGGTGGATCAGATTGGCAGGGTGTGGTGGGTCAGATTGGCAGGGTTTCATGGGTCAGATTGGCAGGGTTTGGTGGGTCAGATTGGAAGGGTTTGATGGGTCAGATGGGCAGGGTTTGGTGGGTCAGATGGGCAGGGTTTGGTGGGTCAGATTGGCAGTGTTTGGTGGATCAGATTGGCAGGGTTTGGTAGGTCCGATTGGCAGGGTTTGGTGGGTCACATTGGCAGGGTTTGATCGATCAGATTGGAAGAGTTTGAGGGGTCAGATTGGCATGGTTTGGTGGATCAGATTGGCAGAGTTTGGTGGATCAGATTGGCAGGGTTTGATGGATCAGATTGGCAGGGTTTGGTAGGTCAGCTTGCCAGGGTGTGATGGGTCAGATTGGCAGTGTTTGGCGGATCAGATTGGCAGGGTTTGGTGGGTCAGATTGGCAGGGTTTTGTGGGTCAGATTGGCAGGGTTTGGTAGATCAGATTGACAGGGTTTGGTGGGTCAGATTGGCAGGGTTTGGTGGGTCAGATGAGCAGGGTTTCATGGGTCAGATTGGCAGGGTTTGATGGATCAGATTGGCAGGGTTTGGTAGGTCAAATTGGAAGGGTCTGATGGGTCAGATTGGCAGGGTTTCATGGGTCAGATTGGCAGAGTTTGGTGGATCAGATTGGCAGGGTTTGATGGATCAGATTGGCCGGGTATGGTAGGTCAGCTTGGCAGGGTTTGGTGGATCAGATTGGCAGGGTTTGGTGGGTCAGATTGGCAGGGTTTGGTGGGTCAGATTGGCTGGGCTTGGTGGGTCAGATTTGCAGAGTTTGGTGGATCAGATTGGCAGGGTTTGGTGGATCAGATTGGCAGGGTGTGATGGGTCAGATTGGCAGGGTTTGGTGGATCAGATTGGCAGGGTTTGGTGGGTCATATTGGAAGGGAATTGGTTGGTCAGATTGGCAGGGTCTGATGGGTCAGAGGGGCAGGGTTTCATGGGTCAGATTGGCAGGGTTTGATGGATCAGATTGGCAGGGTTTGGTAGATCAGATTGACAGGGTTTGGTGGGTCAGATTGGCAGGGTTTGGTGGGTCAGATGAGCAGGGTTTCATGGGTCAGTTTGGCAGGGTTTGATGGATCAGATTGGCAGGGTTTGGTAGGTCAGATTGGAAGGGTCTGATGGGTCAGATTGGCAGGGTTTCATGGGTCAGATTGGCAGAGTTTGGTGGATCAGATTGGCAGGGTTTGATGGATCAGATTGGCCGGGTATGGTAGGTCAGGTTGGCAGGGTTTGGTGGATCAGATTGGCAGGGTTTGGTGGGTCAGATTGGCAGGGTTTGGTGGGTCAGATTGGCTGGGCTTGGTGGGTCAGATTTGCAGAGTTTGGTGGATCAGATTGGCAGGGTTTGGTGGATCAGAATGGCAGGGTGTGATGGGTCAGATTGGCAGGGTTTGGTGGGTCAGCTTGGCAGGGTATTATTGATCAGATTGGCAGGGTTTGGTGGGTCATATTGGAAGGGAATTGGTTGGTCAGATTGGCAGGGTCTGATGGGTCAGAGGGGCAGGGTTTGGTGGGTCAGATTGGCAGGGTTTGGTGGATCAGATTGGCAGGGTTTGGTGGATCAGATTGGCAGGGTTTGGTGGGTCAGATTGGCAGGGTTTGGTGGGTCAGATTGGCAGGGTTTGGTGGGTCAGCTTGGCAGGGTATTATTGATCAGATTGGCAGGGTTTGGTAGGTCAGATTGGCAGGGTTTGGTGGATCAGATTGGCAGGGTTTGGTGGATCAGATTGGCAGGGTTTGGTGGGTCAGATTGGCAGGATTTGGTGGATCAGATTGGCAGGTTTTGATGCGTCAGATTGGCAGGGTTTGGTGGATCAGGTTGGCAGCGTATGTGGATCAGATTGGCAGGGTTTGGTGGGTCAGATTGGCAAGGTTTGGTGTGTCAGATTGGCAGGGTTTGGTGGGTCAGATTCGCAGGGTTTGGTGGGTCAGATTGGCAGCGTTTGGTGGATCAGATTGGCAGGGTTTGGTGGGTCAGATTTGCAGGGTTTGGGGGGGACAGTTTGGCACGGTTTTGTGGATCAGATTGGCAGGGTTTGGTGGGTCAGATTGGCAGGATTTGGTGGATCAGATTGGCAGGGTTTGGTGGGTCAGATTGGCAGGGTTTGGTGTGTCAGATTGGCAGGGTTTGGTGGGTCAGATTGGCAGGGTTTGGGGGGGGCACAGTTTGGCACGCTTTTGTGGATCAGATTGGCAGTGTATGGTGGGTCAGATTGGCAGGGTTTGATGGGTCAGATTGGCAGGGTTTGGTGGGTCAGATTGGCAGCGTTTGGTGGATCAGATTGGCAGGGTTTGGTGGGTCAGATTGGCAGGGTTTGGTGGGTCATATTGGAAGGGAATTGGTTGGTCAGATTGGCAGGGTCTGATGGGTCAGAGGGGCAGGGTTTGGTGGGTCAGATTGGCAGGGTTTGGTGGATCAGATTGGCAGGGTTTGGTGGATCAGATTGGCAGGGTTTGGTGGGTCAGATTGGCAGGGTTTGGTGGGTAAGATTGGCAGGGTTTGGTGGGTCAGCTTGGCAGGGTATTATTGATCAGATTGGCAGGGTTTGGTAGGTCAGATTGCCAGGGTTTGGTGGGTCAGATTGGCAGGGTATGGTGGGTCAGATTGGCAGGGTATGGTGTGTCAGAGTGGCAGGGTTTGGTGGGTCAGATTGGCAGGATTTGATGGGTCAGATTGGCAGAGTTTTGTGGATCAGATTGGCAGGGTTTGGTGGATCAGATTGGCAGGGTTTGGTGGGTCAGATTGGCAGGATTTGGTGGATCAGATTGGCAGGTTTTGATGCGTCAGATTGGCAGGGTTTGGTGGATCAGGTTGGCAGCGTATGGTGGGTCAGATTGGCAGGGTTTGGTGGGTCAGATTGGCAAGGTTTGGTGTGTCAGATTGGCAGGGTTTGGTGGGTCAGATTGGCAGGGTTTGGTGGGTCAGATTGGCAGCGTTTGGTGGATCAGATTGGCAGGGTTTGGTGGGTCAGATTTGCAGGGTTTGGGGGGGACAGTTTGGCACGGTTTTGTGGATCAGATTGGCAGTGTATGGTGGGTCAGATTGGCAGGGTTTGATGGGTCAGATTGGCAGGGTTTGGTGGGTCAGATTGGCAGGGTTTGGTGGGTCAGATTGGCAGCATTTGGTGGATTAGATTGGCAGGGTTTGGTGTGTCAGATTGGCAGGATTTGGTGGATCAGATTGGCAGGGTTTGGTGGGTCAGATTGGCAGGGTTTGGTGTGTCAGATTGGCAGGGTTTGGTGGGTCAGATTGGCAGGGTTTGGGGGGGCACAGTTTGGCACGCTTTTGTGGATCAGATTGGCAGTGTATGGTGGGTCAGATTGGCAGGGTTTGATGGGTCAGATTGGCAGGGTTTGGTGGGTCAGATTGGCAGCGTTTGGTGGATCAGATTGGCAGGGTTTGGTGGGTCAGATTGGCAGGGTTTGGGGGGGACAGTTTGGCACGGTTTTGTGGATCAGATTGGCAGTGTATGGTGGGTCAGATTGGCAGGGTTTGATGGGTCAGATTGGTTGGGTTTGGTGGATCAGATTGGCAAGGTTTGGTGGGTAATATTGGAAGGGTTTGGTGGTTCAGATTGGCAGGGTCTGATGGTTCAAAGGGGCAGGGTTTGGTGGGTCAGATTGGCAGGGTTTGGTGGATCATATTCGCAGGGTTTGATGGATAAGATTGGCAGGGTTTGGTGGATCAGATTGGCAGGGTTTGGTGGGTCAGATTGGCAGGGTTTGGTGGATCAGATTGGCAGGGTTTGATGCGTCAGATTGGCAGGGTTTGGTGGATCAGGTTGGCAGCATATGGTGGATCAGATTGGCAGCGTTTGGTGGGTCAGATTGGCAGGGTTTGATGGGTCAGATTGGCAGGGTTTGGTGGGTCAGATTGGCAGGGTTTGGTGGATCAGATTGGCAGGGTTTGGTGGGTCAGATTGGCAGGGTTTGGTGGGTCAGTTTGGCAGTGTTTGGTGGATCAGATTGGCAGTGTGTGGTGGGTCAGATTGGCAGGGTTTCATGGGTCAGATTGGCAGGGTTTGGTGGGTCAGATTGGAAGGGTTTGATGGGTCAGATGGGCAGGGTTTGGTGGGTCAGATGGGCAGGGATTGGTGGGTCAGATTGGCAGTGTTTGGTGGATCAGATTGGCAGGGTTTGGTAGGTCCGATTGGCAGGGTTTGGTGGGTCACATTGGCAGGGTTTGATCGATCAGATTGGAAGAGTTTGAGGGGTCAGATTGGCATGGTTTGGTGGATCAGATTGGCAGAGTTTGGTGGATCAGATTGGCAGGGTTTGATGGATCAGATTGGCAGGGTTTGGTAGGTCAGCTTGCCAGGGTGTGATGGGTCAGATTGGCAGTGTTTGTCGGATCAGATTGGCAGGGTTTGGTGGGTCAGATTGGCAGGGTTTTGTGGGTCAGATTGGCAGGGTTTGGTAGATCAGATTGACAGGGTTTGGTGGGTCAGATTGGCAGGGTTTGGTGGGTCAGATGAGCAGGGTTTCATGGGTCAGATTGGCAGGGTTTGATGGATCAGATTGGCAGGGTTTGGTAGGTCAGATTGGAAGGGTCTGATGGGTCAGATTGGCAGGGTTTCATGGGTCAGATTGGCAGAGTTTGGTGGATCAGATTGGCAGGGTTTGATGGATCAGATTGGCCGGGTATGGTAGGTCAGCTTGGCAGGGTTTGGTGGATCAGATTGGCAGGGTTTGGTGGGTCAGATTGGCAGGGTTTGGTGGGTCAGATTGGCTGGGCTTGGTGGGTCAGATTTGCAGAGTTTGGTGGATCAGATTGGCAGGGTTTGGTGGATCAGATTGGCAGGGTGTGATGGGTCAGATTGGCAGGGTTTGGTGGATCAGATTGGCAGGGTTTGGTGGGTCATATTGGAAGGGAATTGGTTGGTCAGATTGGCAGGGTCTGATGGGTCAGAGGGGCAGGGTTTGGTGGGTCAGATTGGCAGGGTTTGGTGGATCAGATTGGCAGGGTTTGGTGGATCAGATTGGCAGGGTTTGGTGGGTCAGATTGGCAGGGTTTGGTGGGTAAGATTGGCAGGGTTTGGTGGGTCAGCTTGGCAGGGTATTATTGATCAGATTGGCAGGGTTTGGTAGGTCAGATTGCCAGGGTTTGGTGGGTCAGATTGGCAGGGTATGGTGGGTCAGATTGGCAGGGTATGGTGTGTCAGAGTGGCAGGGTTTGGTGGGTCAGATTGGCAGGATTTGATGGGTCAGATTGGCAGGGTTTGGTGGATCAGATTGGCAAGGTTTGGTGGGTCAGATTGGCAGGATTTGGTGGATCAGATTGGCAGGTTTTGATGCGTCAGATTGGCAGGGTTTGGTGGATCAGGTTGGCAGCGTATGGTGGATCAGATTGGCAGGGTTTGGTGGGTCAGATTGGCAAGGTTTGGTGTGTCAGATTGGCAGGGTTTGGTGGGTCAGATTGGCAGGGTTTGGTGGGTCAGATTGGCAGCGTTTGATGGATCAGATTGGCAGGGTTTGGTGGGTCAAATTTGCAGGGTTTGGGGGGGGGACAGTTTGGCACGCTTTTGTGGATCAGATTGGCAGTGTATGGTGGGTCAGATTGGCAGGGTTTGATGGGTCAGATTGGCAGGGTTTGGTGGGTCAGATTGGCAGGGTTTGGTGGATCAGATTGGCAGGGTTTGGTGGGTCAGATTGGCAGGGTTTGGGGGGGACAGTTTGGCACGGTTTTGTGGATCAGATTGGCAGTGTATGGTGGGTCAGATTGGCAGGGTTTGATGGGTCAGATTGGTCGGGTTTGGTGGATCAGATTGGCAAGGTTTGGTGGGTAATATTGGAAGGGTTTGGTGGTTCAGATTGGCAGGGTCTGATGGTTCAGAGGGGCAGGGTTTGGTGGGTCAGATTGGCAGGGTTTGGTGGATCATATTCGCAGGGTTTGATGGATAAGATTGGCAGGGTTTGGTGGATCAGATTGGCAGGGTTTGATGGGTCAGATTGGTACGGTTTGGTGGGCCAGATTGGCAGGGTTTGGTGGGTCAGATTGGCAAGGTTTGTTGGGTCAGCTTGGCTGGGTATTATTGATCAGATTGGCAGTGTTTGGTGGATCAGATTGGCAGGGTTTGGTGGATCAGATTGGAAGGGTTTGGTGGATCAGATAGGCAGGGTTTGGTGGATCAGATTGGCAGCGTATGGTGGATCAGATTGGCAGTGTTTGGTGGGTCAGATTGGCAGGGTTTGGTGTGTCAGATTGACAGCATTTGGTGGATCAGATTGGCAGGATTTGGTGGATCAGATTGGCAGGGATTGATGGGTCAGATTGGCAGGGTTTGGTGGATCAGATTGGCAGGGTTTGGTGGGTCAGATTGGCAGGGTTTGATGGGTCAGATTGGCAGAGTTTGGTGGATCAGATGGCAGCGTTTAATGGGTCAGATTGGCAGGGTTTGGTGGGTCAGATTGGAAGGGTTTGGTGGGTCAGATTGGCAGGGCTTGATGGGTCAGATTGGCAGGGTTTGATGGATCAGATTGGCCGGGTTTGGTGGGTAAGATTGGCAGGGTTTGGTGGGTCAGCTTGGCAGGGTATTATTGATCAGATTGGCAGGGTTTGGTAGGTCAGATTGCCAGGGGTTGGTGGGTCAGATTGGCAGGGTATGGTGGGTCAGATTGGCAGGGTATGGTGTGTCAGAGTGGCAGGGTTTGGTGGGTCAGATTGGCAGGATTTGATGGGTCAGATTTGCAGAGTTTTGTGGATCAGATTGGCAGGGTTTGGTGGATCAGATTGGCAGGGTTTGGTGGGTCAGATTGGCAGGATTTGGTGGATCAGATTGGCAGGTTTTGATGCGTCAGATTGGCAGGGTTTGGTGGATCAGGTTGGCAGCGTATGGTGGATCAGATTGGCAGGGTTTGGTGGGTCAGATTGGCAAGGTTTGGTGTGTCAGATTGGCAGGGTTTGGTGGGTCAGATTGGCAGGGTTTGGTGGGTCAGATTGGCAGTGTTTGGTGGATCAGATTGGCAGGGTTTGGTGGGTCAGATTTGCAGGGTTTGGGGGGGACAGTTTGGCACGGTTTTGTGGATCAGATTGGCAGTGTATGGTGGGTCAGATTGGCAGGGTTTGATGGGTCAGATAGGCAGGGTTTGGTGGGTCAGATTGGCAGCGTTTGGTGGATTAGATTGGCTGGGTTTGGTGGGTCAGATTGGCAGGATTTGGTGGATCAGATTGGCAGGGTTTGGTGGGTCAGATTGGCAGGGTTTGGTGTGTCAGATTGGCAGGGTTTGGTGGGTCAGATTGGCAGGGTTTGGGGGGGACAGTTTGGCACGCTTTTGTGGATCAGATTGGCAGTGTATGGTGGGTCAGATTGGCAGGGTTTGATGGGTCAGATTGGCAGGGTTTGGTGGGTCAGATTGGCAGCGTTTGGTGGATCAGATTGGCAGGGTTTGGTGGGTCAGATTGGCAGGGTTTGGGGGGGACAGTTTGGCACGGTTTTGTGGATCAGATTGGCAGTGTATGGTGGGTCAGATTGGCAGGATTTGATGGGTCAGATTGGTCGGGTTTGGTGGATCAGATTGGCAAGGTTTGGTGGGTAATATTGGAAGGGTTTGGTGGTTCAGATTGGCAGGGTCTGATGGTTCAGAGGGGCAGGGTTTGGTGGGTCAGATTGGCAGTGTTTGGTGGATCATATTCGCAGGGTTTGATGGATAAGATTGGCAGGGTTTGGTGGATCAGATTGGCGGGGTTTGATGGGTCAGATTGGTACGGTTTGGTGGGCCAGATTGGCAGGGTTTGGTGGGTCAGATTGGCAGGGTTTGATGGGTCAGATTGGCAAGGTTTGTTGGGTCAGCTTGGCTGGGTATTATTGATCAGATTGGCAGTGTTTGGTGGATCAGATTGGCAGGGTTTGGTGGATCAGATTGGCAGGGTTTGGTGGATCAGATTGGCAGGGTTTGGTGGATCAGATTGGCAGCGTATGGTGGATCAGATTGGCAGTGTTTGGTGGGTCAGATTGGCAGGGTTTAGTGGGTCAGATTGACAGCATTTGGTGGATCAGATTGGCAGGATTTGGTGGATCAGATTGGCAGGGTTTGATGGGTCAGATTGGCAGGGTTTGGTGGGTCAGATTGGCAGGGTTTGATGGGTCAGATTGGCAGGGTTTGGTGGATCAGATGGCAGCGTTTAATGGGTCATATTGGCAGGGTTTGGTGGGTCAGATTGGAAGGGTTTGGTGGGTCAGATTGGCAGGGTTTGATGGGTCAGATTGGCACAGTTTGGTGGATCAGATTGGCAGGGTTTGATGGATCAGATTGGCTGGGTTTGGTAGGTCAGCTTGGCAGGGTTTGGTGGCTCAGATTGGCAGGGTTTGGTGGGTCAGATTGGCAGGGTTTGGTGGGTCAGATTGGCAGGGCTTGGTGGGTCAGATTGGCAGAGTTTGGTGGATCAGATTGACAGATATTGGTGGATCAGATTGGCAGGGTTTGATGGGTCAGATTGGCAGGGTTTGGTGGATCAGATTGGCAGGGTTTGCTTGGTCATATTGGAAGGGTTTGGTTGGTCAGATTGGCAGGGTCTGATGGGTCAGAGGGGCAGGGTTTGGTGGATCAGATTGGCAGGGTTTGGTGGATCAGATTGGCAGGGTTTTGTGGATCAGATTGGCAGGGTTTGGTGGGTCAGATTGGCAGGCTCTGATGGGTCAGATTGGCAGGGTTTTGTGGGTCAGATTGGCAGGGTTTGGTGGGTCAGAGAGGCAGGGTTTGGTGGGTCAGCTTGGCAGGGTATTATTGATCAGATTGGCAGGGTTTGGTAGGTCAGTTTGCCAGGGTTTGGTGGGTCAGATTGGCAGGGTATGGTGGGTCAGATTGGCAGGGTATGGTGGGTCAGAGTGGCAGGGTTTGGTGGGTCTGATTGACAGGGTTTGGTGGATCAGGTTGGCAGCGTATGGTGGATCAGATTGGCAGGGTTTGGTGGGTCAGATTGGCAGGGTTTGGTGTGTCAGATTGGCAGGGTTTGGTGGGTCAGTTTGGCAGGGTTTGGTGGATCAGATTGGCAGGGTGTGGTGGGTCAGATTGGCAGGGTTTGATGGGTCTGATTGGCAGGGTTTGGTAGGTCAGATTGGAAGGGTTTGATGTGTCAGATGGGCAGGGTTTGGTGGGTCAGATGGCCAGGGTTTGGTGGGTCAGATTGGCAGGGTTTGATGGGTCAGATTGGCAGGGTTTGGTGGATCAGATTGGCAGGGTTTGCTTGGTCATATTGGAAGGGTTTGGTGGGTCAGATTGGCAGGGTCTGATGGATCAGAGGGGCAGGGTTTGGTGGATCAGATTGGCAGGGTTTGGTGGATCAGATTGGCAGGGTTTTGTGGATCAGATTGGCAGGGTTTGGTGGGTCAGATTGGCAGGATTTGGTGGATCAGATTGGCAGGTTTTGATGCGTCAGATTGGCAGGGTTTGGTGGATCAGGTTGGCAGCGTATGGTGGATCAGATTGGCAGGGTTTGGTGGGTCAGATTGGCAAGGTTTGGTGTGTCAGATTGGCAGGGTTTGGTGGGTCAGATTGGCAGGGTTTGGTGGGTCAGATTGGCAGTGTTTGGTGGATCAGATTGGCAGGGTTTGGTGGGTCAGATTTGCAGGGTTTGGGGGGGACAGTTTGGCACGGTTTTGTGGATCAGATTGGCAGTGTATGGTGGGTCAGATTGGCAGGGTTTGATGGGTCAGATAGGCAGGGTTTGGTGGGTCAGATTGGCAGCGTTTGGTTGATTAGATTGGCTGGGTTTGGTGGGTCAGATTGGCAGGATTTGGTGGATCAGATTGGCAGGGTTTGGTGGGTCAGATTGGCAGGGTTTGGTGTGTCAGATTGGCAGGGTTTGGTGGGTCAGATTGGCAGGGTTTGGGGGGGACAGTTTGGCACGCTTTTGTGGATCAGATTGGCAGTGTATGGTGGGTCAGATTGGCAGGGTTTGATGGGTCAGATTGGCAGGGTTTGGTGGGTCAGATTGGCAGCGTTTGGTGGATCAGATTGGCAGGGTTTGGTGGGTCAGATTGGCAGGGTTTGGGGGGGACAGTTTGGCACGGTTTTGTGGATCAGATTGGCAGTGTATGATGGGTCAGATTGGCAGGATTTGATGGGTCAGATTGGTCGGGTTTGATGGATCAGATTGGCAAGGTTTGGTGGGTAATATTGGAAGGGTTTGGTGGTTCAGATTGGCAGGGTCTGATGGTTCAGAGGGGCAGGGTTTGGTGGGTCAGATTGGCAGTGTTTGGTGGATCATATTCGCAGGGTTTGATGGATAAGATTGGCAGGGTTTGGTGGATCAGATTGGCAGGGTTTGATGGGTCAGATTGGTACGGTTTGGTGGGCCAGATTGGCAGGGTTTGGTGGGTCAGATTGGCAGGGTTTGATGGGTCAGATTGGCAAGGTTTGTTGGGTCAGCTTGGCTGGGTATTATTGATCAGATTGGCAGTGTTTGGTGGATCAGATTGGCAGGGTTTGGTGGATCAGATTGGCAGGGTTTGGTGGATCAGATTGGCAGCGTATGGTGGATCAGATTGGCAGTGTTTGGTGGGTCAGATTGGCAGGGTTTAGTGGGTCAGATTGACAGCATTTGGTGGATCAGATTGGCAGGATTTGGTGGATCAGATTGGCAGGGTTTGATGGGTCAGATTGGCAGGGTTTGGTGGATCAGATTGGCAGGGTTTGGTGGGTCAGATTGGCAGGGTTTGATGGGTCAGATTAGCAGGGTTTGGTGGATCAGATAGCAGCGTTTAATGGGTCATATTGGCAGGGTTTGGTGGGTCAGATTGGAAGGGTTTGATGGGTCAGATTGGCACAGTTTGGTGGATCAGATTGGCAGGGTTTGATGGATCAGATTGGCCGGGTTTGGTAGGTCAGCTTGGCAGGGTTTGGTGGCTCAGATTGGCAGGGTTTGGTGGGTCAGATTGGCAGGGTTTGGTGGGTCAGATTGGCAGGGCTTGGTGGGTCAGATTGGCAGAGTTTGGTGGATCAGATTGACAGGGTTTGGTGGATCAGATTGGCAGGGTTTGATGGGTCAGATTGGCAGGGTTTGGTGGATCAGATTGGCAGGGTTTGCTTGGTCATATTGGAAGGGTTTGGTTGGTCAGATTGGCAGGGTCTGATGGGTCAGAGGGGCAGGGTTTGGTGGATCAGATTGGCAGGGTTTGGTGGATCAGATTGGCAGGGTTTGGTGGATCAGATTGGCAGGGTTTGGTGGGTCAGATTGGCAGGCTCTGATGGGTCAGATTGGCAGGGTTTTGTGGGTCAGATTGGCAGGGTTTGGTGGGTCAGAGAGGCAGGGTTTGGTGGGTCAGCTTGGCAGGGTATTATTGATCAGATTGGCAGGGTTTGGTAGGTCAGTTTGCCAGGGTTTGGTGGGTCAGATTGGCAGGGTATGGTGGGTCAGATTGGCAGGGTATGGTGGGTCAGAGTGGCAGGGTTTGGTGGGTCAGATTGACAGGGTTTGGTGGATCAGGTTGGCAGCATATGGTGGATCAGATTGGCAGGGTTTGGTGGGTCAGATTGGCAGGGTTTGGTGTGTCAGATTGGCAGGGTTTGGTGGGTCAGTTTGGCAGGGTTTGGTGGATCAGATTGGCAGGGTGTGGTGGGTCAGATTGGCAGGGTTTGATGGGTCTGATTGGCAGGGTTTGGTAGGTCAGATTGGAAGGGTTTGATGTGTCAGATGGGCAGGGTTTGGTGGGTCAGATGGCCAGGGTTTGGTGGGTCAGATTGGCAGGGTTTGATGGGTCAGATTGGCAGGGTTTGGTGGATCAGATTGGCAGGGTTTGCTTGGTCATATTGGAAGGGTTTGGTGGGTCAGATTGGCAGGGTCTGATGGATCAGAGGGGCAGGGTTTGGTGGATCAGATTGGCAGGGTTTGGTGGATCAGATTGGCAGGGTTTTGTGGATCAGATTGGCAGGGTTTGGTGGGTCAGATTGGCAGGCTCTGATGTGTCAGATTGGCAGGATCTGGTGGATCAGATTGGCAGTGTATGATGGATCAGATTAGCAGGGTTTGGTAGGTCAGATTGGCAGGGTTTGTTGGGTCAGATTGGAAGAATTTGGTGGGCCAGATTGGCAGGGTTTGGTGGGTCAGATTGGCAGGGTTTGGTGGGTCAGATTGGCAAGGTTTTGTGGGTCAGCTTGGCAGGGTATTATTGATCAGATTGGCAGGGTTTGGTAGGTCAGATTGCCAGGGTTTGGTGGGTCAGATTGGCAGGGTATGGTGGGTCAGATTGGCAGGGTATGGTGGGTCAGAGTGGCAGGGTTTGGTGGGTCAGATTGACAGGGTTTGATGGGTCAGATTGGCAGAGTTTTGTGGATCAGATTGGCAGGGTTTGGTGGATCAGATTGTCAGGGTTTGGTGTGTCAGATTGGCAGGATTTGGTTGATCAGATTGGCAGGTTTTGATGCGTCAGATTGGCAGGGTTTGGTGGATCAGGATGGCAGCGTATGGTGGATCAGATTGGCAGGGTTTGGTGGGTCAGATTGGCAGGGTTTGGTGTGTCAGATTGGCAGGGTTTGGTGGTTCAGATTGGCAGGGTTTGGTGGGTCAGTTTGGCAGGGTTTGGTGTATCAGATTGGCAGGGTGTGGTGGGTCAGATTGGCAGGGTTTGATGGGTCAGATTGGCAGAGTTTGGTAGGTCAGATTGGAAGGGTTTGATGGGTCAGATGGGCAGGGTTTGGTGGGTCAGATGGCCAGGGTTTGGTGGGTCAGATTGGCAGGGTTTGGTGGATCAGATTGGCAGTGTTTGGTCGGTCAGATTGGCAGGGTTTGGTGGGTTAGATTAGCACGGTTTGATCGATCAGATCGGAAGAGTTTGATGGGTCAGATTGGCAGGGTTTGGTGGACCAGATTGGCAGAGTTTGGTGGATCAGATTGGCAGGGTTTGATGGATCAGATTGGCAGGGTTTGGTAGGTCAGCTTGGCAGGGTTTGGTGGGTCAGATTGGCAGGGTTTGGTGGGTCAGATTGGCAGGGTTTGGTGGATCAGATTGACAGGGTTTGGTGGGTCAGATTGGCAGGGTTTGGTGGGTCAGATGAGCAGGGTTTCATGGGTCAGATTGGCAGGGTTTGATGGATCAGATTGGCAGAGTTTGGTAGGTCAGATTGGAAGGGTCTGGTGGGTCAGATTGGCAGGGTTTGATGGGTCAGATTGGCAGAGTTTGGTGGATCAGATTGGCAGGTTTTGATGGATCAGATTGGCCGGGTTTGGTAGGTCAGCTTGGCAGGGTTTTGTGGATCAGATTGGCAGGGTTTGGTAGGTCAGATTGGCAGCGTTGGGGGGGCAGATTGGCAGGGCTTGGTGGGTCAGATTGGCAGAGTTTGGTGGATCAGATTGGCAGGGTTTGGTGGATCAGATTGGCAGGGTTTGGTGGAACGTATTGGCAGGGTTTGATGGATAAGATTGGCAGGGTTTAGTGGATCAGATTGGCAGGGGTTGATGGGTCAGATTGGCACGGTTTGGTGGGCCAGATTGGCAGGGTTTGGTGGCACAGATTGTCAGGGTTTGATGGGTCAGATTGGCAAGGTTTGTTGGGTCAGCTTGGCTGGGTATTATTGATCAGATTGGCAGGGTTTGGTGGATCAGATTGGCAGGGTTTGGTGGATCAGATTGGCACGGTTTGTTGAGTCAGATTGGCAGGCTTTTGTGGATCAGATTGGCAGCGTATGGTGGATCAGATTGGCAGGGTTTGGTGGGTCAGATTGGCAGGGTTTGGTGTGTCAGATTGGCAAGGTTTGGTTGGTCAGATTGGCAGGGTTTGGTGGGTCAGATTGACAGCATTTGGTGGATCAGATTGGCAGGATTTGGTGGATCAGATTGGCAGGGTTTGATGGGTCAGATTGGCAGGGTTTGGTGGATCAGATTGGCAGGGTTTGGTGGGTCAGATTGAAAGGGTCTGATGGGTAAGATTGGCAGGGCTTGGTGGGTCAAATTGGCTGGGTTTGATGGGTCAGATTTGCAGGGTTTGGTGGACCAGATTGGAAGGGTTTGGTAGGTCAGCTTGGCAGGGTGTGGTGGGTCAGATTGGCAGGGTTTGGTGGGTCATATTGGCACGGTTTGTTGGGTCAGATTGGCAGGGTTTGTTGGGTCAGATTGGCAGGGTTTGGTGGGTCAGATGGGCATGGTTTAGTGGGTCAGATTGGCAGGGTTTGTTGGATCAGATTGGCAGGGTTTGGTGGGTCAGATTGGCAGGGTTTGGTGGGTCAGATGGGCAGGATTTGATGGGTCAGATTGGCAGAGTTTTGTGGATCAGATTGGCAGGGTTTGGTGGATCAGATTGGCAGGGTTTGGTGTGTCAGATTGGCAGGATTTGGTTGATCAGATTGGCAGGTTTTGATGCGTCAGATTGGCAGGGTTTGGTGGATCAGGTTGGCAGCGTATGGTGGATCAGATTGGCAGGGTTTGGTGGATCCGATTGGCAGGGTTTGCTGGGTCAGATTGGCAGGGTTTGCTGGGTCAGATTGGCAGGGTTTGATGGATCAGATTGAAAGTGTTTGATGTGTCAGATTGGCAGGGTTTGCTGGATCAGATAGGCAGGGTTTGGTGGATCAGATTGGCAGGGTTTGGTGGGTCAGATTGGCAGGGTATGGTGGATCAGATTGGCAGGGTGTGGTGGGTCAGATTGGCAGGGTTTGGTGGGTCAGATTGGCAGGGTTTGGTGGAGCAGATTGGCAGGGTTTGATGGGTCAGATTGGCAGGGTTTGGTAGGTCAGCTTGGCAGGGTGTGGTGGGTCAGATTGGCAGGGTTTAGTGCGTCAGATTAGCAGGGTCTGGTCGGTCAGATGGGCAGGGTTTGATGGGTCAGATGGGCAGGGTTTGGTGGATCAGATTGGCAGGGTTTGGTAGGTCAGTTTGGCAGGGTTTGTTGGGTCAGATTGGCAGCGTTTGATGGGTCTGATTGGCAGGGTTTGATGGGTCAGATTGGCAGTGTTTGGTGGGTCAGATTGGCAGGGTTTGGTGGGTCAGATTGACAGCATTTGGTGGATCAGATTGGCAGGATTTGGTGGATCAGAGTGGCAGGGTTTGATGGGTCAGATTGGCAGGGTTTGGTGGATCAGATTGGCAGGGTTTGGTGGGTCAGATTGGCAGGGTTTGATGGGTCAGATTGGCAGGGTTTGGTGGATCAGATGGCAGCGTTTAATGGGTCAGATTGGCAGGGTTTGGTGGGTCAGATTGGAAGGGTTTGGTGGGTCAGATTGGCAGGGTTTGATGGGTCAGATTGGCAGAGTTTGGTGGATCAGATTGGCAGGGTTTGATGGATCAGATTGGCCGGGTTTGGTAGGTCAGCTTGGCAGGGTTTGGTGGATCAGATTGGCAGGGTTTGGTGGGTCAGATTGGCAGGGTTTGGTGGGTCAGATTGGCAGGGCTTGGTGGATCAGATTGGCAGGGTTTGATGGGTCAGATTGGCAGGGTTTGGTGGATCAGATTGGCAGGGTTTGCTTGGTCATATTGGAAGGGTTTAGTGGGTCAGATTGGCAGGGTCTGATGGGTCAGAGGGGCAGGGTTTGGTGGATCAGATTGGCAGGGTTTGGTGGATCAGATTGGCAGGGTTTTGTGGATCAGATTGGCAGGGTTTTGTGGGTCAGATTGGCAGGCTGTGATGGGTCAGATTGGCAGGGTCTGGTGGATCAGATTGGCAGGGTATGATGGATCAGATTAGCAGGGTTTGGTAGGTCAGATTGGCAGGGTTTGTTGGGTCAGATTGGCAGCATTTGATGGGTCTGATTGGCAGGGTTTGATGGGTCAGATTGGCAGTGTTTGGTGGGTCAGATTGGCAGGGTTTGGTGGGTCAGATTGACAGCATTTGGTGGATCAGATTGGCAGGATTTGGTGGATCAGAGTGGCAGGGTTTGATGGGTCAGATTGGCAGGGATTGGTGGATCAGATTGGCAGGGTTTGGTGGGTCAGATTGGCAGGGTTTGATGAGTCAGATTGGCAGGGTTTGGTGGATCAGATGGCAGCGTTTAATGGGTCAGATTGGCAGGGTTTGGTGGGTCAGATTGGCAGGGTTTGATGGGTCAGATTGGCAGAGTTTGGTGGATCAGATTGGCAGGGTTTGATGGATCAGATTGGCCGGGTTTGGTAGGTCAGCTTGGCAGGGTTTGGTGGATCAGATTGGCAGGGTTTGGTGGGTCAGATTGGCAGGGTTTGGTGGGTCAGATTGGCAGGGCTTGGTGGATCAGATTGGCAGGGTTTGATGGGTCAGATTGGCAGGGTTTGGTGGATCAGATTGGCAGGGTTTGCTTGGTCATATTGGAAGGGTTTGGTGGGTCAGATTGGCAGGGTCTGATGGGTCCGAGGGGCAGGGTTTGGTGGATCAGATTGGCAGGGTTTGGTGGATCAGATTGGCAGGGTTTTGTGGATCAGATTGGCAGGGTTTGGTGGGTCAGATTGGCAGGCTCTGATGGGTCAGATTGGCAGGGTCTGGTGGATCAGATTGGCAGGGTATGATGGATCAGATTAGCAGGGTTTGGTAGGTCAGATTGGCAGGGTTTGTTGGGTCAGATTGGAAGAATTTGGTGGGCCAGATTGGCAGGGTTTGGTGGGTCAGATTGGCAGGGTTTGGTGGGTCAGATTGGCAAGGTTTGGTGGGTCAGCTTGGCAGGGTATTATTGATCAGATTGGCAGGGTTTGGTAGGTCAGATTGCCAGGGTTTGGTGGGTCAGATTGGCAGGGTATGGTGGGTCAGATTGGCAGGGTATGGTGGGTCAGAGTGGCAGGGTTTGGTGGGTCAGATTGACAGGGTTTGATGGGTCAGATTGGCAGAGTTTTGTGGATCAGATTGGCAGGGTTTGGTGGATCAGATTGGCAGGGTTTGGTGTGTCAGATTGGCAGGATTTGGTTGATCAGATTGGCAGGTTTTGATGCGTCAGATTGGCAGGGTTTGGTGGATCAGGATGGCAGCGGATGGTGGATCAGATTGGCAGGGTTTGGTGGGTCAGATTGGCAGGGTTTGGTGTGTCAGATTGGCAGGGTTTGGTGGGTCAGATTGGCAGGGTTTGGTGGATCAGATTGGCAGGGTTTGGTGGGTCAGTTTGGCAGGGTTTGGTGTATCAGATTGGCAGGGTGTGGTGGGTCAGATTGGCAGGGTTTGATGGGTCAGATTGGCAGAGTTTGATAGGTCAGATTGGAAGGGTTTGATGGGTCAGATGGGCAGGGTTTGGTGGGTCAGATGGCCTGGGTTTGGTGGGTCAGATTGGCAGGGTTTGGTGGATCAGATTGGCAGTGTTTGGTCGGTCAGATTGGCAGGGTTTGGTGGGTTAGATTAGCACGGTTTGATCGATCAGATCGGAAGAGTTTGATGGGTAAGATTGGCAGGGTTTGGTGGATCAGATTGGCAGAGTTTGGTGGATCAGATTGGCAGGTTTTGATGGATCAGATTGGCAGGGTTTGGTAGGTCAGCTTTCCAGGGTGTGATGGGTCAGATTGGCAGTGTTTGGCGGATCAGATTGGCAGGGTTTGGTGGGTCAGATTGGCAGGGTTTGGTGGGTCAGATTGGCAGGGTTTGGTGGATCAGATTGACAGGGTTTGGTGGGTCAGATTGGCAGGGTTTGGTGGGTCAGATGAGCAGGGTTTCATGGGTCAGATTGGCAGGGTTTGATGGATCAGATTGGCAGGGTTTGGTAGCTCAGATTGGAAGGTTCTGGTGGGTCAGATTGGCAGGGTTTGATGGGTCAGATTGGCAGAGTTTGGTGGATCAGATTGGCAGGTTTTGGTGGATCAGAGTGGCAGGGTTTGATGGGTCAGATTGGCAGGGTTTGGTGGATAAGATTGGCAGGGTTTGGTGGGTCAGATTGGCAGGGTTTGATGGGTCAGATTGGCAGGGTTTGGTGGATCAGATGGCAGCGTTTAATGGGTCAGATTGGCAGGGTTTGGTGGGTCAGATTGGAAGGGTTTGGTGGGTCAGATTGGCAGGGTTTGATGGGTCAGATTGGCAGAGTTTGGTGGATCAGATTGGCAGAGTTTGATGGATCAGGTTGGCCGGGTTTGGTAGGTCAGCTTGGCAGGGTTTGGTGGATCAGATTGGCAGGGTTTGGTGGGTCAGATTGGCAGGGTTTGGTGGGTCAGATTGGCAGGGCTTGGTGGATCAGATTGGCAGGGTTTGATGGGTCAGATTGGCAGGGTTTGGTGGATCAGATTGGCAGGGTTTGCTTGGTCATATTGGAAGGGTTTGGTGGGTCAGATTGGCAGGGTCTGATGGGTCAGAGGGGCAGGGTTTGGTGGATCAGATTGGCAGGGTTTGGTGGATCAGATTGGCAGGGTTTTGTGGATCAGATTGGCAGGTTTTGGTGGGTCAGATTGGCAGGCTCTGATGGGTCAGATTGGCAGGGTCTGGTGGATCAGATTGGCAGGGTATGATGGATCAGATTAGCAGGGTTTGGTAGGTCAGATTGGCAGGGTTTGTTGGGTCAGATTGGAAGAATTTGGTGGGCCAGATTGGCAGGGTTTGGTGGGTCAGATTGGCAGGGTTTGGTGGGTCAGATTGGCAAGGTTTGGTGGGTCAGCTTGGCAGGGTATTATTGATCAGATTGGCAGGGTTTGGTAGGTCAGATTGCCAGGGTTTGGTGGGTCAGATTGGCAGGGTATGGTGGGTCAGATTGGCAGGGTATGGTGGGTCAGAGTGGCAGGGTTTGGTGGGTCAGATTGACAGGGTTTGATGGGTCAGATTGGCAGAGTTTTGTGGATCAGATTGGCAGGGTTTGGTGGATCAGATTGGCAGGGTTTGGTGTGTCAGATTGGCAGGATTTGGTTGATCAGATTGGCAGGTTTTGATGCGTCAGATTGGCAGGGTTTGGTGGATCAGGATGGCAGCGGATGGTGGATCAGATTGGCAGGGTTTGGTGGGTCAGATTGGCAGGGTTTGGTGTGTCAGATTGGCAGGGTTTGGTGGGTCAGATTGGCAGGGTTTGGTGGATCAGATTGGCAGGGTTTGGTGGGTCAGTTTGGCAGGGTTTTGTGTATCAGATTGGCAGGGTGTGGTGGGTCAGATTGGCAGGGTTTGATGGGTCAGATTGGCAGAGTTTGGTAGGTCAGATTGGAAGGGTTTGATGGGTCAGATGGGCAGGGTTTGGTGGGTCAGATGGCCAGGGTTTGGTGGGTCAGATTGGCAGGGTTTGGTGGATCAGATTGGCAGTGTTTGGTCGGTCAGATTGGCAGGGTTTGGTGGGTTAGATTAGCACGGTTTGATCGATCAGATCGGAAGAGTTTGATGGGTCAGATTGGCAGGGTTTGGTGGATCAGATTGGCAGAGTTTGGTGGATCAGATTGGCAGGGTTTGATGGATCAGATTGGCAGGGTTTGGTAGGTCAGCTTTCCAGGGTGTGATGGGTCAGATTGGCAGTGTTTTGCGGATCAGATTGGCAGGGTTTGGTGGGTCAGATTGGCAGGGTTTGGTGGGTCAGATTGGCAGGGTTTGGTGGATCAGATTGACAGGGTTTGGTGGGTCAGATTGGCAGGGTTTGGTGGGTCAGATGAGCAGGGTTTCATGGGTCAGATTGGCAGGGTTTGATGGATCAGATTGGCAGGGTTTGGTAGGTCAGATTGGAAGGGTCTGGTGGGTCAGATTGGCAGGGTTTGATGGGTCAGATTGGCAGAGTTTGGTGGGTCAGATTGGCAGGTTTTGATGGATCAGTTTGGCCAGGTTTGGTAGGTCAGCTTGGCAGGGTTTGGTGGATCAGATTGGCAGGGTTTGGTGGGTCAGATTGGCAGCGTTGGGGGGGCAGATTGGCAGGGCTTGGTGGGTCAGATTGGCAGAGTTTGGTGGATCAGATTGGCAGGTTTTGGTGGATCAGAGTGGCAGGGTTTGATGGGTCAGATTGGCAGGGTTTGGTGGATAAGATTGGCAGGGTTTGGTGGGTCAGATTGGCAGGGTTTGATGGGTCAGATTGGCAGGGTTTGGTGGATCAGATGGCAGCGTTTAATGGGTCAGATTGGCAGGGTTTGGTGGGTCAGATTGGAAGGGTTTGGTGGGTCAGATTGGCAGGGTTTGATGGGTCAGATTGGCAGAGTTTGGTGGATCAGATTGGCAGAGTTTGATGGATCAGGTTGGCCGGGTTTGGTAGGTCAGCTTGGCAGGGTTTGGTGGATCAGATTGGCAGGGTTTGGTGGGTCAGATTGGCAGGGTTTGGTGGGTCAGATTGGCAGGGCTTGGTGGATCAGATTGGCAGGGTTTGATGGGTCAGATTGGCAGGGTTTGGTGGATCAGATTGGCAGGGTTTGCTTGGTCATATTGGAAGGGTTTGGTGGGTCAGATTGGCAGGGTCTGATGGGTCAGAGGGGCAGGGTTTGGTGGATCAGATTGGCAGGGTTTGGTGGATCAGATTGGCAGGGTTTTGTGGATCAGATTGGCAGGTTTTGGTGGGTCAGATTGGCAGGCTCTGATGGGTCAGATTGGCAGGGTCTGGTGGATCAGATTGGCAGGGTATGATGGATCAGATTAGCAGGGTTTGGTAGGTCAGATTGGCAGGGTTTGTTGGGTCAGATTGGAAGAATTTGGTGGGCCAGATTGGCAGGGTTTGGTGGGTCAGATTGGCAGGGTTTGGTGGGTCAGATTGGCAAGGTTTGGTGGGTCAGCTTGGCAGGGTATTATTGATCAGATTGGCAGGGTTTGGTAGGTCAGATTGCCAGGGTTTGGTGGGTCAGATTGGCAGGGTATGGTGGGTCAGATTGGCAGGGTATGGTGGGTCAGAGTGGCAGGGTTTGGTGGGTCAGATTGACAGGGTTTGATGGGTCAGATTGGCAGAGTTTTGTGGATCAGATTGGCAGGGTTTGGTGGATCAGATTGGCAGGGTTTGGTGTGTCAGATTGGCAGGATTTGGTTGATCAGATTGGCAGGTTTTGATGCGTCAGATTGGCAGGGTTTGGTGGATCAGGATGGCAGCGTATGGTGGATCAGATTGGCAGGGTTTGGTGGGTCAGATTGGCAGGGTTTGGTGTGTCAGATTGGCAGGGTTTGGTGGGTCAGATTGGCAGGGTTTGGTGGATCAGATTGGCAGGGTTTGGTGGGTCAGTTTGGCAGGGTTTTGTGTATCAGATTGGCAGGGTGTGGTGGGTCAGATTGGCAGGGTTTGATGGGTCAGATTGGCAGAGTTTGGTAGGTCAGATTGGAAGGGTTTGATGGGTCAGATGGGCAGGGTTTGGTGGGTCAGATGGCCAGGGTTTGGTGGGTCAGATTGGCAGGGTTTGGTGGATCAGATTGGCAGTGTTTGGTCGGTCAGATTGGCAGGGTTTGGTGGGTTAGATTAGCACGGTTTGATCGATCAGATCGGAAGAGTTTGATGGGTCAGATTGGCAGGGTTTGGTGGATCAGATTGGCAGAGTTTGGTGGATCAGATTGGCAGGGTTTGATGGATCAGATTGGCAGGGTTTGGTAGGTCAGCTTTCCAGGGTGTGATGGGTCAGATTGGCAGTGTTTTGCGGATCAGATTGGCAGGGTTTGGTGGGTCAGATTGGCAGGGTTTGGTGGGTCAGATTGGCAGGGTTTGGTGGATCAGATTGACAGGGTTTGGTGGGTCAGATTGGCAGGGTTTGGTGGGTCAGATGAGCAGGGTTTCATGGGTCAGATTGGCAGGGTTTGATGGATCAGATTGGCAGGGTTTGGTAGGTCAGATTGGAAGGGTCTGGTGGGTCAGATTGGCAGGGTTTGATGGGTCAGATTGGCAGAGTTTGGTGGGTCAGATTGGCAGGTTTTGATGGATCAGTTTGGCCAGGTTTGGTAGGTCAGCTTGGCAGGGTTTGGTGGATCAGATTGGCAGGGTTTGGTGGGTCAGATTGGCAGCGTTGGGGGGGCAGATTGGCAGGGCTTGGTGGGTCAGATTGGCAGAGTTTGGTGGATCAGATTGGCAGGGTTTGGTGGATCAGATTGGCAGGGTTTGATGGAACATATTGGCAGGGTTTGATGGATAAGATTGGCAGGGTTTAGTGGATCAGATTGGCAGGGGTTGATGGGTCAGATTGGCACGGTTTGGTGGGCCAGATTGGCAGGGTTTGGTGGGTCAGATTGTCAGGGTTTGATGGGTCAGATTGGGAAGGTTTGTTGGGTCAGCTTGGCTGGGTATTATTGATCAGATTGGCAGGGTTTGGTGGATCAGATTGGCAGGGTTTGGTGGATCAGATTGGCAGGGTTTGGTTGATCAGATTGGCACGGTTTGGTGAGTCAGATTGGCAGGATTTTGTGGATCAGATTGGCAGCGTATGGTGGATCAGATTGGCAGGGTTTGGTGTGTCAGATTGGCAGGGTTTGGTGTGTCAGATTGGCAAGGTTTGGTTGGTCAGATTGGCAGGGTTTGGTGGGTCAGATTGACAGCATTTGGTGGATCAGATTGGCAGGATTTGGTGGATCAGATTGGCAGGGTTTGATGGGTCAGATTGGCAGGGTTTGGTGGATCAGATTGGCAGGGTTTGGTGGGTCAGATTGAAAGGGTCTGATGGGTAAGATTGGCAGGGCTTGGTGGGTCAGATTGGCTGGGTTTGCTGGGTCAGATTTGCAGGGTTTGGTGGACCAGATTGGAAGGGTTTGGTAGGTCAGCTTGGCAGGGTGTGGTGGGTCAGATTGGCAGGGTTTGGTGGGTCAGATTGGCACGGTTTGTTGGGTCAGATTGGCAGGGTTTGTTGGGTCAGATTGGCAGGGTTTGGTGGGTCAGATGGGTATGGTTTAGTGGGTCAGATTGGCAGGGTTTGTTGGATCAGATTGGCAGGGTTTGGTGGGTCAGATAGGCAGGGTTTGGTGGGTCAGATGGGCAGGATTTGATGGGTCAGATGGGCAGGGTTTGGTGGATCAGATTGGCAGGGTTTGGTAGGTCAGATTGGCAGGGTTTGCTGGGTCAGATTGGCAGGGTTTGATGGATCAGATTGGAAGTGTTTGATGTGTCAGATTGGCAGGGTTTGCTGGATCAGATAGGCAGGGTTTGGTGGATCAGATTGGCAGGGTTTGGTGGGTCAGATTGGCAGGGTATGGTGGATCAGATTGGCAGGGTGTGGTGGGTCAGATTGGCAGGGTTTGGTGGGTCAGATTGGCAGGGTTTGGTGGAGCAGATTGGCAGGGTTTGATGGGTCAGATTGGCAGGGTTTGGTGGATCAGATTGGCAGGGTTTGGTAGTTCAGCTTGGCAGGGTGTGGTGGGTCAGATTGGCAGGGTTTGGTGCGTCAGATTGGCAGGGTCTGGTCGGTCAGATGGGCAGGGTTTGATGGGTCAGATGGGCAGGGTTTGGTGGATCAGATTGGCAGGGTTTGGTAGGTCAGTTTGGCAGGGTTTGTTGGGTCAGATTGGCAGGGTTTGATGGGTCTGATTGGCAGGGTTTGATGGGTCAGATTGGCAGGGTTTGGTGGATCAGATTGGCAATATTTGGTGGGTCTGATTGGCAGGGTTTGGTGGGTCAGATTTGCAGGGTTAGGTGGATCAGATTGGCAGTGTTTGGTGGATCAGATTGGCAGGGTATGGTGGGTCAGATTGGCAGGGTTTGGTGGGTCAGATTCGCAGGGTATGGTGGGTCAGATTGGCAGGGTATGGTGGGTCAGATTGGCAGGGTTTGGTGGGTCAGATTGGCAGGGTTTGTTGGGTCAGATTGGCAGGGTTTGATGGGTCAGATTGGCAGGGTTTGGTGGACCAGATTGGCAGAGTTTGATGGGTCAGATTGGCAGAGTTTGGTGGATCAGATTGGCAGGGTTTGATGGATCAGATTGGCAGGGTTTGGTCGTTCAGCTTGGCAGGGTGTGGTGGGTCAGATTAGCAGTGTTTGGCGGATCAGATTGGCAGAGTTTGGTGGGTCAGATTGGCAGGGTTTTGTGGGTCAGATTGGCAGGGCTTGGTGGGTCAGCTTGGCAGCGTTTAATGGGTCAGATTGGCAGGGTTTGATGGATCAGATTGGCAGGGTCTAGACAGTTATATGTACAAATTATAAATCACTATCTATATATATGTCTCGCCCACACTCATCACATCTGAATGTCACACTTTGTTACATATGCAAAGTATATATCAAACTTGCACTTGATTGGCTCAAATGCTATATTCATAAAACAGCAACACAACTGAACAGGTCGGAAACCTATGAATAAACAAGTAGCAAACAGGAATAACAACTACCCATTCAAAAGCTACCAATTAAAAAGAAGCAGTTAGCAAGCAGCTGTCAGTAGCAAGGAAGAGAATGACATATCCAAATACTTTTTGAATATCATTTTGTCTGCCATTTTGCCTCAGTACTAGTGATAAGGTTTCTAACATTAGAAAGCATTAAAATGGCCTGTTCAACTGCCTTTTCCATGTTTGAAATGTCACCAACAGTGTTTTCCATCAGAGATTTCTCTTTCTCTGAGAAGCATTCGGGACTTAAGTTAAGGCAGAATACTTCAGCTTTCAGAATGTACTTCTGTCACTTTGTTTAATCTCTCTCTGGACAAATCTCACAGAATGCACAAGCATCATACTAAGCAGCCAACCTGTGTGCACGAAAACTCCCAGCATCTAGTTTAAGGCTCACTCCATTATGAATCTAATAAACACCTACACAATCTGGAGTTGTACAGCTGCACAACATGCCAGGGATTTTAAAATATAATTGACAGTAAGACTGGCCGTTCATAGAACATGCCAAAACTTGTTTGGAAGCTCTGTCCCTCCACTTTGTTCGTTAAAGGAAAATGACTGACAAAGAAAGCCAGTGATAGGGCTGAAAAGGCAACAATAATTGTCTATTTTTCAAAAAAATATTAGAAAACCATTCTACCCACTCTCTGGAGTTTGGTTTTTACTCTCAATGTCTAGATGCAGGGTTAGGTGTCTTGGCCCCTGCAATCTCTCCAACCTGATCATTCACTATCCCAGTTTGAGCTCGCCCCCTACACCATTCAACTGGGGAGAACATAAGAACATAGGAAGTAGGAACAGAAGTAGGCCATATGGCCCCTTGAGCCTGCTCCGCCATTTAATACGATCATGGCTGATCCGATCATGGACTCAGGTCGACTTCCCTGCCCACTCCCCATAACCCCTTATCCCCTTATCGTTTAAGAAACTGTCTATTTCTGTCTTAAGTTTATTCAATGTCCCAGTTACCACAGCTCTGAGGCAGCGAATTCCACAGATTTACAACCCTCTGAGAGAAGAAATTTCTCCTCATCTCAGTTTTAAATGGAGGGCCCCTTATTCTAAGATCATGCCCTCTAGTTCTAGTCTCCCCCATCAGTGGAAACATCTTCTCTGCATCCACCTTGTCAAGCCCCCTCATAATCTTATACATTTCGATAAGATCACCTCTCTTTTTCTGAACTCCCAATGAGTAGAGGCCCAAACTACTCAACCTTTCCTCATCCCCGGAATCAACCTAGTGAACCTTCTCTGAGCTGCCTCCAAAGCAAGTATATAAAGGGAGAAATAGCCACGTGGTCCAAAAGAGCCGTCCATTTTCCCCACCCTCTGAGCCACCTGTTCCATCCTGAGCTGCCCCGGCCATATTTCATGCACAATTATTTAATTAGTAATTACGGTATCGGAGAAGATTAGATTTGCTAATGCATGAAGAAATCAGCACTTATATAATACCTTAATCAAAATCACTTTCTGAGCACATCTCTAACAAACCTTTTTCTAACTCCTTTCAGTGGCCTCACCAGCCATCCCACCCCCACTACAGCACCCACCCCCACCCCACTACAGCATTGAATCCCATGACAGCACCCGCTCCCCCACCACCACCCCCACTACAGCACCTACCCCCACCCCACTACAGCACCCACCCCCACCCCACTACAGCACCCGCTCCCCCACCCCCAGTACAACACCCGTTCCCACACTACAGCACCCACCCCTGGTCCACTACAGCACCCACCCCCACCCCACTACAGCATCCAATCCCACTAAAGCATCCGCGATGCTGAGAATGACGTGAGTAGCACGTGTAGCGAGTTGGTCTTACCGCAGGTGAAGGGTCCACAGCCAGCTAGGGAATGGAAGACCAGCAGAAGAGCAGTGCAAGGAAGGTAGTGCAGGGGTCCCCTGCGGTCATCCCCCTGCAAAACAGACACACCGTTTTGAGTACTGTTGAGGGGAATGACTCATCAGGGGAGGGCAGCAGCAGCCAAGTTCATGGCACTGTGGCTGGCTCTGCTGCACAGGAGGGCAGGAAAAAGAGTGGGAGAGCGATAGTAATAGGGGATTCGATTGTAAGGGGAATAGATAGGTGTTTCTGCGGCCGCAACTTAGACTCCAGGATGGTATGTTGCCTCCCTGGTGCAAGGGTCAAGGATGTCTCGGAGCAGGTGTAGGACATTCTGAAAAGGGAGGGTGAACAGCCAGTTGTCATGGTGCACATTGGTATCAACGATATAGGTAAAAAAAGGGATGAGGTCTTACAAGATGAATTTAAGGAGCTAGGAGCTAAATTAAAACGTAGGACCTCAAAAGTAGTAATCTCAGGATTGCTACCAGTGCCACGTGCTAGTCAGAGTAGGAATCGCAGGATAGCTCAGATGAATACGTGGCTTGAGCAGTGGTTCAGCAGGGAGGGATTCAAATTCCTGGGGCATTGGAACCGGTTCTGAGGGAGGTGGGACCAGTACAAACCGGACGGTCTGCACCCAGGCAGGACCAGAACCAATGTCCTCGGGGGAGTGTTTGCTAGTGCTGTTGGGGAGGAGTTAAACTAATATGGCAGGGGGATGGGAACCAATGCAGGGAGACAGAGGGAAACAAAAAGGAGATAAAAGCAAAAGACAGAAAAGAGATGAGTAAAAGTGGAGGGCAGAGAAATCCAAGGCAAAAAACAAAAAGGGCCACTGAATATAAAGGAGCTGCAGGAGGGGTCAAACTAAAAATCATGGTTTAAAAACTAGTATTAAAACACTCTACCTAAACGCACGCAGCATTTGAAATAAAGTAAATGAGTTGACGGCAGAAATCATTACAAATGGGTATGATTTGGTGGCCATTACAGAAACGTGGTTGCAGGGTGGCCAAGACTGGGAATTAAACATACAGGGGTATCTGACGATTCGGAAAGATAGACAAGAAGGGAAAGGAGGTGGGGTAGCTCTGTTAATAAAGGGCAGTTGTGAGAGACGATATTGGCTCTAATGAACAAAATGTTGAATCATTGTGGGTGGAGATTAGAGATAGTAAGGGGAAAAAGTCACTGGTGGGTGTAGTTTATAGGCCCCCAAATAATAACTTCACGGTGGGGAGGGCAGTAATTGAGGGAATAATGGAGGCATGTGAAAAAGGAACGGCAGTAATCATGGGGGATTTTAACCTACATATCGATTGGTCAAATCAAATCGCACGGGGTAGCCTGGAGGAGGAATTCATAGAATGCATACGGGATTGTTTCTTAGAACAGTATGTTACAGAACCTACAAGGGAGCAAGCTATCTTAGATCTGGTCCTGTGTAATGAGACAGGAATAATAAACGATCTCCTAGTAAAAGATCCTCTCGGAATGAGTGATCACAGTATGGTTGAATTTGTAATACAGATTGAGGATGAGGAAGTAGTGTCTCAAACGAGCGTAATATGCTTAAACAAAGGGGAATACAGTGGGATGAGGGCAGAGTTGGCTAAAGTAGACTGGAAACACAGACTAAACGATGGCATAATTGAGGAACAGTGGAGGACTTTTAAGGAGCTCTTTCATAGTGCTCAACAAAAATATATTCCAGTTAAAAAGGGCGGTAAGAGAAGGGATAACCAGCCATGGATAACCAAGGAAATAAAGGAGAGTATCAAATTAAAAACCAATGCGTATAAGGTGGCCAAAGTTAGTGGGAAAATAGAAGATTGGGAACATTTTAAACAACAGCAAAGAATGACTAAGAAAGCAATAAAGAAAGGAAAGATAGATTACGAAGGTAAATTTGCGCAAAACATAAAAACGGATAGTAAAAGCTTTTACAGATATATAAAACGGAAAAGAGTGACTAAAGTAAATGTTGGTCCCTTAGAAGATGAGAAGAGGGATTTAATAATGGGAAATGTGGAAATGGCTGAGACCTTAAACAATTATTTTGCTTCGGTCTTCACAGTGGAAGACACAATAACCATGCCAAAAATTGCTGGTCACAGGAATGTGGGAAGGGAGGACCTTGTGACAATCACTATCACTAGGGGGGTAGTGCTGGACAGGCTAATGGGACTCAAGGTAGACAAGTCCCCTGGTCCTGATGAAATGTATCCCAGGGTATTAAAAGAGATGGCGGAAGTTATAGCAGATGCATTCGTTATAATCTACCAAAATTCTCTGGACTCTGGGGAGGTACCAGCAGATTGGAAAGCAGCTAATGTAACGCCTCTGTTTAAAAAAGGGGGCAGACAAAAGGCAGGTAACTATAGGCTGGTTAGTTTAACATCTGTAGTGGGGATAATGCTTGAAACTATCATTAAGGAAGAAATAGCGGAACATCTAGATAGGAATAGTGCAATCAAGCAGACGCAGCATGGATTCATGAAGGGGAAATCATGTTTAACTAATTTACTGGAATTCTTTGAGGATATAACGAGCATGGTGGATAGAGGTGCACCGATGGATGTGGTGTATTTAGATTTTCAAAAGGCATTCGATAAGGTGCTACACAAAAGGTTACTGCAGAAGATAAAGGTACGCGGAGTCGGAGGAAATGTATTAGCATGGATCGAGAATTGGCTGGCGAACAGAAAGCAGAGAGTCGGAATAAATGAATCCTTTTCGGGTTGGAAATCGGTGGTTAGTGGTGTGCCACAGGGATCGGTGCTGGGACCACAACTGTTTACAAGATACATAGATGACCTGGAAGAGGGGACAGAGTGTAGTGTAACAAAATTTGCAGATGACACAAAGATTAGTGGGAAAGCGAGTTGTGTAGAGAACACAAAAAGGCTGCAAAGAGATTTAGATAGGTTAAGCGAATGGGCTAAGGTTTGGCAGATGGAATACAATGTCGGAAAGTGTGAGGTCATCCACCTTGGGAAAACAAACAGTAAAAGGGAATATTATTTGAATGGGGAGAAATTACAACATGCTGCGGTGCAGAGGGACCTGGGGGTCCTTGTGCATGAATCCCAAAAAGTTAGTTTGCAGGTGCAGCAGGTAATCAGGAAGGTGAATGGAATGTTGGCCTTCATTGCGAGAGGGATGGAGTACAAAAGCAGGGAGATCCTTCTGCAACTGTATAGGGTATTGGTGAGGCCGCACCTGGAGTACTGCGTGCAGTTTTGGTCACCTTACTTACGGAAGGATATACTAGCTTTGGAGGGGGTACAGAGATGATTCACGAGGCTGATTCCGGAGATGAGGGCGTTACCTTATGATGATAGATTGAGTAGACTGGGTCTTTACTCGTTGGAGTTCAGAAGGATGAGGGGTGATCTTATAGAAACATTTAAAATAATGAAAGGGATAGACAAGATAGAGGCAGAGAGGTTGTTTCCACTGGTCGGGGAGACTAGAACTAGGGGGCACTGCCTTAAAATATGGGGGAGCCAATTTAAAACCGAGTTGAGAAGGAATTTCTTCTCCCAGATGTTGTGAATCTGTGGAATTCTCTGCCCAAGGAAGCAGTTGAGGCTAGCTCATTGAATATATTCAAGTCACAGATAGATAGATTTTTAACCAATAAGGGAATTAAGGGTTATGGGGAGCGGGTGGGTAAGTGGAGCTGAGTCCACGGCCAGATCAGCCATGATCGTGTTGAATGGCGGAGCAGGCACGAGGGGCTAGATGGCCTACTCCTGTTCCTAATTCTTATGTTCTCATGTTCACCCGCTCCCCCATCCCCACTACAGCATCCGTTCCCCCCACCCCGACTACAGCACCCGTCCCGTCTAACACCATGGAAGATCTACTAGTGTTATAAAATAATACATTGTGTGTTACATGCTAAACACCCCTGCCAGTGTATCCTGTCACTCATTGGTGAGAATTTTCAACTTCACCGTCTGGGCAGGACCCTGGGGAGCAGATTGCCTGCCCGATGTAGAACCCTCCTGATATTCTTGGCAAAGATAAAACTCACCTGCACTGTGAGCAGCATCACAGGAGATCCATTAGTAGCATGTAAAGATTGGAAAGGACATTGTTAATGATAAAATAATTAATAATTATCCAGTTTATGTGTGCCTCCCCTTAATGCTGTGCATGGGAATGATTTGAATTACCATCATGTTGCAATATTTGAATCCCACCAATCCTGTTCACTTTTATACATTCAGTGTTGCACATTGCATAGCACATATTGTTAAAGGGCCCACAAATCTGTTTAATTCTTAGAAAGTATTTGAACATAAAACTAAAGGAATGATTTTTCCACTAATGGCATTCATATAGTCCCGAGGATCCTCTGTGTTTATTGAAACCAGGGATAACTCCCCAACTCTTCTTTGAAATAGTGCCATGGGGGCTATCACGTCCACCTAGGAGAGCAGATGGTCTATTTACCTTTCCTTTTTATTACTATTTTATTGCAGTATATTTTCCTGCATTTCTTGACCACTCTAGTTGGCTTATGTTAATATTTATGTTTGCAAAAGGAATAGAATCTCTTTTGCTCTATGCGCAACACATTTACAAATGGCACCACACTTTTCCTTTATTCAAACCTTTTACAAGCATGTATTGATTACAATGCCCAGGACACCATGCTCAACCTGTCAGGCCACTTACATTGTCAGTTGTGGCTCAGTGGATAGCACTCTCCCTCACCTCTTGAGTCAAAAGATTGTGGGTTCATGTCCCACTCCAGAGACTTGAACACAAAAATCTCGGCTGACACTCCAGTGCAGTGCTGAGGGAATGCTGCACTGCACTTTTGGATGAGACGTTAAACCATCTGCTCTCCTGGGTGGACGTGATAGCCCCCATGGCACTATTTCGAAGAAGAGTTGGGGAGTTATCCCTGGTTTCAATCAACATCACAAAAACAGATTATCTGGTCATTATCACATTGCTGTTTGTGGGAGCTTGCTGTGTGCAGATTGGCTGTGGTGTTCCTACATTACAACAGTGACTATACTTCAAAAGTACTTCATTGGCTGTAAAGCTGTTTGGGACGTCCGATGGTCGTAAAAGGTGCTATATAAATGCAAGTCTTTCTATAAAAGGCGTATCATTTTAGAGCCAGCTTGACCCGCAATGAGACCCTGTTTACTTCCCTTTCTTCCAAAATACAAAATGTTGTCCCCCCCCGGTATCATATTTTACTATTATCAGGGTAAGCCAATTTAACCTGGCAGAATAATTTCCACAATTGGGTTCATTTATGATGTTGAATGTAAA
Source organism: Pristiophorus japonicus (assembly GCF_044704955.1). Taxonomy (NCBI): domain Eukaryota; kingdom Metazoa; phylum Chordata; class Chondrichthyes; family Pristiophoridae; genus Pristiophorus; species Pristiophorus japonicus. The sequence continues at coordinate 295,898,980 of NC_091979.1, read as the reverse complement.
TCATACACTTTCATGCAAGACGAACTCTTTTATCCAGTTATTCTGTTTAACAGAATCCCTGTTACATTGCCATACAATAAAACCTTCTAATCCAATAAACTAAGATTATGTACATTTTCTTGTTTTCTTTCCATAGTTCCTTTATCATTTAGTTTTTTTCTGCTATTTTTCTCTTTTTGTCAGCACAAAATAAAATAATATATAAATATATTTGGGTAGAGTAATGACAAAACAGTGAATAACAGACAGGTGCTCACAAATGTTTATTTTTCATATTTGTTGACAAAGCAAGTTCTTCTCTGCTCCAAGCGGGCTCGATTGGTCCTTGGATGTGTGCACAAAAGTGAGCATGCATCAGTGGACTTCTGAAGATCCAGCTCTCCTGGTACTGGTATGACTGGCTAAGGTAACTGGTCTGGATTTGCAGCTCCACATATGTGAAATAGAATCAGACAGTGTGCAAACAACAATTTGCAGTTATATAGCACCTTTAACATAGTAAACCATCCCAAGATGCTTCACAGGATCGTTATCAAACAAAATTTGACACCGAGCCATATAAGGAGATAGTAAGACCAAAAGCTTGGTCAAAGAGGTAGGATTTAAGGACCGTCTTAAAGGAGGAGAAAGAGGGAAAGATGTTTAGTGAGGGAAATCCACAGTTTATGGCCTACGTAACTGTAGCCAATAGTGAAGGGTGGAAGATGTCTGTGCGTGAGTTCTGTTAACTTACCACTGGACCAAGACCTTGCTCTACTAAGCCCATGTGGTAGCCGGTGTGCAACAGTTAAAAGAACTCACACAGGCATCTTCCACCCTTCATAATGAAGTTACACTTCAAATCACTGGAGAAATACCACCAACCATGTCTCCGCAAGATCTTGCAAATCCCCTGGGAGGACAGACGCACCAATGTTGGCGTCCTCGATCAGGCCAACATCCCCAGCATCGAAGCACTGACCACACTCGACCAACTCCGTTGGGCGGGCCACATTGTCCGCATGCTCGACACAAGACTCCCAAAGCAAGCGTTCTACTCGGAACGCCTACACAGCAAGCAAGCCCCAGGTGGGCAGAGGAAACATTTCAAGGACATCCTCAAAGCCTCCTTGATCAAGTGCAACATCCCCACCGACACCTGGGAATCCCTGGCCAAAGACCGCCCTAAGTGGAGAAGAGCATCCGGGATGGCGCTGAGCACCTCGAGTCTCGTCGCCGACAACATGCAGAAAACAAGCGCAGGCAGCGGAAGGAGCTTACGGCAAACCAGACTCTCCACCCACCCTTTCCTTGAATGACTATCTGTCCCACCTGTGACAGACTGTAATTCCCGTATTGGATTGTACAGTCATCTAAGAACTCACTTTTAGAGAGGAAGCAAGTCTTCCTCGATTTCGATGATGATGAGCCAATGGTGGAGCGATTTAAATTGGGATCCGCAAAGGCCAAAATTCGAGGAGCACAGATATCTCGGAGGGTTGTAGACTGGATAAGGTCACAAAGATACAGAGGGGCGAGGCATGGAGGGATTTGAAAACAAGGATGAGAATTTTTAAATTGAGACATTGCCGGGGCCAGACCGGGAGGCAATGTAGGTCAGTGAGCACATGGGCAATGGGTGAAAGTGACTTGGTGCAAGTTAGGATACGGGCAGCAGAGTTTTGGAGGAGCTCAAATTTATGAAGGTTGGAAGATAGAAAGCCAGCCAGCAGAGCATTGAAACAGTCAACCACTACTGTAAGTATGACAATCTGTCCTTTCGTTACCAATACAGGTTACTGGTATCTGCAATTTCCCTTCATGTTCATCCTAAGGTCCAAATATACCATGCTCTTCCTGCTCCCTGTATTGGGGCAAAATCAAATCTTATTATACTGTCTCCTGCTATATCCTATTCTCTCTTGGAACCTCAAGACTGAAGAACTTCTTAATTCCCTCAGTCTTCCCTTCCTCCGGTAACCTACACGCTTTCAAAACTCAAGCCAATCACTGCTTCTTGATTTATCTTGTCTTTCTCCTACTCTCTTCCCCTTGGGCTATCCTGAACTAAAAACCATGGTCCTTCATCTAGGGTTTTCAATAACAATCAGGAACTAGGTTCAATTGCTGTTCATTAGGGTAAAAGATACATTGCAACATGTTTCTTTCTTTCAGATGATGATCACTGGATTGTTGACACAGATTATGATACCTTTGCCATCACGTATACATGCCGAAAGCTGAGTGAAAACGGAACTTGTGCAGACAGCTATTCATTTGTGTTCTCGCGGGATTCTATAGGACTGGCCCCTGAGGTACAGCGCATTGTCCGAAAACACCAGGAGCATCTCTGCCTGGCATACAAATACAAGCGTGTTGCTCAAACAGGTAAATGCATTGAAATCGTTACATGAGTTGTGTTCCATTGTAAAATACTATGTAAACATTTCTGTGGGGATTCTTATGAAAATGTCTACATGGAGTTGTGATGCTTCCCTCTAATGCTAGGATTACCAATGTTAATCTGATCACTGACTCCACACTTTACTCAAAATCCTTCCAGTCTGCAGCATGGAGTTGCAGGCATTCCACCAGTGATAGTGCTTCGAGTCTCTGTCTCAGCTCCCAGCTCCACCACTCAACGGGGTCGATTTTTATCTTCACAGCATGGGCTGTAATCTGGTGGGGTGGAGTGCAAACCCTTGATAGAAACTGCCTGGTTTTCATTCCACAATGGAATAAAAATCAGAAGGGTTCCTTATAATATTGGGTGATCTGCCTCACCAGAATAACGCCCATACAATGAAAACAAAAATCTTCCATGTAGTATCATGGTAGGGTTCCATCTATCAATACTCAATCTTGCTTTTGACAGAGATAAGTAGGTTTTTCATTTTCATTTTGAATTTAAATTTTCAATGTTTTTTTGGCATTTTATGAAGGACCCAACCCCCTGCACCTGAGAAAATGACTCCCACAGCTAGAATCACGGTTGTCTCCAATTGCCTACTTAACCTCATCAGAGGAAAATGCCTCCTCCCCTCAGCCATCCAAGGACTCCCGCAATAGCCTCTGGCCTGCTTCCTCTGTGTCTACTGGTCCTTTCATCTGACTAGGCCATTCATTCCTTCTCTTCCCCATCACCCCCCAAAATCTCTAATCATGCTTCGCCTCGGCCTCTTGCACTGCTCTACCTCCATGGGACACTTCCCAAAAATGTTTCTAAACCCATACTTTCCCACTGCTGTCAGGTCCCATGAATTTCACATTGCTTCTAGCTGCCGAGTCCATTCCTTAGTATTCCCATATCCTGGAACCCCTCCTCAGCATTTCCAGACTCAGGAACTCTCCTACCTAGTAGTCCCGGACACAAGGACTCTTCCCTTCCTGCTTTGAGACTCCAGCATAGTCCCTGTACGATTAGATACCAATCCCGAAACAAATCTAACGAAGGAAACCGAAGCTGATCTAATCAAATAACTCAAAATGTCTTTTTAGAAACCTTTTATTTGCCATTTTGCATAAACTCAAAATATCCAGAGCTCAAAATAACATTATAAGAAACATAAAAATTAAATTTTTCACAATGCCATGATTTAGCTTACCCATAAAATAGTTTGTCTTTGATTGCCTTCATTAGTGTTTTTACTCAGGGGCCTCAAGCTCCATCAAAATCCTGAGCTAGGAGTTGATATTTTTCTCAGAGCTATCACTCTGATCAGCTGAAAGGAGTTACCATCTATCCCTATGACTCCCATTCCCAAGATGCCACCATCTAAGGGCATGCTGGGTGAAATATATTCCAGTATGCATCAGTGTTATTCTCTCAGTACAACTGGAACTGTATCTTTTCTCATGCTGTTCTTCCAAATGATTTGAAACCAACTTTAAGGAATAATTTTACTAGCTGAGAGAAGATAGACCTGGGTGGGGGAGGAGGAGACATATTGGACAGACTTCTAAGATGAAATGAAACATTTTATGAATGTGTTTAGTGATTTTTGTTGTTGATTATGTATATTTTTAAGCATTTGTTATATTGCAAATGTTATTTGGGACAATATTGCTCAAATGGGCAAACAAAATGGTAGTCAAATCTATTTTCAAAAAATATTTTGAATTACTTAATTCGTTATACTTTGTTTTGTTGGAAACTATTCCCTAACTACCAATTTTGGATTGTTAGTTTGCACTCCCACTTGCTACTTGTTGATTGGTATGTGTTTACTTGTGATTTGTTGGTATTTTATGAAAACAATATTTACATGGAGCAGTTACAAATGGGATGCGCACTTTCAAATATGATGCTTTGAATTGTGGCATGAGATACTTTGAAATGTGACAGATGCATGCTCAACTTTGGCATATTCCCTGTGACATTGGGTAGTCTGGAGATGATTGTGATGTTTAGCTGCTAATCTAGCCTGTTCCTTTTAAGGCCACTGTTTAAGTATTCTATCTGGAAAAAATTGGTCCACATGGGCAAATCCAGCTAATTGTAGCAGCTTGAAAACTCGTGGGTCAATTAGAGTGCAGTTGTGACTACTAGTAAATTTCAGACTCCAAGGGGCCGAAATTGCCCACTGCTAGAAACGGGGCGCACCTACCCTGTTTTAGTTGTTTTTACTGGCTCTTTAGCGAAATTCCGCTCTTTGTTTTTTTTCCAGCAGATCGTAAATCGGTCATAATGGAGGCGGATGTGCGGTGGTGAGTGGAAGTTCCCACTCTAGAGGGGCAGAAGTTGGGGGCGTAGCGCTGATGATGTCATCACGATGCCACATCACCATGGCTCTCCCCTTCACTTATCAGCACGATTCTTTAATTTCCTTCCACTGGGCCACCAGGGAGGGTTTCAGCTGGGCCAGCGGCCTGATGGTGGCCCGGCCGAACCTGGGGGCATAATTGTCGGCCCGACATGGCAGTTGGCTGACAAAAAAAAACATGGCAGCTGCGGCAGTAGGTCCCCCCCTTTAATGGAAGCTGCACCGCCAATTTAGAAGCACTGCAAACACAGTGGACCGGCAGAAAAAGCTGCCAGTGTCACCAAGCGGCAGCCGCAAGATTTTCTTGGCAGAATTTCGACATCGGGGGTCGGGGTGGAACATTGGCGATGCGCGCACTGATGACGCACTTAGGATGGATCGGCAGTAGTGGAGCGGTAGTGGGGAGAGCGGATCACCGCTGAGATAACACAGGAGTGGAATTTTCAAAATGGCGGTCATTCTACGAAAAATCAGCAGCCATTGCACTCTGCAGCATGGCCGCCAATTTCCAGCGGTAACAGGCCTTAAGGGAAGGGGCAATTTTGGCCCCAAAGTTACTAATTGTTTCTTCTCTTTTTTTCGAAGGTTGTTTTGCATCTTTAGTAAATTGTGATACCTGGAGTGTGACGTCTGTGTGCTGATGTGCCATTTTAAAATAGGATAGATGTAGATATTATCTATAATTATGTATTAAAAATTTCTGAATGCATGCATTTCCTATCTATAAAACAATACCCCCTGTAGTCAATTTTTCCTATTCTGATTCCTATATCCACATTTATAGTGGAAACTGCCAATAGAAACTTGTAATGCTATAATTATGCCCAGTGGTGGTGCTGTAACTCAGCCTGTGTTGTCGAAAAACTCCTCTACTCCAACCAGCACTGCTTTCTGCTTCCCAAATTGCTGTAAGTTTTATTAAACTATAAATAATATAAAACCAAAATATTGCATAAAAATATATACAGTGTATGACTTTAAAATGGAGACTGAATTATGTCTGTGTCCTGGCCCAATTATTCCCCGCCTTCTAACCCCACTTTGCCTGAAGACTCTTGTCCCAATGCATTGTGTAAGGGGAGTCATCAACTAGTAATATGTTTAAAAATGGTACATCGGTACATACGGACATCACACTCCTGATGTCATGCTCCAAACATCATGCGTTGTTACTGGTGCAAGGCAATCTTAAAATGCTGCAAATGAAATGACAACATACTCCAACCTCCATAGTTCCCTCGCCAAACCACAATTAGTGAACGAGCAAAGAGTTTGTTATTCAGGCAGATTGTTGAGAATATAGTTTTAGTAGCATGGCGCCATATATTCTTGTTTTATTTCCTGTGCTCTACAAGGTGATGTTTTATTTGATTTCACATCTCAGAGTGAGATGAAATGTCTGCAAGCTGCACTGTTAAATGCTTTTTGATTTACCTGTTGATTCTTTGAACATTCTTTACTTTAAATTTTTGTATCTTTGATTGAAAGGATATTTACCCTTAACTATAGCAATTCATCAAAGTCAATGCTAGAGGTTGTTGATGTCATGGTTACAGTGTCTGATGTACATTTTGCTTCATGTGCAGGTTCATGCCCTTAGATCCACTGGATTATTGTCACTTTGGCAAAGATTGTGGCTGTGAATGTCGGTCAGCAGCACTGCACCCGGACCAGCTTCAGTCACCTTGTGAATATATTTTTCCAGAACTCACATTTTAAGTACAAGTGGATTTCCAGTCATGTATTACTTTCATGGTATTGTTGCTCTTTAAATAAAGTTACAAGAAACATTTATTTTTATAAATGTTTCTACAATTTTAATTGTAGTCCATTTTGTAGGCCAAACCAATATAGAAAGCTAAAAAACAGTTACCAGCTCTATCATGTTTACACAGTCGTATAATGCGACTACCGGTGATAGAAGGCAAATTATGTGGTCTGTTTTTCATCTAGCAATCCTACATTTCTATATATATTGCGCAGGGAATTGTCAGATAAGCCGTTAATTATTGTGGATGAATCCTGCAATAATGGTGTAAAAAGAAGTCTCACGATTTAACAAGAGTGATGAGAATGTTCATTTTAAACACCAAACACAGTGCACATAACAATATTTGGCATTGAGGTTCACATGACTTTTATAACCCCTCTGGCTTTCCCACCTGAGTAGATAATTGGAGTCCCTTAATCAAGTTCTAATTATGTAGTTCACTCCATAATGTTCCTTTATATATTTTCCTCACTGATAATTTAGCCACAAATAACAGATGGTGATGGCTGTGATTGTTGATTTCTGACTTTCTTTGGTGCATGTTCGGTAGTCGTTCTGTCACGCTTTTTAAGGTGGGATAAATGGAAGAAACAAAGCACGTGTCGCCATTCACCCTTGAATTGAGTGGCACCATATAAAATAGGATTCACAGCCGAGTTGACGAATGTAAATGTACAGACCCAGAAAAAACAGGTGGAGGAAAGGAACAAGTCCTTTTTAAAGGTCTGTGCTAGAATCAAGAAGAAAATCAGAGAAATAGGTGTCCACATGATAAAGAAGGAGATCATGAGTACCATGAGAGTCCGGAAGAGCCAATAATCCTTTTTGGAAACTCGAATCTGCTGTTGGTGAGCTGAACTCGGCCTGCTGGCTTGCAATCTCCTTCTGGTGGCTTTGGTGATCTGTGTGTGGATGAGATCATATAATTACACCGTCAAAGGGTTAAAATGAAATCTTACACCCAACTTGTGGTAACGAACACAATCAATGTATTCTCATTCGAATGGTGTTATTGTCAACAATACTGTTGCTACACTTACACTGCCATCACAGCACCTGTACCTGCAAGTAAGGCGGCATTAAACAGTGCCATCATACTCACATTCGCCAGGTTACATCCAGTTTCCTTTGAAGTACACTGAGTATTCTGAGAATCAGGGGAAACCAAAGTGCAGAATGTGTGTTGGTTACTTCGCTAGGCCACACTTCTTAGTGAGAACCTACCAGCCTGAAGTAAATTGACTGAAATTCATTTTGGTTGTGTCGACTTTAGCTGTTGTTACAGAGCTGATACAGTGCGAATACACAGCCATGGCATCACTTTGTGAAGGTCTTTTTTTCTGCCAATTTTCTCTCCTTTTATCTCTTCTGATTCCTCACTTAGCAGCCAGCCTATCACAGTCCTGCCTTCACCCAGTGTATACACAGCATTTCTTGCAAAGGCAAACATTAAATAAAAGGCTACTGACATTTGATGTTTTTTAACGCAGTAATTGCACTGTTTGAGCTGGAAGCTTAAAAAATCGGCAGGGGAGGAGCAGAAAGAGTATAATTTCCTTGGACCCGCTGACAGTCTAGGAATTATTGCAATGACTTTCAAAGGTACCAAAAGTCATGGTATGTTCCTAGAACACAACTGAATTCTAAAAATATATATCTATCTACCTTTACTTCTGTGTTCATAAAGAAATAAACACAAGAACTAATAGTCATTAAAATAAACGTGTTTTGATAGAAATATTAGATGTCAAATGTTTCTAAACACATTCAAACATGTCAGGTATTAGGTCAGTTGGATGTATAGCAAATACCTTTAATATCTTTGTGTAACTGACGACAATGATTAATCCTGGAATGACGAAATGCAACAGGCCATGGAACACATCCCAGATGATCTCTTGCACAATATTTGGCCACACCAGTGTGCAAATCTGATATTCCTGTTTCAACATGAAAAATAATACATTACTTGCAAAACTGATTTATTCCACTAACTGAATAATGAACCTTAAGATAAACAATGATGAAATATATTAAAATACAAAGACTACTATCAGTACTGTGCATCTATAGAAGACAAACTTACCTCTGCCTGTAAAAGATTATAATGACTACAATTAGTGCTAAAAAATGAGAAGAATACATTCAATGCTAGTAGACCTCCTGTAGTGTTACCCATGGGCAATCCCAAGACTTGGAATGCAATTTCTGATATTTACTACAGTCTTGCTGCAGCCTAAACAAGACTGCTATCACTGTAATTACGTCAATTTATAGAAGCAATACATGACATGACTGACAAAAAATATGTTGACCCGGATTTTGCACTCGCCGCTGACCTCGAATAAAGCTGCTCACAAAGATCTAGTGATCTCTGTTGCACGATTTCACCTTTGTCGACGTTAATTTGATTCTGCTGCTAAGTCGAAGGGATCTTCAGCAACAGTGATGTCAGAAGCAGCCGAAGCAGTCAATCACATTGAATAATTCTTACAGACAGCAAACCAGGAAGTAAAATGCACTGATTATCCTTCACTGTTTATAAATTTTATATAGAGTGAAAGATGGGGCCATGCGCATGGGATTATGGTAGAAGCTGAAATATATATATATTTTTAAATCATTTTTATATTAAAAAATAGGGATTTTTATCTTAATAAAATTTGACATTCCACAAATATAAAATTAATTTTTCAGGGCCAGAGAGGTTTTTCAGCAGTAATTATGACTAAGTACCAAAGTTTACGCCAAGTTGCACGCCTGCACAGTGATTTGGAGGTCGCGCGCAGGCCGCTGACTGGCTTTTAAATGCATGCATGAAAATTTGAATGGGCCACGCAGCCAGTTAAAGGGACCGCACACTAAAAAAAAAATAAGAGGGAACACTGCTTAGTATGCCATTAAAAAACCCAGTTACACCTCATTGAACAAGGCTTTTGGGGAGGGGGGGGCGGTCTTTAACAGATATTACAGCGTAAAGGGGAAAGTTCTCGTCAATTCAGTGATTTCTCAAAGATTGCAGTCTGCGGGGTCTTCAATGGCACACCCTATAGGAGCGGGGTACCTCTGACAGCAACTTCTAGATTTCCACGATTAACCGCCCATGTGCAGATGCCAGAAGTTGCTGTCAGTTTAACAGGATAATGATGTCGACACTGACAGTTTCGTAGTCATTACAACCGCAAAATCTGGGCAGATATGTTATCAATACTAAATTATACAGACCTCACCAATTTGACCTGTAGCACTATTTACCTAATACTTTACAAAATATGTTTAAAATGCAAGTCACATTTTTGTTCTTCCCTCCCCAATCTTCTTATTTTGTTACTTACACTATAAAATATATTTTTACTTTATCTCCTACAGTGAATTTGCAGTATTTGCTTAGAAAGTAAATACTTTAATTTAATTTTTTTTAATTTCCTCTTTATTCCCCATTAACCTTTTTCTCAATTATTTACAGGATTATAAAAGATTACTCGCTCAGCAGAAACCTGGCGGGTGGGCAGTTAAAATCGCCCTGCCTCTTACCTGTCTGAATGCCACCATGATCGCAACATCTGCAATTTTAACCTGCTCTCCTGAGCAGGCAGTAAGGACACGAACCCGGAGCCAACAGGGTCGTTCCTTACATATGCATGTTGTGGCCCAATGACATCATTGAGAAGTGACTAATTTTAACTCAGGCCCGAGTTAAAATTACAGTTAATCGGGGCCAATTCTCCTACCCTGGGTGGATTTGCTGTTCTTACTGAAACTCCCTGGTGTAGCATGACATCAGGGTGGTTTTTCCAATGTACTTTAATCAGGTTCACTGACTGAGTGCAGCCACAATACCTGAGCTCAGCAACAAACACCAAATGTATAATCCCCCTCTGTCCCCATTGCAAATATCAGTCTTTCCCAGTGACATGAAAACCTCAATCAATGTCAACCAAGATGGAGATAAGGAATAATAAGGGGAAAAAATCACTGGTGGGCGTAGTCTATAGGCCCCCTAACAGTAGCAATTCTGTTGGTCGGAGCATAAACCAGGAAATAATGGGAGCTTGTAAAAAGGGAACAGCAATAATCATTTGTGATTTTAACCTCCATATTGATTGGACAAATCAAATTGGTCAGGGTAGCCTTGAGGAGGAGTTCATAAAGTGCATAAGGGACGGGTTCCTTGAGCAGTATGTAACAGAACCAACCAGGGGACAGGCTATCTTAGATCTGGTCTTGTGTAATGAGACAGGATTAATAAACAATCTCCTAGTAAAGGATCCCCTTGGAATGAGTGATCATAGCATGGTTGAATTTCAAATTGAGATGGAGGGTGAGAAAGTTGGATCTCAAATCAGCGTACTAAGCTTAAATAAAGGAGACTACAAAGATATGAAGGCAGAGTTGGTTAAAGTGGACTGGGAAAATAGATTAAAGTGTAGGACGGCTGATGAACAGTGGTGTACGTTTAAGGAGATATTTCACAACTTTCAAGAAAAATATATTCCAGTGAGGAGGAAAGGGTGTAAAAGAAAAGATAGTCATCCGTGGCTAACTAAAGAAATAAAGGATGGTATCCAATTAAAAACAAGAGCATACAAAGTGGCCAAAACTAGTGGGAGGACAGAAGATTGGGAAGCTTTTAAAAGCCAGCAAAGAATGACTAAAAAAATGATTAACAAAGGGAAGATAGACTATGAAAGTAAACTAGCACGAAATATAAAAACAGATAGCAAGAGGACGAGACAGAGGAATTAGTAATAGGAAATATGGAGACAGCAGAAACTCTGAACAAATATTTTGTATCAGTCTTTATGGTAGAGGACACTAAAAATATCCCAACAGTGGATAGTCAAGGGGCTATGGGGGGGAGGAACTTAACACAATCACAATCACTAAGGAGGTGGAAGAAGGAACCGAGTGTAACGTAGCCAAGTTTGCTGACGATACAAAGATGGGGGGAAAGCAATGTGTGAGGAGGACACAAAAAATCTGCAACAGGCTAAGTGAGTGGGCAAAAATTTGCAAGATGGAGTATAATGTTGGAAAGTGTGAGGTTATACACTTTGGCAGAAAAAAAATCAAAGAGCAAGTTATTATTTAAATGGAGAAAGATTGCAAAATGCTGCAGTACAGCGGGACCTGGGGGTACTTGTGCATGAAACACAAAAGGTTAGTATGCAGGTACAGCAAGTGATCAGGAAGGCCAATGGAATCTTGGCCTTCATTGCTAAGAACATAAGAATTAGGAACAGGAGTAGGCCATCTAGCCCCTCGAGTCTGCTCCGCCATTCAACAAGATCATGGCTGATCTGGCCGTGAACTCAGCTCCACTTACCTGCCCACTCCCCGTAACCCTTAATTCCCTTAATGGTTAAAAATCTATCTATCTGTGATTTGAATACATTCAATGAGCTAGTCTCAACTGCTTCGTTGGGCAGAGAGTTCCACAGATTCACAACCCTCTGGGAGAAGAAATTCCTTCTCAACTCGGTTTTAAATTGGCTTCCCCGCATTTTGAGGCTGTGCCCCCTAGTCCTAGTCTCCCCGACCAGTGGAAACAACCTCTCTGCCTCTATCTTGTCTATCCCTTTCATTATTTTAAATGTTTCTATAAGATCCCCCATCATCCTTCTGAACTCCAACAAGTAAAGACCCAGTCTGCTCAATCTATCATCATAAGGTAACCCACTCATCTCCGGAATCAGCCTAGTGAATCGTCTCTGTACCCCCTCCAAAGCCAGTATGTCCTTCCTTAAGTAAGGTGACAAAAACTGCACGCAGTACTCCAGGTGCGGCCTCACCAATACCCTATACAGTTGCAGAACGACCTCCCTACTTTTGTACTCCATCCCTCTCGTAATGAAGGCCAACATTCCATTCGCCTTCCTGATTACCTGCTGAACCTGCAAATTAACTTTTTGGGATTCATGCACAAGGACCCCCAGGTCCCTCTGCACCGCAGCATGTTGTAATTTCTCCCCATTCAAATAATATTCCCTTTTACTGTTTTTTTTCCCAAAGTGGATGACCTCACATTTTCCGACATTGTATTCCATCTGCCAAACCTTAGCCCATTCGCTTAACCTATCTAAATCTCTTTGCAGCCTCTCTGTGTCCTCTACACAACCCGCTTTCCCACTAATCTTTGTGTCATCTGCAAATTTTGTTACACTACACTCTGTCCCCTCTTCCAGGTCATCTATGTATATTGTAAACAGTTGTGGTCCCAGCACCGATCCCTGTGGCACACCACTAACCACCGATTTCCAACCCGAAAAGGACCCATTTATCCCGACTCTCTGCTTTCTGTTCGCCAGCCAATTCTCGATCAATGCTAATACATTTCCACTGACTCCACGTACCTTTATCTTCTGCAGTAACCTTTTGTGTGGCACCTTATCAAATGCCTTTTAGAAATCTAAATACACCACATCCACCGGTATACCTCTATCCATCATGCTCATTATATCCTCAAAGAATTCCAGTAAATTAGTTAAACATGATTTTCCCTTCATGAATCCATGCTGCGTCTGCTTGATTGCACTATTCCTATCTAGATGTCCCGCTATTTCTTCCTTAATGATAGCTTCAAGCATTTTCCCCACTACAGATGTTAAACTAACCAGCCTATAGTTACCTGCATTTTGTCTGCCCCTTTTTTTAAACAGAGGCGTTACATTAGCTGCTTTCCAATCTGCTGGTACCTCCCCAGAGTCCAGAGACTTTTGGTAGATTATAACGAATGCATCTGCTATAACTTCTGCCATCTCTTTTAATACCCTGGGATGCATTTCATCAGGACCAGGGGACTTGTTTACCTTGAGTCCCATTAACCTGTCCAGCACTACCCCCCAGTGATAGTGATTATCTCAAGGTCCTCCCTTCCCACATGCCTGTGACCAGCAATTTTTGGAATGGTTTTTGTGTCTTCCACTGTGAAGACCGAAGCAAAATAATTGTTTAAGGTCTCAGCCATTTCCACATTTCCCATTATTAAATCCCCCTTCTCATCTTCTAAGGGACCAACATTTACGTCAGTCACTCTTTTCCGTTTATATATCGGTAAAAGCTTTTACTATCTGTTTTTATGTTTTGCGCAAGTTTACTTTCGTAATCTATCTTTCCTTTCGTTATTGCTTTCTTAGTCATTCTTTGCTGTCTTTTAAAATGTTCCCAATCTTCCATTTTCCCACTAACCTTGGCCACCTTATACGCATTGGTTTTTAATTTGATACTCTCCCTTATTTCCTTGGTTATCCATGGCTGGTTATCCCTTCTCTTTCCGCCCTTCTTTTTCACTGGAATATATTTTTGTTGGGCACTATGAAAGAGCTCCTTAAAAGTCCTCCACTGTTCTTCAATTGTGCCACCTTTGCCTCTGTGTTTCTAGTCTATTATAGCCAACTCTGCCCTCATCCCACTGTAGTCCCCTTTGTTTAAGCATAGTACGCTCGTTTGAGACACTACTCCCTCACCCTCAATCTGTATTACAAATTCAACCATACTGTGATCACTCATTCCGAGAGGATCTTTTATGAGGAGATCATTTATTTTTCCTGTCTCATTACACAGGACCAGATCTAAGATAGCTTGCTCCCTTGTAGGTTCTGTAACATACTGTTCTAAGAAACAATCCCGTATGCATTCTATGAATTCCTCCTCCAGGCTACCCCGTGCGATTTGATTTGACCAATCGATATGTAGGTTAAAATCCCCCATGATTACTGCCGTTCCTTTTTCACATGCCTCCATTATTCCCTTGATTATTGCCCGCCCCATTTATTATTATTATTTGGGGGCCTATAAACTACGCCCATCAGTTACTTTTTCCCCTTACTATCTCTAATCTCCACCCACAGTGATTCAACATTTTGTTCATTGGAGCTAATGTCGTCTCTCACAGCTGCCCTGATATCATCCTTTATTAACAGAGCTACCCCACCTCCTTTCCTTTCTTGTCTATCTTCCCGAATTGTCAGATACCCCTGTATGTTTAATTCCCAGTCTTGGCCCCCCTGCAACCACGTTTCTGTAATGGCCACCAAATCATACCCATTCATAATGATTTGTGCCATCAACTCATTTATTTTATTTTGAATGCTGCGTGTAGAGTGTTTTAATACTAGTTTTTAAACCATGATTTTTAGTTTTGACCCCCCCTGCAGCCCCTTTATATTCATACATATTGTCCCTTCCTGTCACCTTGTGGTTTACACTTACCCCAGTGCTACTCTGCTCTGTTGCCTCCTGCCTTTTGCATTCTTTCTTGGGGTCCTGTTCATCTGAGTTCTCACCCACTCTAACTAGCTCATTGCCCTCTCCTGGGTTCCAAATACTCCTCCTTGCATTGAATACTCCTTGCATTGAGGCACCGAGCTTTCATACTTGCCTTTTTATTACACTTTGACCCTTTAGAATTTTGCTGTACAGTGGCCCTTTTTGTTTTTTGCCTTGGGTTTCTCTGCCCTCCACTTTTACTCATCTCCTTTCTGTCTTTTGCTTTTGTCTCCATTTTGTTTCCTCTGTCTCCCTGCATTGGTTCCCATCCCCCTGCCATATTAGTTTAACTCATCCCTAACAGCACTAGCAAACACTCCCCCTCGGACATTGGTTCCACTCCTGCCCAGGTGCAGACCATCTGGTTTGTATTGGTCCCACCTCCCCCAGAACCTGTTCCAATGCCCCAGGAATTTGAATCCCTCCCTGCTGCACCACTGCTCAAGCCACGTATTCATCTGAGCTATCCTGCGATTCCTACTCTGACTAGCTCGTGGCACTGGTAGCAATCCTGAGATTACTACTTTTGAGGTCCTACATTTTAATTTAGCTCCTAGCTCCTTAAATTCGTCTCGTAGGGCCTCATCCCTTTTTTTTACCTATATCGTTGGTACCAATGTGCACCACGACAACTGGCTGTTCAACCTCCCTTTTCAGAATGTGCTGCACCTGCTCCAAGACATCCTTGACCCTTGCACCAGGGAGGCAACATACCATCCTGGAGTCTCAGTTGCGGCCGCAGAAATGCCTATCTATTCCCCTTACGATTGAATCCCCTATTGCTATCGCTCTCCCACTCTTTTACCTGCCCTCCTGTGCAGCAGAGCCAGCCACGGTGCCATGAACTTAGCTGCTGCTGCCCTCCCCTGATGAGTCATCCCCCTCAACAATACTCAAAGTGGTGTATCTGTTTTGCAGGGGGATGACCGCAGGGGACCCCTGCACTACCTTCCTTGCACTGCTCTCTTCCTGCTGGTCTTCCATTCCCTAGCTGGCTGTGGACCCTTCACCTGCGGTAAGACCAACTCGCTACATATGCTACTCACGTCATTCTCAGCATCATGGATGCTCCAGAGTGAATCCATCAGGAGACACTTCCCGCACACGTAGTTGTCAGGGACACCGGAAGTGTCCCTGAGTTCCCAAATAGTACAGGAGGAGCATACTCCAAAGGGGATGGAGTATAAAAGCACTGAAGTCTTGCTACAGTTATACAGGGTAGTGGGGAGGCCACAGCCGGAATACTGCATACAGTTTTGGTTTCCTATTTAAAAAAGGATATACTTGCTTTGGAGGCAGTTCATCGAAGGTTCACTAGGTTGATTCCGGAGATGAGGGGGTTGACTTATGAGGAAAGGTTGAGCAGGTTGAGCCTCTACTCATTGGAATTCAGAAGAATGAGAGCTGATCTTATTGAAACGTATAAGATTATGAGGGGGCTTGACAAGGTGGATGCAGAGAAGATGTTTCCACTGATAGGGGAGAATAGAACTAGGGGGCATAATCTTAGAATAAGTGGCCACCTATTTAAAACTGAGATGAGGAGGAATTTCTTTTCTCAGAGGGTTGTAAATCTGTGGAATTCGCTGCCTCAGAGAGCTGTGGAAGCTGGGTCATTGAATAAATTTATGACAGAGATAGACAGTTTCTTAACCGATAAGGGAATAAGGGGTTATGGGGAGCGGGCAGGGAATTGGACCTGAGTCCATGATCGGATCAGCCATGATCGTATTAAATGGCGGAGCAGGCTCGAGGGGCCGTATGTTCCTATTTCTTATGTTCTTATGTTTTTATGGCCACTTAAAGATTTTCAAGAAAATTACTGAAGCAATTTGGTTGGTAAGTTTAATGGTACCAGCTTGTGAATGATAGTTGGAAAAAGGAACAATTTAATTTAATTTGTTGGTTGGTTTTGTGGTGTTGCTGCTTGTTGGCTTTTCTCACCTATCTAGCGAATGGAACTGATTTTTGATTTCATCACATTCAGTGAGATATTTGAGCCAATTAATATAGATAACTTAATAGATAATTATTATTTGAACTCATCATGAATTTTTATCCTTCATACATTTTGAGGTGGGACCTTAGGCAAGTGCGAGATGCTACAGGCAGGTGCTAGATGCAAGACTTTTAGTTATTTAGATATTTCATATAAAGCGCAAAGAAATATAAATTCATGAATAGCGTTATATAAATTGAAGAGAGAAAATTGAATTGATGGAGAGTTTTCCTTACACTTCTGTGAAGCACCTTGGGTTGTTTTTCTACCTTAAATGGTCTATATGAATGCTGGTTGTTGTATAACTGACCCATAAAAGATTATATCCTACAATGTCTGCCAGATGTGTTACCATGACACCAAAGCCGACTTAAGTAGGGGACAACCATTCCCCTAGTGTTCATTTTGGAAAGCATTGTTCCCCGATCAGTTCTGGATTGACTCCTTCACATCGTGGACTTTTCTCTTTTTTGATGTGGATAGGCCTCCAGTGTATTTCTTGTAATCTCTGCGATTTCCAGCATTTGAATTTTTCATGACCTCCACTATAGTCAACTGGACTTCCATTTTCATGGAAAAATCGACAGAATCACATAATGCAATCCTCAAAACACCAGTAACAATTCTGGAATTCAATACAATAAAAATTTGAATTTGACTTTACAGATGTCCTGGTAGCAGCCACAGGGTTGGATCTGTGCCACAGACACGGGTAAGTACAAAGTTAATGGAGCATTTCTGCTCCAAACTGCATCAGTTCCTGCCACTGACAAGTAAAAATAATAAAATAAATATTTTCAATTATTTGGGATTTGGGAATTCACTATTTATATAGTGCTCTTAATGTGGAAAATCACCGCAAAGTATTTCAGAGAAGCCTAATCAAAATTTGGAGATTCCTTCAGGAAATTAAACAGAGTTTCTAGTGAGCAGACACTGGATAGGTGAGGATTGGTCCACTTGACCCCCCAGGTACCACATTCGTGCAACAAAAGTAAATGTGTTGATGTAGAAGCTTTCTGAAAACCAGACTGAAAAGAAAATGCCATAAATCCAAATGCTCCACAGTTAGCTTTTGCATATATTTCAAGATTGTTTTGTGTTTGACAGACAGATTAATTAGATCCATCTTACCTGGTCTTTAAAATGAATGGTCATCACCTGAGAATATATGCACAGCGGCAGAGATGTAAGGGCTGAAAACAGCCAAATGGTCAGTACAATTGCAGTCATCGACTTGAAATGCAGCGGAGCTTTTAAGCGCAGATTGAGAATAGAGATGGACCTCTCGATACTAATGGCAGCTAAAGTGATGATGGTCACACCGCCACTCGTACCCATGACAAAGAAAAGAGTTTGACACACGTAGGCTCCAAGACTCCATGATTCAGCCCAACGAATGGTAATAATGACTGGAATGACTCCCACAAACACAATGTCTGCCAAGAAGAGATTCAACACAAAACACTGATAATTGGCGAGTCTCTTGCCCTTTATAATCAGCACCATCATGCAAGCATTGGCCAACAAGGAGATCAGAAAAACCAACACAAGTACGACTGTCTCAATGGTGACTGCGAGAATTTGGTCGGAGGACCTGAATTCAGAAAGAAACGGGAAAAAGGTTCCGTTCACCTCGTAGCCTGTGGGTGCATTAAACAAATTAAATTCCATCTTCAGACTGCTACTGAGGATAATGCACAGCTTTGTACCTGTAAACAGTTACAGAATCCCGCAAATGTCTCAAAATTGATAATATCCTTTGGCTCTGCCCATAATTAAGTTTGTTTTAACCTTCATCGGAATACAGAAATTTTCAACTGGTATCTACGCGCACATACAAGTTTACCAAAGGCTGGCTGTTCCAGAGCTCATAAAATGTTATCAACACGCTACTTCATTACGTTTTTTTCATGGATATTACTTTATATGTCAGTTCTTAGGATATTGCTTTCATATTGCTGCCCAATGAGGAAGTAAAACCTGAAACAATTGTAAATTAACTTAAACAATGGGTAATCCATCAATCATATTCATTAAAGATTACTATTCCCGAATGATAAATGGCCTTTCCCTGGCTGTTGCCCATTTAATTAGAGCCTCCCACGAAACTTGAATATGATACAATCCCTACAGAACTCGGTAGTCTTTTATTGCAGGTCTCCAGAGGGCCTCTCCAACCTGTGAAGCCTCCTTAAATACATGTACTCCCAAGGGATTATGAGATCCCTTGGGACTCCAGGGGAAGAGCCTTCTGGTGGCTGTACAGAGCAAATACAAGTCCACATATATAATAACACTCCGCCCCCGCCCCCCCCCCCCCCCCCAAAGTCAATAGTGTAACTATTTACAATGTGAGTCGATCTGGGGCCCTTCTTGCCTTGGTTGATTGTCTTGGTGTGAAAACTGGTGTTGTTGAATCATTTGTTGGGCCCTCGCTAGCCTGCTGTGCAGCTGGCCTTGCTGGGCTGCCTGGTGTGTTTGGCTCTAGTGGGCTACTGTGGATGATGGGTTCTGCTTCGTGGTCAACCGTGGTGCCAGTTGCCACTGGTGTGTATGTTGGGGGATCAAAAAAGGTAGAGTCCAAGGTGGGTTACTCAGGATAGTCCGTGAATCTGGTCCAAGTGTTTCCGGTGAATGAATCCATTTGAAAGTTTGACCCCAAACACCCTGTTCCCCTCTTTGGCCACAACAGTGCCGGGAAGCCACTTGGGACCTTGTCCATAAATTAATACAAATACAGGATCATTGATTTCAATCTCGCATGACACATTTGCGCTATCATGGTATGTACTTTGTTGAAGCCGCCTGCTCTCTACCTGTTCATGTAGATCAGGGTGAACTAACGAGAGCCTTGTCTTAAGCACTCTTTTCATGAGCAGTTCAGCAGGTGGGATCACAGTGAGTGAGTGGAGTCTCGTGCAGTAGCTAAACAGGACTCGGGATAGGCGAGTCTGCAGTGAGCCTTCAGTTACCCTCTTCAAGCCTTGCTTGATGGTTTGCACTGCTCTCTCTGCCTGATCATTGGACGCTGGTTTAAATGGGGCAGATATGACATGTTTGATCCCGTTACGGGTCATGAATTCTTTGAACTCAGCACTGGTAAAACATGGCCCGTTGTCGCTCACCAGGACATCGGGTAAGCTGTGTGTGGCAAACATGGCCCGCAGGCTTTCAGTAGTGGCAGTGGATGTGCTAGCTGACATTATCTCACATTCAATCCACATGGAGTACGCGTCTATAACCACAAGGAACATTTTACCCAAGAACGGTCCTGCTTAGTTGACGTGTACCCTAGACCACAGTTTGGAGGGCCAAGACTATCAACTTAGTGGCGCCTCCCTGGGCACATTGCTTAACTGCGAGCATGTATTACATCTGTGAACGCAGGACTCGAAGTCCACATCGATACCGGGACACCACACGTGGGATCTGGCTATCGCTTTCATCATTTTGATACCTGGGTGGGTACTGTGGAGGTCATTGATGAAGGTGTCTCTGCCCTTCTTGGGGACCACTACTCAATTGTCCCACAGAAGACAGTCTGCCTGTATAGACATTTCATCTTTGTGCCGCTGGAACGGCTTTATCTCTTCCTGCATTTCCATTGGGACAGTGGACCAACTCCCATGAAGCACACAGCTTTTGACTAGAGATAATAAGGGGCCTGGTTTGTCCAGGCAGTGACGGGGTGATTGCTCACTCTCAAATGCTTCCATAACCATGGTTAGATCTGCGGGCTGCGCCATTTCCACCCCTGAGGTGGGCAATGGCAGCCTACTGAGAGCATCGGCGCAGTTTTCTGTGGCCTGGCCTGTGGTGGATGGCGTAGTTGTATGCGAGCCGATGCGTTGGTATTTATCTCTTTACTCTCGGAAAACACGGATATAAATGGCTTACGGTCAGTTTCCAATTCGAATTTTAGCCCAAACAGGTATTGATGCATTTTCTTTACCCCATAGACACACGCTAACGTTTCTTTTTCAATCATGCTGTAGGCTCTCTCAGCCTTAGACAGACTCCTGGATGCATAAGAAACCAGTTACAGTTTCCCGAAATCATTAGCTTGTTGCAATACACACCCGACGCCATATGACAACGCATCACATGCTAGTAACAAACGCTTACATGGATCATACAACACAAGCAATTTGTTTGAGCATAACAATTTTCTCGCTTTTACAAAGGCATTTTCTTGACTTTTGCCCCAAACCCATTCGCTCCCTTTTCATAGTAAGACATGCAGTGGTTCTAGTAGTGTGCTAAGACCCGGTAAGAAGTTACCAAAGTAGTTCGAGTCCCAGAAAGGACCGCAGCTCCATCATGTTCTGTGGCCTCGGTGCGTTCTCGATTGCCTCTGTCTTCGCGTTGTCATCTGCCGCAATCCTCCTTCCCAAGAACTCTACTTCAGGCACCATTAAAACACGCTTCGAGCATTTTAATCTGAGTCCCATGCGGTTGAGTCGACTAAGAACCTCCTCCAGGTTCTGCAGGTGCTCGACTGTGTTCCGACCTGTGACCAAGATGTCGTCCTGGAAGACTACGATGTGCGGGACTGACTTCAATAAACTTTCCATGTTTCTCTGGAATATCGCCGCCGCTGATTGGATTCCAAATTGGCATCTGTTATAAACAAAAAGAACTTTGTGCGTGTTGATGCAGGTGAGGGCCTTCGATGATTCCTCCAGTTCCTGCGTCATGTAGGCTGAAGTAAGATCCAACTTCATGAATGTCTTTCCTCCCGCCAGCGTTGCAAAGAGGTCGTCGGCCTTTGGTAGTGGGTATTGGTCCTGCAGGGGGAAATGATTGATAGTCACTTTGTAATCACCACAGATTCTGATGGTGCCGTCTCCCTTGAGGACTGGGACAATAGGACTTGCCCACTCGCTGAACTCGATCGGGGAAATGATGACCTCTCTTTGCAGCCGGTCTAACTCGATCTCTACCCTTTCTCTCACCATGTACGGTACTCCTCTCGCCTTGTGATGGATGGGTACAGCCCTGGAATTAGGTGGATCTGCACTTTTGCTCCTTGGAATTTCCTGATGCCTGGTTCGAACAGCGAAGGAAATTTGTTTAAGGCCTGGGCACACGCAGTGTCATCAGCGGGCGATAGCGCTCGGACGTCGTCCCAGTTCCAGTGTATCTTTCCCAGCCAGCTCCTGCCGAGTAGAGTGGAACTATCGCCCGGTACCACCCAGAATGGTAACTTGTGCACCGCACCATCGTAGGAGACCTTTACGGTTACTGCCGATTACAAGAATCAGTTCTTTTGTGTAAATTCTTAGTTTCGTGCGAACTGGCGTTAAGACTGGCCTTGTTGCACCACAACCTTTCGAAAGTCTTTTTGCCCATGATGGACTGGCTTGTGCCCATGTCCAGCTCCATTGACACCTGGAGTCCATTTAGTTTAACATTCAGCATTATCAGGGGACAATTCATGGTGAATGTGTGCATACATGGGTATCTCTGCCTCCTCAATCCGAGGCTCTGGTTCATTGTAATCCTCTGAGGATCTGTCCTCATCTGCAACATGGTAATTTGCAGGTTTAACAGGATTTTCAGCTCGCCTGCACACTCATTGTAGGTGACCCATTGTTCCACAGCCCTTGCAAACATACTCTTTGAATCGGCATGAATGGAAACGATGATCACCCCCACAGCGCCAACAAGGTGTTAATGGCCCTGCAGGTATGTGTGATCTGTCCTGTACGTTATGATTCGAAAACAACATCACTTTGTTCACAGTACTTATAGCAGCACTTTTATGCTGAGAGATTTGCTTCATATTGTCATTGGTGGCAATGAACGCCTGGGCTATCACTATGGCCTTGCTCAAGGTTGGGGTCTCTACAGTCAAAAGTTTGCGAAGTATGGTTTCGTGGCTAATGCCAAGTACGAAAAAGTCTCTGAGCATGTGCTCCAAATGTCCTTCAAATTCACAATGTCCTGCAAGGCGTCTCAGCTCGGCGACATAACTCACCACTTCCTGGCCTTCGGACCTTTTTTAGGTGCAGAACCGGTACCTCACCATCAGAACACTTTCCTTCGGGTTCAAATGCTCTCGGACCAGTGTGCACAAATCGTCGTACGATTTCTCTGTGGGTTTCGCTGGAGTTAGCAGATTCTTCATGAGGCCATACGTTGGTGCCCACAAATGGTGAGGAAGGTCGCCCTTCGTTTGGCAGTGCTCTCTTCCCCATCTAGCTTGTTGGCCACAAAGTATTGGCCGAGTCGCTCCACAAAAGTTTCTCAATCATCTCCCTCCGAAAATTTCTCCAGATGCCCACTGTTCTCTGCATCTTTGGGTTCGCTATCTGTATCTCATAGCCAGTTGTTGAGTATGCAGAAAGAGTCAGACTGAACACTGTGAGCTCAAAGTCAAGTGTAGCAGGTCTCCAGAGTGCCTCTCCAACCTGTGAAGCCTCCTTAAATACCTGTGCTCCCAAGGGATTATGGGATCCCTTGGGACTCCAGGGGAAGAGCCCTCTGGTGGCTGTACAGAGTAAATACAAGTCCACATATATAACACCACTTAGAATACATTACTAAATAAAGACCTGCTCTGAGCCCTTCCAGACTTGTATCTGTGTTGGTCCTCTTAATACACTTACTGACTACTTGTGGAGGGCATTAGCCAGTATATAGTAAATCTTGGAATTTTTGTTTTTGATAATGTTCCATTGGAGGAGGAAGGGCCTACAAATGGTATTGTTGGGATGTTGTATGAAAGGTCAGTCTGCCAGTGACAAAAATCTCTAGAAGTTGCAGGCAGAGGAGCACTGTGGGAGCTGCAGCCTCTAGATTGAGTCCCTTCAGGTAACTGTGATTGCATTTAGAACCTGCATAAAATCGTGACTCAGGCTTCTCACATAGGTACAGGCCTAACACAGAAAACATTGCTGAAATCATTTTGAACACAGAAAACGCTATAGCTAAGTTTATAAATATTGTCATTATTATGTTACAACCCTCATATATGCTAATAACTGTTCATTGTGGGAGTGATTTGATTAATTCCCTTTCTTTTGATGGCAGATTTTGCTCACTGTTCATGTTTGATTTGTTGCTTTTATAAATCCTTAGTAGTTCTTCATTAAATGTTTGTCCACCCACATTCTTGACATTTGATTTATAATTCCCTATCTCTAATTGTTGTTTTATGAAAAAAATTCTAAAACTATACATTGGCTCCATGATCTGCAGTATAATACCTTCATTTTGAGCCAAGATAACAACTGAATCTATCTTATTCTTAAATTCCCACTAAGCAGATTTCAGAAAGCGAAACAAATAGATCTGTATGTGGGGAGGGGTGGAAATAAACCTGGCGATGAAGCCCATTTTCATGGAAATTGGATGGAATCATAGAATGCTTTCTTAAAACATTGGTAAAAAATCTCCAAACCCCTTGTACTGGTCATACAAATGTTTCAATTGCTGTAAGCCAGTGGCCTAGTCATGATGTGCAATTATGGACAACAGATAATAATTGCCTTGACAACTTCTGAAATATCTGCCAGGAATCATACATTTCAATAAATAATTCATGTTTCAGTAAGAGACCCTGGAAGTTAATTGCGATCTGCAATTAATGGCTGATCCACCAAGGTCCTTTGAAAAGCTACATTTAGTTTTGATTACACTGTAAGTCGATGAGTGTTGGAGAAGAGGCCACAGGGTTGCAAAGATTTCTATCAAAGGCTGCTGAGTACATGAGAAGCAGTCATCAGTATCAACCATGTCTGAGGGGTTATCTGGGGGGCCTGCACGTTGGGTTTATTAGGGAAGTCATATGGACTGGTGATATGGTATTTTGTGAGAAGGGGTTATCAGGCAGGATTTGTTAGGGTTATCAGTTTGGGCACAAGAGGGGCTATCAGATATAATATTACCACCCACCCACTTTTTGGGGGCGAAATCAACGCCCATAATATCGCTCAGCGTTACTTTCCGCACAGAATTATATGTTAGCACTTCAGTACTTTCACGATCTGTGAAAATGCCACTAAGCTGTGAAATTTGTAATTGCACAGAAGAAGAAAACACAGAACCATAATCAATGAAACAGTAGTATTTATTTTAAAGTACAGTAACATTAACAAATAAATAGCATGTTACTAGGGCTGTTCTTTAAAATGGATTTTGGTCAAATTTCATATGTTTTGTCTAGACTTAATTAAAATATAATAAATCAAAAATAGATAACAGTATATATTCATTTTATAACACATTTGTAATATTTTACTGCTTTATTTTATTGTTATATGGAGTAGAGAAATGGAGAGATCTTTAAATGTACAGTGATCTTTAAAAGTAAGAAAAAACATAAAACATTGATTTTGGGTTTATATTCAGTCAGTGAATTCAAAAGTGAGAAGGTGATGACTAATCTGTACAAGACATGGTCAGTCCAGAGTTGGAATTGAGTGTGCAATTTTGGGCAGCCCATTATAGAAAGGACATTTAAACCATGGGAAGGTGATTCACCAGAATCATGCCAGAGGATATAATTAGGATGAAAGATTTGAAAGACTAGGACTGTATTCATTGGAGCGGGGAAGGTTAAGGAGAGATCTAATAGAAGTGTTTGAAATTTTGAAAGGGCTTGAAACAGTAAATAATGGATTATTTCCACTTTTTGGTGAATCAGTAACATGGGGGCAGGATTAGTACTAGAAGAATAAAGAGGAGTTTACAAGACATGGGAAAATGTTACTAGAATATTGAACTCATTGCCACAAATCAGTCATAAGAGGGAATTAGATAAACGCAAAGAAAAATACTAAATGGAATGCCATTAAATTGTGCAATTCAACTCCAGAGCAGCTTTAATTCATTCTTTTCACAACCTGCTCAGCTCTCATCTGTTTCAAAGCATTTATAACTGTTGGCTGTGGAAGGGGTGTTGATTCTCACTGGGCTGGGCCGATTTTATGTTTAACATGTAACCGAATCCATCGTGGAGTTTTGCTGGTGCCAGTTTTGTCATGGTCTCAGATGCTGTTCAGACTTTGATCTGTCATGCTGCCAACTGATAAACGAGTGAAACACAACATGCTGAGATAGGTTTAGAGGTCCTGGAGGCCTGGCATGCTCCACCGAGTCCTGAAGTGACGCACTTTTAAGAGCATGATTTTCACAGTCCGTCTAGGTTCTTGGAATCCATACAGCTCTTGAAAAGATCATTTACATTTTTATCAACCGGGTGTCTGACGTACAAGAAAACACATTATATGTTTAGGAGTCTTCAAACCAACTTGCTAGAGTTTCAATTTGCTCAACATGCAGTGCTTCCTCTTCTCTTAGGAACATATCCTACTTACTCAAGTTCAGACAGTGTAGGCAATGATTGGAAGAACCATGGCTCAGGCATCCTCAAGTATGGACAGGGACACTGCTGGAGTTTAACCAGGTAAAATGTTGAAGTTTAGCAGCCCAGAGTATTGATAAGCTTCCCACTGCCTCTCACGTCAGCACACCCTAACTGTTCAAGTATTGTCTTTCAGGGATAACTGGAATTGAATGGGATGAATCTGAGCTCCTGTTGACAGGTTTGCCTTTAGGTACTATCATTGAATTTGACATGCTGGTGAATCATCAACAGTGCCCTTGAGTATGACAGATGTGCCTGGCCTCGGCATCCAATTACAGAATCTGCCCCTTGGTTCTAATCTCTCATTACCAGGCATATCATTTTAGAGCCAGCTTGACTCCAAAGAGACCCCGTTTCATTCCCTTCCCCTTTCCCACCCAAATAGAATTGTCAAACACTGATCAACATTTGATGAATTTGTCATAATAGGAAAGATCATAGACACACAGACTCATAGAATAGTTCAGCACAGAAGGAGGCCATCAGCCCATCAAGTTTGCACCAGTTCTTGCCGCTTCTATGCTCTTTCCCCATATACTTGCAATTTTTTCTCCTTCAAGAATTTATCCAATTCCCTTTTGAAGGCTACAATTGAATCTGTATCCACCACCCTATCAGGCAGTGCATTCCAAATCCTAACCACTTGTTGCATAAAACCATTTGCCTCATGTCGCCTCTGGGTTTATGTCTGTGTGTTCTCGTTATGGACCCTTCAGCCATTGAAAACAGTTTCTCTTTATTTACTCTATCTCAATCATTCATGATTTTAAACATCTCCATCAAATCTCCTCTTAGCCTTCTCTGCTCCAAGCAAAACAATCCCAGCTTCTCTAGTCTATCCACGTAACTGTGATTCCTCATCCCTGAAACCATTCTAGTAAATCTGTACCCTCTCCAAAGCCTTCATGTCCTTCCTAAAGTGTGGTGCCCAGAATTGGACACAATACTCCAGCTGGGGCCAAAATACTATTTGATGGCTGTTTAGCATAACTTCCTGGCTTTTGTACTCTATGCCTCTATTTATAAAGCCCAGGATCCCATATGCTTTATTAACTGCTTTGTTAATTTTTACTACGTTAAAGGCGCTATATAAATAAAACTTGTTGTTGTTGATGTTAACCTGTCCTGCCCCTTTTAAAGATTTGTGCACAAACACTGTCGTTCTCTTTTCCCACCCCCTTTAAAATTGTACCATTTAGCACGGACTGTCTCTGCTCATTTTCCAAACAAAATGTTCGCCTCAGTTAATTCAGCGACGAGGGTCCTGAACTTAGGGGAAGGTAACTTTGAGACGTGAATTGGCTAGAATAGACTGGCGAATGATACTTAAAGGGTTGACGGTGGATAGGCAATGGCAAACATTTAAAAACATCACATGGATGAACTTCAACAATTGTACATCCCTGTCTGGAGTAAAAATAAAATGGGGAAGGTGGCTCAACCATGGCTAACAAGGGAAATTAAGGATAGTGTTAAATCCAAGGAAGAGGCATATAAATTGGCCAGAAAAAGCAGCAAACCTGAGGACTGGGAGAAATTTAGAATTTAGCAGAGGAGGACAAAGGGTTTAATTAGGAGGGGGAAAATAGAGCATGAGAGGAAGCTTGCTGGGAACATAAAAACTGACTGCAAGAGCTTCTATACATATGTGAAGAGAAAAAGTTTAGTGAAGGCAAACGTAGGTCCCTTGCAGTCAGATTCAGGTGAATTTATAATGGGGAACAAAGAAATGGCAGACCAGTTAAACAAATACTTTGGTTCTGTTTTCACAAAGGTAGACACAAATAACCTTCCGGAAATACTAGGGGACCGAGGGTCTAGTGAGAAGGAGGAACTGAAGGATATCCTTATTAGTCAGGAAATTGTGTTAGGGAAATTGATGGCATTGAAGGCTGATAAATCCCCGGGACCTGATAGTCTGCATCCCAGAGTACTTAAGGAAGTGGCTCTAGAAATAGTGGATACATTGGTGATCATTTTCCAACAGTCTATCAACTCTGGATCAGTTCCTATGGACTGGAGGGTGGCTAATGTAACACCATTTTTTTTAAAAGAAGGAAGAGAGAAATCGGGGAATTATAGACCGGTTAGCCTGACATCAGTAGTGGGGAAAATATTATTAAAGATGAAATAGCTGTACATTTGGAAAGCAGTGAGAGGATCGGTCCAAGTCAGCATAGATTTATGAAAGGGAAATCATGCTTGACAAATCTTCTGGAATTTTGTGAGGATGTAACTAGTAGAGTGGACAAGGGAGAACCAGTGGATGGGTGTATTTGAACTTTCAAAAGGCTTTTGACAAGGTCCCACACAAAAGATTGGTGTGCAAAATTAAAGCACATGGAATTGGGGGTAATGTACTGACGTGGATAGAGAACTGGTTGGCAGTCAGGAAGCAGAGAGTCAGGATAAATGGGTCCTTTTCAGAATGGCAGGCAGTGACTAGTGGAGTGCCACAGGGCTCAGTGTTGGGATCCCAGCTCTTTATATTATACATTAATGATTTGGATAAAGGAATTGAGTGTAATATCTCCAAGTTTGCAGATGACACTAAGCTGGGTGGTGGTGTGAGCTGTGAGGAGGATGCTAAGAGGCTGCAGGGTGACTTGGACAGGTTAGGTGAGTGGGCAAATGCATGGCAGATGCAGTATAATGTGGATAAATGTGAGGTTATCCACTTTGGTGGCAAAAACAGGAAGGCAGAATATTATCTGAATGGCGGCAGATTAGGAAAAGGAGAGGTGCAACGAGACCTGGGTGTCAAGGTACATCAGTCATTGAAAGTTGGCATGCAGGTACAGCAGGCGGCGAAGAAGGCAAATGGTATGTTGGCCTTCATAGCTAGGGGATTTGAGTATAGGAGCAGGGAGGTCTTAGTGCAGTTGTACAGGGCCTTAGTGAGGCCTCACCTGGAATATTGTGTTCAGTTTTGGTCTCCTAATCTGAGGAAGGACGTTCTTGCTATTGAGGGAGTGCAGCGAAGGTTCACCAGACTGATTCCCGGGATGGCAGCACTGACATTTGAGGAGAGACTGGATCGACTGGTCCTGTTTACACTGGAGTTTAGAAGGATGAGAGGGGATCTCATAGAAACATATAAAATTCTGACGGGACTGGACAGGTTAGATGCAGGAAGACTGTTCCCGATGTTGGGGAAGTCCAGAACCAGGGGACACAGCCTAAGGATAAGGGGTAAGCTATTTAGAACTGAGATGAGGAGAAACTTCTTCACTCAGAGAGTTGTTAACCTGTGGAATTCCCTACCGCAGAGAGTTGTTGATGCCAGTTCATTGGATATATTCAAGAGGGATTTAGATATGGCCCTTACGGCTAAAGGGATCAAGGGGTATGGAGAGAAAGCAGGAAAAGGGTACTGAGGTGAATGATCAGCCATGATCTTATTGAATGGTGGTGCAGACTCGAAGGGCCGAATGGCCTACTGCTGCACCTATTTTCTATGTTTCTAAGTTTCTCACACTTTTCTGCGTTGAATTTCATCTGCCATGTGTCCGCCCATTCCACCAGCCTGTCGCTGTCCTCTTGAAGTCTATCACCATCTTCCTCACTGTTCACTTCCAAGTTTTGTGAGATTTGCAAATTTTGAAATTGTGCCCTGTACCCCTAAGTCCAAGTTATTAATATATAGATGCAATGAAAACCTGTTGAAATTGTGTGGCTAATGGGTAACAAGGATAATAATCTGTCCTCTTTTAAAAGGTGACTGAGACTGATTGTCCCTTGCATGTCATTTGGTTGGGTTTATAGTTGTAATAAAATTGTCTAACCTTGCAATTGCATCTTCATGTCATCTCACGTATGTGTCAAATAAAGAATTATGGGGCAGCCCACTTCACAGAACATATTGCTAGATTTGAATGGTTTTATTGCATGCCATTGAAAAGCTTATTCATCAGAATAAACATCACAAGTGCAGACTGCAGATGATGGTCCCCCAGGCTAATCTGCTAACTATAAGTTTACAGATAAGGATTTATGGATATTATAATGTAAATATAAATATATTTAGGAATGGAAGAGGGAGGAGTATCACAAATCTGTTTCAGTAACAACTAGACAGAACCTCGCTGAGGACCTGACCTCAGCTTTGCAAAGGTTTATGATCTTTTCAAAAGTTTCTTTCCAGAGTTTTAACGTGAAGCATATGAAATTGATTCTGATACTATGACTTCAGGGTCCCAGAATTCCCTTTGTCCCTTTCTGCTGCCTGAAGTGCAGCGGGCTGGAATTCCAGCCATCCTTTGGTTCTACCCCACTGACCCTGGCTCATCTCACAGGGTCAGCGGCATTTAAATGAGAGGGGGAAATGGGGGGTTGGGGGAGGGGGGAAATGGGCTAGGGCCACTTCGAACCCTGCTCATGTGGGGAAGAGGAGAATTGCCAGAGTACATGGTCCCAGGGGAACAGGAACAACTTTTTTTCTCAAGTTGCTGATTTGAGAATAACTAAAAACTAATAAAAACATAACTAAAACTGCATTTTTCCACCTCCGTAACATTGCCCGCCTCCACCCATGCCTCAGCTCTTCTGCTGCTGAAACCCTCATTCATGCCTTTGTTACCTCTAGACTTGACTACTCCAACTCACTTCTGGCCAGCCTTCCACATTCCACACTATGTAAACTTGAAGTCATCCAAAACTAACCCGCACCAAGTCAAGATCACCCATCACCCCTGTGCTTTCTGACCTATATTGACTCCCAGTTAAACAATGCCTCGATTTCAAAATTCTCATCCTTGTTTAAAAATCACTCCATGGACTTGCCCCTCCCTATCTCTGTGATCTTTTTCAGCCTCACAATCCCACAAGATGTCTGCGCTCCTCAAATTCTGGCCTCTTGAACATCCCTCATTATAACTGCTCAACCATCGGTGGACGTGCCTTCAGTTGTCTGGGCCCTAAGCTCTGGAACTCCCTCCCTAAACCTCTACGCCTCTCTACCTCTCTTTCCTCCTTTAAGACGCTTGTTAAAACCTACCTCTTTGATCATCGGCCTTAATTTCTTCTGTGGCTCAGTGTCAAATTTATCTGTTTGTCTGTAACACTGTTGTGAAGCACCTTGGGACGTTTTACTATGTTAAAGGCGCTATATATATATATAAGTTATTATTACTATTTCCCATTAAGCCAGTTTTCCACAATGAAATCGATTGCTCTTCCTTTTAAAAAGTAAATCCCCCCAACCACCCCACTGTCCTGCGGCCTTTAGTGAGACCCCAGGGATGCACAAGTTTCCCTTGTACCCAGCACTGCTAGTGCACGAATGACAACAAATATTATATTTGGATGGGTGACATGACCAATGTCACGTCCGACAGCAAATTCCAGAAAGAAGAAAGGAGGACTTGCATTTATATAGCGCCTTTCAAGACCTTAGGACATCTCAAAGCACTTCACACCCAATGAAGTACTTTTCAAGTGTTGTAATGTGGGAAAACGTGGCCAATTTACGCACAGTGAATAAACACTAATGAAAAAATTGATCAGATAATTTGCTTTTAAGTGATGTTATTTTGAGGAGTAAATCTTGGCTAGGATACCAGGAGAACTTCCCTGCTCTTCTTCAAATAGTACCATGGGATCTTGTACATTCACCTGAGAGAGCAGATGAGGCCTCGGTTTAGCGTCTCTTCCAAAAGACGCCACCTCCAACAGTGCAGCGCTCCCTTAGGACTGCACTGAAGTGCCAGCTAGACTATGTGCTCAAGTCTTTGCAGTGGGGCTTGAAATAGCGCTGTCAGGATGCAGGAAGTCAATGTAACAGCTTGCTTCGGTAAACTGGTGTAATAGATCAAGAAACTTCACCACTAGATCTAGACTTAGCGCGCAATATCCTGGCTGAGTAATAAACATAAACATGGTCAGCTTGGCTAAGGTAGTAGCATTCTCACTGTTAAGTCAGAAGATTGGGAGTTCCTGTCCCATTGAATTTAAGCACACTCCAAGGCTGCACTGAGAAAGTGCTGTATTGTCAGAGGCACCATCTTTCAGGTGTGAATTAATAGAGGCCTCATTGTGTGTTCTGATAGTTGAGGTGGAGAATAATCCAGTTGCAAGATTCAAAAAACAGAAGAGAATTCTGTCAGTATCCTAACCAGCATTTGACCCTCAACCAACACCATAAAAAAATAGATTAGCTGGCCATTCATCTTGTGTATGGCCCTTGCTGTGCACAGTAAATGGCTGTTATGTTTGCCTACAACACAACAGTAACTGTACTTCAACGTGATTCATTTAATGTGAAATGCAGACACTTTTGAAAAAGCACTATATAAATTAAAATTATTCTTGCAACTAAACGATGACTGAAACACAAGATTGTAAGTAGAATCTGTTCTTAAACCTTACAGTGCACTTGAGGAAGCTCACATTCACTTACACTGTAATAAAATTACCAAGATGTCATTTTCAAATTCTCATTCTGTTTTCAAATCTGTCCAGATCTCTGTAACCTCCCCCAACCGTACAACCCTCTGAGATATCTGCAATCCTCCAGTTCTGGCCTCTTGAGCATCCTCGATTTTAATCACCCCACCATTGGCGGCTGTGCCGTCACCTGCCGAGACCCTTAGCTTTAGAACTCCCTACCTAAACCTCTCCATCTCTCAGTGCTCCTTTAAGACACTCCTTAAAACTTACTTCTTTGACCAAGCTTTTGGTCATCTGCCTTAATATCTCCTTATGAGGCTTGGTGTCAAATTTCATTTGATAACACTCCTGTGAAGCACCTTGGGATGTTTTACTACATTAAAGGCGTTATATAAATACAAGTTGTCGTTGTTTTTTTCCACCAAAGAAAGACGATGGTACTGTAACTTCAAGGCAACCTGAGTAGTGGAGTTCATGGCATCAGAACCTGTTGCCAGTTGCAATGGAAATACTTATCATTTAGATCTTCATGAAAGCAGCCTCTGTCGGGCCAGTATCAACTCCTGTTTGGGAGACCAGCAACAAAACTTGCAGTGGGGAAATATCTTTCATTGTTCAAAAATACATGATATGACAGAAGGGAAATTTGTTATACATTGAAAATAATCTGCAACACTCTGTAACCTTCACTGGTTGCAGTAAACTTCAGTCTAGTCCTAAATCTGCTGATTTTCTATTTCTCAATTGCATTTCTGAGAATTCTTTATTGACAAATGGAGGCATTCATTTTGTTCACTCAGTAACTGAAATCACAATGAAGGAGCACCTGCCTCACACAGGGAATCGCTCCTAAACAATAAGACATGCTGTAATATTAGAAAGAGCCATTTATATTACCAAAGCAACACACAAAAAAAAGTCAATGAGTCATGAGGTGTACATTAATAATCACAACTGAACAACAAACTGCCATTCACTGAAAATGATACCACTGAAAAACAGATTATAAACATACCATTTTGCATTCATTAAGGCAAGAATGGCATTGCTGACAAATTGCATTACTTTTCACTTTTAAAGTCCCTGTAAACATCAAATTGTGGACAGCATCAGTTGGAATAGGTGCAGTTTGGAGCTTTTTCTAAGCTGCATCAATTAACTTTATTGTCCATCTCAGAAGAATATCGCTTACACCCAGAATATGACATTTCCATTTCCCACCCCTGCAATCACTGGCTGCGTGCTTACTCACGTATTATGAACTGGTTTGTGTTGTTCATGGAATTGGGTCAAAAACGTATGCTCAGACTGATTGAATTTAGGATCCTGTTAGAGACAGGGGACTTTCAATCCATTAATCAGGTCGCAGATCAATGTACCACCCTTTGATCAGCTTCCTTAGATCTTTATAATACAGTTTAGCCAAGAGGTCAAAACTGACATTGTCTGTTTAATCCAGTTCAAACCACTTGCCTCTAACTTAAATATGCTTTGTATTATTTGCATAACCATATGATGCATTTAGAGTTGATAAAGAGATCAATAACATTTATGTAAAGAAACAACAGTCCCAACTTCCTGGCATAAATGACAGTAACAAAGCCACATTGTAAAACAGTTTCAACTGAGTGACAAAAAACTGCAGAAATGCTGCAGTAATTAAAATGTACTGCAAGTATTATATATCAGACAGTGTGGACAGCAATGCAATATGATGCATAGATTCAACAACTTATATAATATAGCACCCTTTATGTAACAAAACATTCCAAGGGCCTTGGCAGGGGAGTGGTGGACAGTGACCAGCAAGCAGGAGACACGCCAGGGGAGCTGAGAAAATAATAAAGTCAATGAAGTTGAGTTTTGAAAAATCTCTGGAGGTTGGGGAGAAATCCCAGCAATTGCCACTGTGCCACTATTTGAGGGACTGTCAGGTTTAATATTTTTGTGCTCGGCTGTGTAAACAAAGGTATTTCCTGTCCAAGATGAACTTCATTATTTAATTCTGCAAATACCTGCATATATGCATCTTTCTTCTATTGTTACGTGATGCCACTTTACTTGGACAACTGGAACAAAAGCTTTTCAAAGATAATTTGAGGCAGTTAATGAAAATTACATTGATTTCTCAACTGAATTATAAAAATTGAATTGTTTGTGCTAACCCTCTATAAAGTTCTCTTCAAACATTGTAATTGATGAACAATTGATAAAATGTCTCCTGAACATAGTTTAATAGCTATAGCAATGCTCATAAAAATATGATTCAATTTACTTACAATATTTTCATTAAATAAAGCAGATAGAATATGTGACAGCTGATGCATATTGGTATATATAGCAGCTGTCATTATGTAGAAATACAGCAGCCACAAAACTAAAAAGATGAGTACAAATAAAGATTAATGCTTAAGAGATAAATGCAGCAGTTTTTTGCTTCTTTCTGCCCCTGCCACAGTACTGAAACAGCTCATCAAAATCACAAATGGCATCCTATGTGACAAAGGTTAACTATCCCTCCTCATCCTTCTTAACTTATATACAGCCTTTGATAAGGTTGACCACACCATCCTCCTCCAATGCCTCTCCACCATCGCCCAGCTGGGTGGGGCTGCACTTGCCTGGTTCCATTCTTATCTATTTAATCGTAGCCAGAGAATCACCTGCAATGGCTTCTCTTCCTACTTTTGCATCGTTACCTCTGGTGTCCCCCAAGGATCTATCATTTCTCATCTACAAACTGCCCCTCGGTGACATCATCCAACAACACAGCATCAGTTTCCACATGTATGCTGATGATATCCAGCTCTACCTCACTTGACCCCTTCATTGTCTCTACATTGTCAAACTACTTGCCCAACATCCAATACTAGATGAGCAGAAATTTCCTCCAACTAAATATTGGGAAGTCGAAAGCCATTGTTTTCAGTCCCTACCATAAACTCTGTTCCCTAGCAGCCGAATCCATGGGGCTAGACTTTCCATCAGTTTCGTCTCGTTACTGCCCACTCACCACCCATTTAACCGCTGAGATGAAGTACGATGTCCATTTTTCGCCCATTTTCCCTAAAAATGGAAACTAACGCCCATTTATCGCCAGTGTTGTTTCGGCATCAAGTTAATGCCGAGATTTAGTTAAACCGCCTGCCCATATTTTTTTTCAAAATTATGACGTCAACAATAGTGCATCACCCAGAATACAGTTTTTAAAGAAAACTAACGGCCAGAAACTATCCAGAATATCGCCGAGCGTTACTTTCGGCATCTCGCCCATATATCGCCGAAAACATCACTCGCCCAAAAAAACGCTGAAAAAAAGCTGTACCTACCTGACCTTAACACAGCGGTATGGGAGCCTTTTTGTAAATCGAAGGACTTTTCATCTAAAAGGTTGCTTCAAGTTCTGGGAAGTTTTGATTTAACCTGAAAGTTATTTTAAGATGAATTTAAAATCTGTTTTGTGGTCGAATTGAATTTCTTAAGTTTTAGGAGGAAAATATATTATTTCTGAAGAATACGTACAATAGTAATTGTAATGGGCCTGTAATTTTGCAACCAGTATTGATGTTTACTCATATGCTGTAGACTAGAGATGGGAGGAGGTATATTGAAGAGCATTATGTGCCCAATCAAAGAGGTGGCAGACTGCTGAGTGTAATATCTCCAAGTTTGCAGATATTGGGTGGCGGTGTGAGCTGTGAGGGGGATGCTAGGAGGCTGCAGGGTGACTTGGACAGGTTAGGTGAGTGGGCAAATGCATGGCAGATGCAGTATAATGTGGATAAATGTGAGGTTATCTACTTTGGGGACAAAAACGCAAAGACAGAATATTATCTGAATGGTGGCAGATTAGGAAAAGGGGAGCTGCAACGAGACCTGGGTATCATGGTTCATGAGTCATTGAAAGTTGGCATACAGGTACAGCAGGTGGTGAAGAAGACAAATGGTATGTTGGCCTTCATAGGTAGGGGATTTGAGTATAGGAGCAGGGAGGTCTTACTGCAGTTGAGGCCTCACCTGGAATATTGTGTTCAGTTTTGGTCTCCTAATCTGAGGAAGGACGTTCTTGCTATTGAGGAAGTGCAGTGAAGGTTCACCAGACTGATTCCCAGGATGGCAGGACTAACATATGAGGAGAGATTGGATCAACTGGGCCTTTATACATTGCAGTTTAGAAGGATGAGATGGGAGCTCATAGAAACATATAAGATTCTGACTGGACGGGACAGCTTAAATGCGGGTAGAATGTTCCTGATGTTGGGGAAGTCCAGAACCAGGGGACAGAGTCTTAGGATGAGGGGTAGGCCATTTAGGACTGAGATGAGGAGAAACTTCTTCACTCAGAGAGTTGTTAACCTGTGGAATTCCCTACCGCAGAGAGTTGTTGATGCCAGTTCATTGGATATATTCAAGAGGGAGTTAGATATGGCCCTTACAGCTAAGGGGATCAAGGGGTATGGAGAGAAAGCAGGAAAGGGGTACTGAGGGAATGATCAGCCATGATCTTATTGAATGGTGGTGTAGGCTCGAAGGGCCGAATGGCCTATTCCTGCACCTATTTTCTATGTTTTTATGTTTCTATAAATGAACGGTTTGCATTACGTTGGTGATAGTTACAGTTGATTTACGTTACGTTGAATGTTCACCTTTCATGGCATGGGCTCGCCAGTGTTTAACGTTACTGTTATCTGAAGACAATGCACAACAATGTTAAGTTAAATACATTTTTTTAAATGTAAATAAAGAATTTTTTGTTATTCACAAACAGAACACAACACAACAGTCACCCCCTCTCCCACCCAAAATTTTGAACATTTTAACATTACAGTAAATTTTATAAATACAACTGCAACAACAATTTTAATAAACACACATGCAACCCCCAATCCCCCAACCCAACTGTGAAAAATTGAACAACAAACAATTTAAACAACCACCCTGATAACCAACCCACCCACCCAACAGGCAACATTTAAAAAAAAATTAAAAGTAGAAAAAGTAACACTCCCTCCATTCCTCCCTACCTACCTGCGGCCACG
The DNA here is from genome assembly GCF_044704955.1 of Pristiophorus japonicus. Taxonomy (NCBI): domain Eukaryota; kingdom Metazoa; phylum Chordata; class Chondrichthyes; family Pristiophoridae; genus Pristiophorus; species Pristiophorus japonicus. Next base: position 295,861,398 of record NC_091979.1, on the reverse strand, counting down.
CCCCTCCTTTCCTTCCCCCTCCTCCCCCTCCCGGGTCTGTACCCTAACTTTTCAGCCCCTCCTACCAACTCCAAGCTGCTTTGCTGCAGTGAACCTCGAGCGCTGCTTTGATGGGGGGGGTGGGGGAGTGGTCATGGCAGATTCATTTATTGGGCCGTTGATGGAGAGGATGTTTCCGAGGAAACGTCCTCCGAGCCAGAAGCAAGAGCTTCCTCCTAGCTCGCATGTGTCTCTAGCAAGTGGGGTGCAGCATCTTGGGGTGCAGTGCTGGACTCTGGGACCACTGATAGTCCTCTAGCATTAATGTTCCTGGCTATTCTCTCCAGGGCCACTGCTATCCACATCATTTTTTCATTGATGTTTGCAGAAGGAGTGGCAACCAGGCCAGATAAATCACCCATTGCCTGGAGGAGCTCCGACCAATGTCGACGCTCTTCCTGGACAAGTTTACCATGTCCACACAATGGCCCCAAGTTTCCACATGATTTGCTCCTGATTTTTAGGAGCAACTGGTGGAGAACGGAGTATCTTAGAAATCGGAATTCTCCACATTTAAGTTTTCTGCAGTTCTAGTCAGTTAGAACAGTTTCACTTTTGAACATAATTTTTTTTTCAAAAGGGGGCGAGTCCGGCCACAGACGCCTGATTTGAAACTTTCCACAGTGAAAATGTACTCCAAACTAACTTAAAATGGAGCAAGTGAAGATTTTTGTAGGCCTGAAAAAACCTTGTCTACACATTAAAAAATCAGGTGCAGGTTACAAATTAGGCGTCCAGAACGCGGTTGGGGGGGGGGGGGGGCGGTGGTGGAGAGAAGTCATTACATTCTACAATCAATCCTTAGTTATACTTATACAAATATTATACAAATAATTCCAACCTGAATAAAAATTTATAAGCAAAGAAAAGATTAAATAAACCATGTTCCTACCTGTGTGAAAGTGCTTCAGGCAGGGAGAAGGCTGCAGGAAGCCTCACAAGTTGAGGCAGCCGTTCCCGACGGCAGGGGAGGGAAGGCAGTAAGGGCCCGACCGACGGCAGCGGGGGGGCAGGCAGGGAGGAGGCAGCCATTCCCGACGGCAGGGGGGGGGAGGCAACCCTGCCGTCGGTCGGGCCCGTCGGGAAACGGCTGCCTCAACTTCTGAGGCTTCCTGCAGCCTTCTCACTGCTGCAAGAAGCCTCAGTGCTGATCATGGAAGGGCAATGTGGTTTTATTAAAAAATGTTAAAAATTGAACAGCTACAAAGAACTACAAAAATGGCCGAGTGCCAATGTTTCCTTCACACTGCGCATGCGCGAACACTCCAACGCGCACGCGCAGGGTTGCCGGAACGGAAAAAACTCATTTAAATGGTACCCGCCCCCTCCTACTTACAAAATCGGCGCGAGTGGTAAGCTCCGCCCCCTGGGCGCCGCGCCAAGCTGACATCGAGCTGCAAAGCGCTCGACATTAGCGCGTTTTTTTTCAGGCGCCGTTTTTGGTGCGGAAAACGGGCGCCCAGCTCGGAGGGGCACCTCTTTTGCCGCGTGTGGAAACTTGGAGCCTTAGATCCAGCGTTCTCGGAGCAATCCGACTGTGCCAAACCAACGTCTGCGGGGTCGGCGCCAGTATGGAACCACTCGGGGTGCCCTGCGGCAAAGCGCTTGGCCCCATTGCCTCCTCAGTCGAAGAGGACATGGCCGTAGGAACACTGGTTGATAGTGCTGCAGTGGAGAGGAGGACCTGCAGCAGGACGGGCGAGATACGGGGCTCCTCTCCCGCAGAAACAATTACCGCCGCCGGTTCCTGGGCACCTGCGGTTCCTAGAAGGCCTGCACTCTCGGCTGAGCTAGAAAACATAAATGAGGTAATTAGAGAGAAGGGGGTGCTCGGGTCACATGGGAATGCAAACGCCACACAGGCATATGCACGAGAGCAACACTACTGCTATAAAAATAATAGACATCACATTATAAACATCATGATAGTACAAAATCTGCGTTGTATTATAATGATTTTCATGATCACATCATTCATTACGTAACATAGCATCAATCATATACATCATATCATCAATCATATATTATACGGAAATGAATGGCATTAATTTACTTTACATCGCCCAATGGTTTATACTTTAATCACATGGCATGAGGACAGGTTCCGATGCAGCATGGGTGGCCGACCTATTGTGAACACCCACCAGTGCCAGCTCCTCGAGATCAATGCGGGCGCTAAGGTCCGCTTGGCCGCCACCTGTGCACCACTGCTCGACCCTATTCTTCGAAAGTTTTTTCTGCAAAGATAACCAACAGCATGGCATGGCATAAGATCATTACTAGATAATTTTCATCATCATCATAGGCAGTCCCTCGGAATCGAGGAAGACTTGCTTCCACTCTTACCATGAGTTCTTAGGTGACTGAACAGTCCAATACGAGAACCACAGTCTCTGTCACAGGTGGGACAGATAGTCATTGAGGGAAGGGGTGGGTGGGACTGGTTTGCCGCATGTTCTCTCCGCTGCCTGCGCTTGATTTTTGCATGCTCTCAGCGACGAGACTCGAGGTGCTCAGCGCCCTCCCGGATGCACTTCCACCACTTAGGGCGGTCTTTGGCCAGGGACTCCCAGGTGTCAGTGGGGATGTTGCACTTTATCAGGGAGGCTTTGAGGGTGTCCTTATAACATTTCTGCTGCCTACCTTTGGCTCGTTTGCAATGAAGGAGTTCCGAGTAGAGTGTTTGCTTTGGGAGTCTCGTGTCTGGCATGCGAACGATGTGGCCTGCCCAGCGGATTTGATCAAATGTGGTCAGTGCTTCAATGCTGGGGATGTTGGCCTGGTCGAGGACGCTAACGTTGGTGCGTCTGTCCCCCCATTTTACAGATACAACAGATAGCAGATTACTGACATATATTATTATTACACAACACAACACAACACAAATGTAGTCCACTGTAAATGTTATACGTATCGCATGCATTGTTATATCTACCGTCTGCAAATAACTTATTAAAGATCGAGGTCTGGATTAAATGATTACTGGTCTAACTATAATAAATCAGATCTGCATTTAAATTCATCATTGCATCATTACAATTATATAAATAAATGTATTATTTACTCTACCGGACCCAACAAGGTAATTCCAGTGCTTTTGGCACTGGTTTGGCTCCTTTACCTCATGGGTATTAGCAGAGATTACCTCTGCAATCTCCGACCATATTCATTGATAGAGCCGGGTGGGTGGGGGGTTCCCATGACCACCCCAGGTCAATTGTGCCCACCGATTCTCTACTTCGGCTATTAAGGCAACATTGGCCTCCTCAGTGAAGTGCTTCGCTTGCCTTCTTCCTCCCATCTTTCCCGCTTCAGCCACTTCCTCCTCCTCGATCAAAACAACATCCTTACTTCACTAATATCCATTTTATTTTATTTTAATCCAGAAATCAAAAAAATTCACCGAAAACATCTGAAAGACCAATCACCAAAAACACAAGAATCCCTCTCCAACTTTCTCCACTATCTCTCTCTCCTCTTTCACTTTCATCTGCGCATGTGCAGATGGCCCCTAACTCCTGAAACGCGGGAAAAGACCGTTGCTATGGACGGCACCCTTGCATGACTGAAAAAAATCGCTTCAGCTAAAGCCCAAATTATAAAGTACAAACTAGCGGGTTTGAAAATGGACGATATTCCAGCGATCACAAAAAACAATATAAAAGCTAACGCTGGAAATATTGCCCACTTTTGGGCGATCTGGAGACTAATGCAAAGTCTAGCCTATGCATACCTCTCCCTGGCACTTGCCTGAGGTTAAACCAGACTTTCACAACCTTGGTGTCATTTTTGACCCCGAAATGAGCATCCAACCACTTATCCGCTCCATTACTTAAACTGCAAATTTCCACCTCCGGAACATTGCCTGATTCGGCTCTGCCTCAGCTCATTTGCTGCTGAAATCCTCATCCAGGCCTTTGTTACCTCTGTGACTATTCCAATGCACTCCTGGCTGGCTTCCCACGTTCTACACCCCGTAAACTTGGGTTCATTCAAAACTCTGCTGCCCTTGCCCTAACTTGCACCAAGTCCTGTTCACCCATCACCCTTATGCTCGCTGACCTATGTTGGCTCTCAGTTAACCAACACTAAGTTTTAAAATTCTCATCCTAGTTTTCAAATCTACTCCAGCCCTACAACCCTCGGCTATCTATGCTCCTCCAATTCTAGCCTCTCGAGCATCCCCAATTTTAATCACTCCAGCATTGGTGACCGTGCCTTCAGCAGCATTTCTGTTTAAAAGTTTGTCAGGATGAGTTTTCCCCTTTTTAAAAAAAAAAATCTCTCTCTGTCCATAGCTAGAGGTGAAAGCCTATACCAGACAACACTGAATGCTTGAAACCAGGGACTTCCCAACATAATAGATGTGAGGTGATTATCGGTTACCAACAGTGGCTAATTGTTTTTGGTCTTTGGGGAAACAACTTCAATGCTTACCTCGTAATATTTTAACCACCTTTTGCCTCAGCTATTAAAAAAAAAATTAAAGCAACTCTTTCCCAAATACTTTAAGAAAAAATAGCAAAATGTTTAAAAAGTCTCAAAACATGCACAGCAGCAGGAGAAAGCAATCATTGTCAATGGCAAGAGTTAAAGAACGATGCTGGAGTTTCTTTGATCAAGCTCAGCAAGGCACAACCATGTGAAATGCCTTAATGGATGCTGGCTGTTGGATTCATTACGTTACTCATAGTATGCAAAACGAACTGAAGATGGTTATAGTAAGTTGCTGTTATACATCTTTTGTACACTGGAAGAAACACTAATTACCAATGGCTATTTTTTGTAAAGCCAGTCAGCAAAGCTTTTGGCTGCATGAATAAAATCAATAGTGGGAAAGTTGTGCAATATTATTCTTGAAACAAGTTCCAGAGAAAACCCATGGTCAAAGCATTTAGGGGCGAAGCTTTTATCAGCAACATAGACTAGTCAGTTATGAACAAACATAGGTAGTAATCTTCCAGCATATACATAACCAGACGTGAGATTAATTGTTCAACAGTTAGGAATAGGGCCCTGCACCACATCACCTGAAAATCAGTATCAAATTGCAGCAAGTATCATTAACCTTATTATCTTATGAGTATTTGAAGAAATATTAGTAAATAATGGTAAGTTTCAATATGCTTTTGGTTTTGCTCCATTTCCTATGATTGAAATAATGTTAAAATTGTGAATACAGCAATTGGGGGCAGGGGAAAGAGGTTGAAGAAAACAGAACCAGAATTACTGAAAGCAGAAGCATCTGTTAATGTAGACTGTGGTCACTCACACTATTCAACTCAGAAAACTAGTTTCCAAAGGTGATCAATGTTTATCATTAAAATGCTTGCAAAATCAAAATATTAGAATATTCTTTTTAAAACTAAAGAGCTGTAAAATCATTTACTAATTAAGTGACATAGTCTACTGCATTTATTAGGCAATTTCTTTTATTAACTGCATTGAATGATTTAAAAATGAAAGGGCAAAAATGCGATGTTTGCACAATCGCCTCACCCCCATTTGAGATGCACTCTTCCAAAACAGAGCTGAACTTTGACTTGACAAGTAGTAAAGTTCAGTGACAGCTCTCTTCAGACAGCCATAAAGCAAGTTTCTGTGCATCAATGTGTAAATATAATTTTTACCATATCCCTTTGTGCTCACAGAAAATAGGTGGAGTAGGCCATTCGGCCCTTCGAGTCTGCGCCATTCAATATGACGATGCACTTCAGTACCCCATTCCTGCTTTCTCGCCATACCCCTTGATCCCTTTAGCCGTAAGAGCCACATCAAACACCCTTTTGAATATATCTAACTGGCCTCAACAACTTTCAGTGGTAGAGAATTTCACTTGCTCACAATTCTCTGGGTGAAGAGGTTTCTCCTCATCTCAGTCCTAAATGGCTTACCCCTTATCCTTTAGACTGTGACCCCTGGTTCTGGACCTGCCCAACATCGGCAACATTCTTCCTGCATCTAACCTGTCCAATCCCGTCAGAATTTTATGTTTCTATGAGATCCCCTCTCATTCTTCTAAATTCCATTGAATATAAGCCTAGTCGATCCAGTCTTTCTTAATATGTCAGTCCTGTCATCCCGGGAATCAGTCTGGTGAACCTTCGCTGCACTCCCTCAATAGCAAGAATGTCCTTCCTCAGATTAGGAGACCAAAACTGGACACAATATTCAAGGTGTGGCCTCACCAAGGCCCTGTTCGACTGTAGTAAGACCTCCCTGCTCCTATACTCAAATCCTCTCGCTATGAAGGCCAACATGCCATTTGCCTTCTTCACCGCCTGCTGTACCTGCATGCCAATTTTCGATGGCTGATGTACCATGACACCCAGGTCTCGTTGCACCTCCCCTTTTCCTAATCTGTCACCATTCAGATAATAATCTGCCTTCTTGTTTTTACCAGCAAAGTGGATAACCTCACATTTATTTACATTATACCACATCTGCCATGTATTTGCCCACTCACCTAACCTGTCCAAGTCACCCTGCAACCTCTTAGCATCCTCCTCACAGCTTACACTGCCACCCATCTGCAAACTTGGATATTACATTCAATTCTTTCATCTAAATCATTGATGCATATTGTAAATAGCTGGGGTCCCAGCACTGAACCTTGCGGTACCCCACTAGTCACTGCCTGCTATTCTGAAAAGGACCAGTTTGCTTCCTGTCTGCCAACCAGTTCTCTATCCACATCAATACATTACCCCCCAATACCATCTGCTTTAATTTTGCACACTAGTCTCTTGTGTGGGACCTTGTCAAAAGCCTTTTGAAAGTCTAAATACACATCCACTGGCTCCCCCTTGTCCACTCTACTAGTTACAAACTCAAAAAATTCTAGAAGATTTGTCAAGCACTATTTCCCTTTCATAAATCCATGCTGACTTGGACCAATCCGGTCACTGCTTTCCAAATGCGCTGCTATTACATCTTTAATAATCGATTCCAACATTTTCCCCACCACCGATGGATGTCAGGCTGACTGGTCTATAATTCAGTGTTTTCGCTCTCCCTTTTTAAAAAAAAAAGTGTGGTTACATTAGCAACCCTCCAGTCCACAGGAACGGATCCAGAGTCTATAGTGTGAATTGTTTAAAATATTTAAGTCTAGACAAGGTACAAAAGTAAATGCGACTATTTGAATTTCCAGGAGTTACTTTACACAAACTAAAAGTAATTGCCCGCTGCAAAACTGTGTTGTGTTCAGACTTTAGCCTGCAGCATGTTTTCTTCCGTTCACAGGTACTAAAGCACATCAATGTAGTAGTGAAGGTGCCTTCCCAAATTTCTTTCTGGCCACAATGTTACAATTTAATTTGGGCAATATACAAAAATATCAGATTAAAACATTTTCTCTCTCCAGCAAGAAAGCAAATGTTATTGTCATTCCCTTTTGAGGTGTATTTCATGCTAGCGAAATAAGCATGCAGACTGGAGTCTCTCGCCACTTGTTTCATCAGTAATGTCACTAGAAGTCCAAACAGTAGATTGTTAAACAAGTCCAAGCTGTTTACTTATACATTAATTAGAAGCCAAATATTGAAAAGAACTAAAGACAGCAGATTTATAGCACGTAATTTCAGTTTGTTAGACTGCATGGAAATGAACATCACCATGTTCTTAAAGCTCTACATTGACGCGAGAAAATAAAATGAGGCCAAACCACTTATTGAATCATTTGACATTTATTAAGTTACATATCAATGGATTGGCAATGTTTGGTTTTACAAAAACAAGGATTTCCATAAGCAAAAAAGACAAATTAACTGGAATTTTCACCATTCCCAAGTATATACAGTTATAAAAAGACAAATAGCTAAAAAGTGGGAAATAAAACTTTATACAACCTGCTCTGACTTCACCTAAATAATTTAAGTTTTGTAAAAATATTGGTTTTCTGGGAGGTTACTGGCTTGCGGGTTCATATGTCAGTATTTAAGCTTTAACCATGAATTTAAACGAACCTACTAGCATTACATGCACATATAGGAGTGGAATTTGGGAGAGGTCTCTGAAAATTTGTTTGAGGGAGGAATAAAGTTGGGCAGCATAGTGTATTAGATATCATAATTCACATCTGCAATCTTCCTCCCCACTTTATCCAAGAGTTGCTTGTCTTAGCTGTGTTACCAATAGTGAGGCTCCAGCGACCAGGAGCTTCCCTACAATACTGTGCGAGGAAGAAATTGGGAAAAGCTTCAGGCCACCCATAGTGCTTGGATACCAAGAATGCCATGAGTTCAGGAACTGATTGATATCCTATCCTCCAAGATACAATGGGTGGTGAAGAAAATGATCCTTAGAAGTATGCACCTTTCAAAATGTTTATAAATTTATAAACGTTAAATAGAAGGAAACTATTGTAGTGCCATCTCTGGCACACCATGGATGCAGGCTAAATCTGAACATTGCCTACTTCAGGCTTAAGGTAGTGTAAATAAAGTAGAACAGATTCAAATTCCAATATATCCATAGAATATATTGAACAGAGACACAGTCAGGTGAAGAATGAATATGAAAGGAGGAATCTGCACCATTACCTTTCTTCAAGAGGTCAGTGAGCCCTTTTCACAAAAGGTTGTATGTTTATATCTTAAACCAAAAAGAGCATTTAAAACACCCAAAAATCTGAAGATCAAGTCTTTAAATAAATTGTTCAGAAATCATTAGAATACTTTCAACAGTAGCATTTATTCAATACTTTTTGTCTCAATATCTTGCTGTAACTTGGAGAAAAGCTGCAGTAAACCTTCCATCAGTGCTACCTGCAATAAAACCTGCATATAGTTGAAATGGAGTTGTATTCTGCTCTTCATTCGGAGCTAATACTAATTGGACACCAACAATTTAATTTAAGGTTTCTACAACAGTTTTCATCCACACTTCAGGAAAGCAAGGGATATGGGGATAGTGCAGGAACGTGGAGTTGAGGTAGAAGATCAGCCACGATCTTGTTGAATGGCAGAGCAGGCTCCTGCTCCTATTTCTTAGGTTATGTTCAGTTGACTTTTGGTGTAATGAACACTCTGTATACTATACACATCTGTGCCTGAACGTCATTACTTTTATAAGTTATCCACTGTAAATGGATAGGTAATGTGTAAAATTGTTTATTTAAAAAAATAATTGACATTGATTTTAAGACTTCCAAATAACATTCACTGATCAAGGCAGTAGGCAGCCATACAAGACACCTTACACCAGGCCTCTGAACTAGCTATTAAGCAGCGTAGGCAAGTTTTGCGGCTCGTCAGATTTGCACGAGGTCAGAAACTCCAATATGTGGAAGCACGGAGGCAGAGAACAGCAACATTTCATGTCAACACACTTGAAAGAATGGGCTTGTTGTCCAAGTTGAACAGGTTTATGGAGGAACAGAAGGTATAGTACTGCAGCTTTAAGTTACAATAAATTAAAAACAGTAAAATATATTTCATCCATCAAAAAATGATAATCCAAATAGAAACAAAAAGTGCAACAGACTAGATTTTAGATGCATAGCAAACTTACTGAATGCAAGTAATGTGAACTCTTTCACACAGTTCTACTTTCATGTGAAAATCAAACAACAAAATGCAGGGGGCAGAAAAGCAAATTTTAATGCCACTTTACTCTGTTGAAGGGGTGGCAGCAAAGCTCTAGAGTGCTAATTATTCAATTTACCCCAATTTTACTTCACCTTACCAGCTTGCTTTAATTGTGTAACTGAATACAGTTCAAGACTACACTGACCAGCAGGGCAGAGCCTTAACCAATGGAATCCGTGAATAAAGCCTAAAGAGGTTACAGGTGGGTTGTGTTTATGTAGTTTAGATAAGGGCATTGAATTCCAGAGTCTGAAATGCTGACTTTTTTTTAATTGGCAGAAATTATTTTTAGGCATGATATACTATAGACATGTCCCACTTGATTAATACAGTGAGCATTTCAAGACATAGAGATTGAATCCTGAAGAAATTTTGAGAGGTGGTCAATGCTGCTTCAAGAAACAAGGGAGAGTGAAAATTAAGCTAATCCTTCCCAAATGTATTTAAGCTGGCAAATGCGTTGAGCCAGAGTGATTAGAGTTGCTCAGCCTTCTGAATTATATTCTTACTAATGACCAAACTCATTCAATGTCCCAAATAATTTTTTCACAATGCCACAGCTTTCAGATTGCAAACTGAGAAGCAATGAGAACAAAAAAAATCATGGATTTTAGTAATTGCAATAGTCAACATGGTCTAGCAGGTCACGGTGCTGACTAGTGGGGTACTGAGTTTTGCACTTCGGACATTCCAAGAAACTCTCATCAAGGTGATTATTGGATTTTGACGAAGTCAATTTGTCTTCATCTTCACCATTTCTGTGCAACACTGGCTCTGAGAGGTGGATGTCTTGTACTTGCTGAAACAAAGATACATGTATTTTAAAATTCAATTATTTTAAATTATACAAAAAGCATTCCAGCATTCTTGAGAAGCCAAGTATTTTGCAAGTTTAAAGCTAGATTCATGTAAAAAAGAATGTTCAATCTGGATTATATGATTTGAAAAAAGTCAGAAGCCACATTACAGTAGTCATACTACCCATTTAGATCTGGAGGACAAGACTGCAGTGATTTTCAGAAAAAAATTAAAGAGTCAAATCATAAATGTTACATATTGTTTAAAGTACTCTACAAAGCAGCTATCACTTCAAATTCTCAAAATATTTGAGTTGGGTCCACCAACTCAATAAGGAAAAATAGCAGCAAACATTGTGAAACAAGAAAGCAATGGCTTGGAATTTGCGGTCCCAATGACTACGTATGCTCAATGTACGCTGTCGTATGCCTTCTGAAAGACCCCGCAAGTTCTGGATTTCTGCATACACAAAAATTCGCAACTTGCAATCTGTCAAGATATTAATCAATGATCTTCCCTCCATCATAAGATCAGAAATGGGGATGTTCGCTGATTGCAGTGTTCAGTTCCATTCGCAACTCCTCAGAAAATGAAGGAGTTCATGTCTGCATGCAGCAAGACCTGGACAATATTCAGGCTTGGGCTGAGAAGCAGCAAGTAACATTCACGCCACACAAATGCCAGGCAATGACTATCCCCAACAAGCAAGAGTCTAACCACCGCCCCATGATATTCAAAGGCATTACCATCACCAAATTCCCCCACTATCAACATCCTTGGGGGGGGGGGGTGGGGGGGGGTGGTGTCACAATTAATCAGAAACTCAAAGGCAATTAGGAATGGGCAATAAATACTGGCCATGCTAGCGACGTCCACATCCCATGAACAAATAAAAAAAATGGTGGAAGACACACTCGATGCACCATCTTTTATCTTACAATTCTTATGTTCTTACTTGGGTTACAAAAGGCTTTGGTTTATTCACATATTGGTTATCAGTTTTGATCTCCACATTTGGCCCAGTAGTGATATAATTGAGATTTATGGAATTATATATATATTTTTAAATTGGATGTGGATTTGGATATTCTAAATTGATATTGACAGTATGGATATTGAATTTCTATAAAATATGTAGCCAGACTCTGGTGCAGGAACAGTCACTCTCTAAATCAGGTCACTGGTGGATGTGCCAAGTATGTTTATATGCTATAATCCTTTAAGAGCAAAGCTGACAAGTTCTTGAGTAGGGAAAACACTAGGGCATAGAGGATGTGTGGGTTCGATAAAATCACCCAATGATGAGTCATGAGTGACCGTGGTCACTTGGTGCTTGGTTGTCTTATGGAAACAGAGGCATTTCCTGAAATTGGCCACGAGTATTTTGTTTCCCTTCCCACAGGAGGCAACATGATTAAAGCTTGGGGACACAAGATTGCACTATCTAGCCGCTTCTCACTCATCGGTTTGTATATCATATGTAAGTGGCATGAAACCCGGGAACATGTTTATGTTACAATGTATTTACAGCTCTTCTACAGTTTTTCTCGCTTCAAGTGCCACTAGTATACACATTTTTTGAATTAATGCTTTTCCTGACCCCACAAAAATCGACTTGCCCAATGTGGCTTGGGATCAGCCCCACCCCCCAAAATCTGAAAATGCCAGCTTGGTTACAGAGAAGCTGCTGGATCTCCCAGCCCCCTCCGCAAACCCCTCAAATTGGCTAGCTGTCCGTCAGCACCTCAAATCTCAGGCAACTCAGCCTGAATGTTAAAATGAGGCCAGACCATGAAAATAGTTCTGGCCCCTCGTCAGTGCCATGTTGCATGTCTCCTGGTTGCTCCACTCAGTCCTTCTGATGCACATCACACACAAAAATTAACCACATAATCTTTACAATGATTTTATTCAAGCAAATGATAGTGATCCTTACTGTATTCTGGAGCCTTGTGATCTGCTCTCGTGCCTTACGCAGCTCTTTCAAGACTTTATGCAACTGATTTTGACGATCATGTTTCTCATGCTCAAAGTCTAAAGTAATGTTCTGCATCTATAAAAAATTCAAAATGTGGTAAAAAAGTAAATTAGTAACTTCACAACTAAAAGTTAGCTTACAATAAAGCACATATTTTACATGTTGAAATGCTCATTTTCTTTGTCTTGCAAAAAAGCAGATAATTCAAGTATGGTGAAGAAAGAAGGTTTTTTAAAAAAGCTTCTGATATACCCATCCATAGCACAAAAAACAAATTTTCAATTGATAGTTTTGGTGATCAAGGTGAAGGATACTAGTGCTGAGGAATAGAACACTACTCCCCACACTAATCATTGTTGTGACGTGTGACTTCCAATAGGTAGCTTTGTACTGCAGGCCCGTGCCCATTTGCAATAAAACTGAGACCAAGAAAATTCATTAAGAGGAGACGACGAATAATGAGCTTCTGTGAATATTCTTTCTCCTACCCAATATAAAAATTAACTGCCACAGGTAAACCTGGAGTGAGACCTGCCACTGCAAGTCCACATCTCTTAAGACAATTCGAATCACAGACCAGACTGAATCATCCAACAAGTTTATTGGTAGATTGCATCATTTACAAAAGCATGCAGTAACAGCCTGGTACTGAAGTATGTTCCAGTAACAGCAGTTTTAAATCAGTTCACAAAAGGGTTAAATCGACAAACTAGTCAGTGGAGTTGCTTTAAATGGATTTCCTTGTCGATTTTTCAAACAATGGATGAACAGTTCTTGGATTGACAACAGTCACCAAATCCATACTGGTTAAGTTTGTCAGGATTACCTAATCACTTTCTAAAGAGTCACATCGTTCCTCCACATCTGCTGCAGCCAGGTCAAAGCCATGACAAGAATGTGAGGAATGCCTTTGAGAAATTACTTAACAAGCAGCAAGGTTATAAATAAACAGAGGCAGAATAGTCACTTGTAGTGTATAACAAGTGGTGTCCAGATTGTTCTATTGCTTAATAGCCGAGAGATACATATTAATTTTTCTCGCACTTGGGTGTGTTCAGTGATTATTGAACAATCACTCTATTGGCTCTGAAGGATTCTGAAGAGCATGTACCCGAGACATAAACTGAGAGCTGGTGTGTGTTGCCAGCATTTTCTGCTTATTTCGGATGTCCAGTATCTATAGTATTTTACTTTTTAAATAGTATTGGCTTGACAGTTCTTTTTGATGTACTTCATGTAGAGTTAAATAATAGCAGCTAATTTCCAAGCATGCAGCTACACCATCTATTTTGAATGTGTTATAACTTGTTTGCAACACGAAAAGTACCCAGAGATGAAACAGCTTCACACTAAACCATCTGGATGAGCTTCTATCTCTTTCCTCTCCTCCAAACTTGAAGTTAGTGGAAATAGGCATCTTATTTTTCTATGTTCCATTCTTTGTGTAAAGAGTTCAAGTGATCTGAGAGGATCCTACAAGAGGTCCTGAGCCTTGTTCTACATAATCCTCTTCCCACACTTTATAGTGATGTACTCCTTTCACTAAGTAGACAAGACAGTAAAAACTTGAGGATGTCTAAAACAAGGAGCTTTTTCAGCAATTGGATTAAGAGGATTGGAAAAAAGTGTTATATCTATTTCACTTTTGTAGTACAGTAAAGGCTTGACCTTTATAGGAAATAGGGTTAAAACATTGGTATTACTATTGATTTATGCAAATAACCATCTGACTGCCATGGTGTCAGAAGAGGGTAGATGCAAAGGAAGAGATACAAACAAGAGTTCTGGAAGAGTGGCTGTGAGAATTATCTAGTTTGTTTGGAAAAAATCATAAAATATCTACTTTCTACACAGTGAACTATGTATAAAATGGACAAAGCTCTATTTGTTGACACTGTCTGGAAGAGTATCACAGATAGGAGAAGCAGAATGTAAAACTTCTATGTTGACACCTTGCATAGATACAGAATTCAATGGCTCTCATGCTCCTGGCATCAACACGGAAGGCTGGTTTAATCAGTAGAAACCTTTGGAGCAAACGAACAGCTTAACGGCCTGTATCCAAGCTGTGCCTTCAAAAATAACTTTCTAGCTCTGGCTGAACTTGCCCCATAAAGCAGAAATGTCCTGCTTGTCCAGCGCATTGTGCGCTGAAAACCGGCTTTTGCAATACTTCCCGGGTCCGTACACTCAGTACGGACCCGGGAGCTGGAATTTCTGCCTCATTAATTTTAATTAAACTCCTCCGGTACTTTCTCCTCTTGAGCATCGCACCTTATTCTCACCTCATCGTTCTCTACTGCCTACCCAAGTACCATAAACATTTTATTACCGATATTCCTTCACTACTTTTGCTCCCTCTGCCGCAAATGGCTTCTCATCCTCAGTGATTTCAACCTCCATTTCAATTCACCTTGCTCTCTCTCCAGGAGTTCACTAGCCTCCTATCCTCCCTTAATCTCTCCCTCCACGTTAACTCCCCAACCCATAGTCATCGCCACCCCCTCGACTTTGCCATCTCTCGTGGCCTCGTTACTCTCATTGTGTCAATCGCAGATAAGACCACCTCGGACCACTTCCATGTATCGCTCTCCACCCACATCCCCCTTCCACCTCCGCCAACCCTACCTCATTCTGTGTTTGCCCCTGGAAAAAAACACTCCAACAGCACTCATGAACTCCCAACTATCCAGCCTTTGGCTCTCCATTCACCATGACATTCTGCAGCTTGTTCACACCCTAACCACCTTGATGCCCTAGTCCCTGTTAAAACAATTAATGTCTCGCACCCTGGCCGGTCCCCGGTACTGCCCTCATCTTCGCTCCCTTAAGTCCAAGGGACCGGACAACTGGTTTGGCCATTCACCACCAGATCTGGCTGGACCACATAAAGCACTATTGGGTCCTGCTCTTGTTTGCCAAAATCGCTCACTATTCCAGAATCATTCTGGAATGTAAAGATTAACCCGGCTTCTATTCTCCACTGCTGATCGTCTTTTTAAACCCCTCTCCCCAGTCTCCACCCTCACCTTCGACAATAAGTGTGAGGAGCTCATAGACTTCTTAGTCAAGATTGAGACCATCCGTTCGGCCACCTCTGTCTCTTCCCTTCCTTCCCCTAGGCCAAACTTCCTCCAAGGATCCCCCCTGCCCTAGCCCTGCCCTCACATTTTATTGCTGATCTCCCCTCATGACCTTTCCAAGCTCAACCTTCCATGAGACACACTTCCTGCTCCCTTGACCCTATTCCCACTAAACTGCTGACCACCCAACTTGCTTTTCTGGCTCACATTAGCTGACATTGTTAACTGTTCTCTCTCCGCAGGTACTGTCCCCGTCCCTCAAATCTGCCATCACCCCGCTCAAAAAAAACAACCCTTGACCCCTTCATCCTTGAAAACTATTGCCCCATCTCCAACCTCCCTTTTCTCTCCAAAGTCCTTGAAGGTGTTGTTGCCTCTCAAATCCATGTCCATCTTTCCCACATTTCCATGTTTGAATCCCTCCAATCCGATTTCTGCGCCCGCCACTGTACCGAAATGACACTCAGTCACAAATAATATCCATCGTGACTGACAAATGCAAACTATCCCTCCTCGTTCTTCTTGACTTGTCTGCAGCCTTTGACACTATCCTTCTCCAACACCTCTTCATTGTCGTCAAGCTGGGTGGGACTGCACTCGCCTGGTTCCATTCTTAGCTATCTAATTATATCCAGAGAACCACCTGCAACAGCTTCCTTCCACCCCCCCCACCCGCACCCGATACCTCTGGTGCCCGCCAAGGATCAATCGTTGGCCCACTCCTATTTCTCATCTACAGCCCCTTAGCAACATCATCCAAAAACACGTTTCCACATGTACATTGATGACACCCAGCTCTACCTCACTACTACTTCTCTCGACCCCCTCCTCGGTCTCTAAATTGCCAGACAGCTTGTTCAGATGAGCAGAAATATTCTCAAATTGAATATTGGGAAGACCGAAGCCACAAACTCCGTTCCTTCACCACTGACTCTATCCCTCTCCCCAACTTCTGTCTGAGGCTGAACCAGACTATTCTCAACCTTGGTGTCATATTTGATCCTGAAATGAGCTTTCGATCACATATCCGCAGCATAACGAAGACCAACTATTTCCAGCTCTGTAACATCGCCCGTCTCCGCCCTTGTCTCAGCTCATCTGCTGCTGAAGTCCTCATCCATGCCTTTGTTACCTCTAGACTTGACTATTCCAACTCACTCCTGGCTGGCCTCCCACATTCAACCTTATGTAAATTAGAGGTGATCCAAAACTCAGCTGCCCGTGTCCGGACTCGCACCAAGTCCTGCTCACCCATCAACCCTGTGCTCGCTGACCTACATTGGCTCCCGGTTAAGCAACGCCTCAATTTCAAAATTCTCATCCTTGTTTTCAAATCCCTGCATGGCCTCGCCCCTCCCCATCTCTAATCTCCTCCAGCCCCACACCACCACCCCACCCCCTCAAATTCGGCCCTCAAGCATCTCTGATTATAATCAACTATTGTCGGCCATGCCTTCTGTTGCCTCGGCAGAATTCCCAGCCTAAACCTCTCCCCTCCTTCAAGACGCTCCTTAAAGCCTACCTCTTTGACCAAGCTTTTGGTCACCTGCCCTAATTTCCCCTTATGTGGCTTAGTGTCTTATAATACTCTTGAAGCGCCTTGGGACATTTCACGACATTAAAGATGCTATATAAATACAAGTTGCTGTTGTTAATACTCAATAACATATTTTCTCCATTAGCTCTTCAGAGAATAAAACATCTCCCACGAATGTGTTTTATAGTGTTTAACAGTAAAGCACTCATTCACAGGGCCGACTCAGGTCTGTCACTTGAATCTATGCTGGGGAGAGGAGAAACTGCAGGGAACAAGTAAAAACAGGTGGGGTAGCTCAACATTGGAGTGGGTTACTTTATTAATGGACTGGACCATGGAGTATCAGTGAACTCCTATGAGAAAGAGTTCAACTAAAAGGAAGGAGTGAGGGTTAAAAAGTAAGTGACTCAGTTAAGGAGCAAATGTTCAGCTGAAAAACAGGAAGTGCCTAGATTAATTTAAAGAGTCGCCCACTAAGGAGAATTGGCATAGTTCTGGACTGTGTTGGAGCATCAACTACACAGGTTCAAACATTGAACTGATATCTATCCTAGTTCTGCCCTTGCATAACTTATACACATGGTCCCATGTCTTTCCTAACCTCTGCATTTAGGGTTAGGGCAATTGAAATAATCTGACTCTATGAACACAGTCAATTTTCTTTATTATTTTAAACACCGCTATTAGATGTGCAGTCTGTATTTCTCTAAAGTAAATAGACCCTGCTTCTTATGCCTATATGGATAACTGTTGCTGGGTATCATTTCTGCAGCCCTCCTTTAAACCTTTTCCAAAGCCTGTATCACACACCATGTGAGGGGGCCAAAACAGGATACAGTATTCTAAGTGAGGCCTAACCAGTCTTATACAAGGCAAAAATTGCATTTGGTATTCAACTGTTCTAGTAATGCAACCCAATACCCTCGACAGTTCTGACAAAAGAGTTAAAGTTTCAGGCTGATGACCTATGATTCTCTTTCCACAGATGCTGTCCGACATGGAGTGTTTTCAGCATTTCCTGTTTTTATTTCAGATTTCCAGCATCTGCAGCATTTTGCTTTTTCCAACCCAATACTGTTTGCTTTAACTATCCCATCAAGGTATTGGTCATGAAATTTAAAAGAATTATGCACGATAACAATTTAACTTATTCACAAACCTTCACAAATGGCTTTTGTCATATCTTTAATTCGGACTATTTTTCACATGTACATTTTATTTTGAGTTGCCAGCTTACTTCAGAACTGTGCTGGCTTTTTCTAAAGCTATTTGTAAGCTTAGGAGTTTATTATAAAGCATGTTTAAGACAAAGCACTATACTATATAAATGCAGTTTTATAATTGTTCAGAAACAAAAAAATACTTCTATATTGTTTAAGACCAAAACATTGCAGAATTGAGAAAAGCTTGAGTCTTCACTAGCTGCATATTTCAGTATCAATCTACTTTTACATAGGGCAACAAGGAACCAGTTTGTGCTGGCTATAAAAAACTGTATACATGCTGTGCCATTTTGAATCCTAGCAATAACCAATATTATTACATATTTAAAATTATAGCATGGTTTTCTGCACATCAAACGACAAAATCTAAAGCAATGCAAATTAAACTTTAAATTTGAGGTTCAATAAAAATAATCATCCTTACATCAGTGTACCTATTAAATGAAACATGATTTAAACATTAAAGTTAACACTACATTTATTTGAACATTAATCTAGTCACAATGACTTTCTGTTCTACAGTCTGGAGTGGTTGTTGAATTATTGTTGGTTTACACTCAGTTGGATGCTTTGATTTAATGGAGAGTCTGATTGGTCATCATGCTGCTTATATGTAGTTCATGTTTCAGTCATTTCCACATTACCATGCGACACATTCTGAATATCTGGTTTAATAACTTTCAAAAGGTCCAATTACAACATTGCTCCGAAACTATTTTCAAAGTGCAAGAGCTGGGTGAAACCAGACATAACAGTTATGATCTCTGACCATTTCGGGCTCACATTTAACAACCAATAACAAGCATATCAATTATAATAAAATTGTTTTGTTCACAATCCCCTTCGTCTCCACTCCTTGGCTACAGTGTTCTTTATTATTAATAAGTTTATATTATTTAAGGTTACTGTGTGCAACTTAAATTTATGACTATATCTTTGCATTTTCTTTTTAAATAAATGATACAAACATTATACAATAAGTCAACATTCAGTTTCCATTTGTCTACTACCCCGAATCACTTCAGAGCTTGCAACAGCACGGGCTTTGTTTGCTCTCAAATTGGAGGTTAAAAGAATAGATGGAAAAAAAATGAGTCAATAAACTTAAGTTACAGTTCAATGCTCCAAATATGACATCGTTCAGTTATTTTGGATTTTAAACTTGGTGAAAGAGATTTTAAAAATGCATTCAGTGGATCAAACCTCAATATATTTGCAGTTTAAGAATAGCACTGTTCATACCTGTTGTTCCATCATTCTGTTCCTCGTCTGTTCTTCTTGCTGGTTTATGGAGGACGTTTGAAGGAGCTGGTTCTACAAAAAAAAATATATAAAAATGTAGCTTTTAAATGTAAAATGGTTGATTATTAAACTAAAATTACAGGTTGGAGTAATCTTGAAATAGACATGTATACAGGATCCAAGTAGAAAATGTCTTCCAAGAAGCAACTGAAAATATCTTCGATCTACAGATTGTCTTAACAGCCTGTATTGTTGTTTTTTTTTAAAAAAGCATTTGGCCGACGTTCTGTAAATAGAAGGCGGCCAACAAAATGAAAATCTCAAAACTATGGCCTGGTGACAAACAGATGTTCCTAGGTCTCTGTGCTGGGCCATTTGATATATATTAACTATCTTGAGGAGGATATTAATAGTTCTATTAGGGATATTCACTTTGAATAAATATAGGATAAGATATGGTTCAATTTTTTTAAATTATAAAGAATTAAATGTAAAAGATTTGAAGATATTGGAAATTGATAAGACTAGATGCAATGCTTACTAAATACACGGTGCATTTAAATCCTGTGTTAATAGGTTCTTAGATTTAGGCACCATAGCCTCAAAATTGTTTCCATGATCTTTCTGTACCACCTCTGTCAGTTGGTCTTCCATCAAATACACAACTCTGAACCCCTCTTCCCACCCCACAAATGCTTCAATTTCCCCCTCACTCAGGACCTCAAGGCTCTTCTTAAAAAGGACTGTATATCCATACTTACCAGGAAGCATGACTTCTCAGGTTATTGCCCTCTGGAATAGATTTCTACTGGCAAGAAGTGTTCCAAGAACAATCACCAATTGCCTTTGAAACACGCTCCGAAGCTGACAAAAAATTAGCATAATGATCCAAATTTTATTTTAAGATTTTCTGCTAAATTTGTTGATGGATCTCCACTATGTTAAGAGGTACAAGTGTTATAATCAGTTGGAGTATCAGCTGTAGTGCAGTGGCAGAACTGTACTGTATCAGCATACCACACTACGGGCCCAAGTTTCCACATGATTCGCGTCTGATTTTTAGGAACAACTGGTGGAGAATGGACTATTTTGGAAATCGCAATTCTCCACATTTTTTTTTCTGCAGTTCGAGTCAGGTAGAACAGTTCTAGTTTAGAACAGAATTTTTTTCTTCAAAAGGGGGCGTGTCCGGCCACTGACGCCTGATTTGAAAGTTTCCACAGTAAAAATGTACTCCAAACTAAAGTAGAATGGAGCCAGTGAAGATTTTTGTAGAACTGAAAAAACCTGTTCTACACATTAAAAAATCAGGCGCAGGTTACAAATTAGGCGTCCAGAACGAGGTGGGAGGGGTGGGGGGGGGGGGGGGGGTGGGGGGAGAAAAGGGAACTCATTAAATTCGACAATAAATCCTTATTTATACTTCTACAAATAAATCCAACCTGAATAAACATTTATAAGCCAAGAAAAGATTAAATAAACCATCTTCCTACCTGTGTGAAAGTGCTTCAGCCAGGGAGAATTCTGCAGCCGTTCGTGCCGCTGAGCAGGAGGGGAGGTGGGGGGGGGGGAAGAAAGCCGTTCGTGTCGCTGAGCCGGAGGGAGGGGAGAGAGAGAGAGAGAGAGAGAGAGAGAGAGAGAGAGAGAGAGAGAGAGAGAGAGAGAGAGAGAGAGAGAGAGAGAGAGAGAGGGCGAGAGGGCGAGAGGGCGAGAGGGCGAGAGGGCGAGAGGGCGAGAGGGCGAGAGAGAGAGAGAGAGAGAGAGAGAGAGAGAGAGAGTGAGTGAGTGAGTGAGTGAGTGGGGGGAAGCGGGTGTCGGGTCGGGTCTGGTCGGCGGGGGGGGGGGGAGCAGGTGTCGGGTCAGGTCTGGTCGGCTGGGGGGGAGCGGGTGTCGGGGTCTGGTCGGCGGGGGCGGGAGCGGGTGTCGGGTCTGGTCCGGAGGCAGGGGGGAGCGGGTGTCGGGTTCGGTTGGGGGCAGGAGCTGGCCGTGGGAGGAGCCTTATTCACGCAGCCCCAGTGAGGCCATTCAGCCAGGGCTAGGGGCTGCGTGCTTCGGGCCCCTCCCACACAGTTTGGCGCCTGGAGCTACTGCACTTGCGTGCCGACTGTAGCGCGCATGTGCAGAGGTCCCGGCACTGTTTTCAGCGCAGGGACCTGGCTCCGCCCCCCCCACAGCTCGTGCTGGCTGCGCCGAGGGCCAGAGGACCTGTAAGTAGGTGGAGAATACAGAGGATTTTTTTAGGCGCCGTTTTAGGCGCGAAAAACGGGCGCCCAGCTCGGAGGGGCGCCCGTTTTTTTTCTTGTGGAAACTTGGGCCCTACAATACCATCTGATGCAGTAAATCAATTGATTGTGATGCTCTACATTAAAGATGCATTTTAACAATCATTTTTGAGAACGATTTACAAAATATTCAAGAAAGATTAATCTTACTAGTTCTCTACTAGTAAGTGCACAGTGCATTTCAACAGCATTCATCTGTTTATTTTCAGAATGATTCTTCCAATTTCACAAGTGTCGCATTCCATGCCACGTTCCTAGGTTTAACTATGGTGAAGGATTCAAAACATCAAAACAAGAAGCTAGCAGTTAGAAAGGAAGTCAGAGGAAACTTTTCATCCAAAAGGTAATCAAGCTGTGGAATAAGTTGCCAAATTGAAGTAAATAGTAAAAATGCGTTCAAGAGAGAAGGGATAGGGGAACATGGGGAGATAATGTGTAGTTAGAATTGATTTATGAAAAAGAAATGGTCATGTTTGGTCTGAATGTCCATTTCCTGAAGATCTGATGCCTTACACCAATTACAATGCACAAAAGCCTACACTGATAGAGACCCATTCCACAATCCACCATGCAGAGCGCACGCTCAGAAGATGCACCGCAAACCAGCTTTAAGAAATCAAATTGGCAGCAAAGGATTTAAAGGCACTAGAGAAGTAATTTTAGATAAACTTCCAAATGAGATTGCTCTGACTTTCACCGTTTTCAATGAGAAATGAGTTTAATTAATATGGAGTTTGAATGTGCTAAAGTGCATTGACACCCCCCGCCCCACCCCGCCCCAATATACACCCAGATGTTCGAGAACATCACACGAGTTGGATGCTCAACGGTTCACATGCAATACTCTAGGGAATGCAATTGTCAACCCATGTTAAAGAGGTATGCGTAGACAGTATGACTCCAGGCTGGACACTCGCACCTCTCTTTTAAAAAAAAGATACCAGTTTTAAAAGTATAATTGTAGCACAAAATGCCAGGACTGTACATCAAGAGAGCGGGAGCAGCAGGGAGGTTAAAAGGCAGCACCCGAGACCAGCGCCGAAAACGGGAGCAGCGGGGAAGATAAACGGCAGCAGCCGAGGCCGGTGCCGAGAGCGGGAACAGCAGGGAGGTTAAAAGGCAGCACCTGAGGCCAGTGTCGAGAGCGGAAACAGCAGGGAGGTTAAAAGGCAGCACCTGAGGCCAGTGTCGAGAGCGGAAACAGCAGGGAGGTTAAAAGGCAGCACCTGAGGCCAGTGTCGAGAGCGGAAACAGCAGGGAGGTTAAAAGGCAGCACCTGAGGCCAGTGTCGAGAGCGGAAACAGCAGGGAGGTTAAAAGGCAGCACCTGAGGCCAGTGTCGAGAGCGGAAACAGCAGGGAGGTTAAAAGGCAGCACCCGAGGCCGGTGCCGAGAGCGGGAACAGCAGGGAGGTTAAAAGGCAGCACCTGAGGCCAGTGCCGAGAGCGGGAACAGCAGGGAGGTTAAAAGGCAGCACCTGAGGCCAGTGCCGAGAGCGGGAACAGCAGGGAGGTTAAAAGGCAGCACCTGAGGCCAGTGTCGAGAGCGGAAACAGCAGGGAGGTTAAAAGGCAGCACCTGAGGCCAGTGCCGAGAGCGGGAACAGCAGGGAGGTTAAAAGGCAGCACCTGAGGCCGGTGCCGAGAGCGGAAACAGCAGGGAGGTTAAAAGGCAGCACCTGAGGCCAGTGTCGAGAGCGGAAACAGCAGGGAGGTTAAAAGGCAGCACCTGAGGCCAGTGTCGAGAGCGGAAACAGCAGGGAGGTTAAAAGGCAGCACCTGAGGCCAGTGTCGAGAGCGGAAACAGCAGGGAGGTTAAAAGGCAGCACCCGAGGCCGGTGCCGAGAGCGGAAACAGCAGGGAGGTTAAAAGGCAGCACCTGAGGCCAGTGCCGAGAGCACGAACAGCAGGGAGGTTAAAAGGCAGCACCCGAGGCCAGTGCCGAGAGCGGAAACAGCAGGGAGGTTAAAAGGCAGCACCTGAGGCCAGTGTCGAGAGCGCGAACAGCAGGGAGGTTAAAAGGCAGCACCTGAGGCCAGTGCCGAGAGCACGAACAGCAGGGAGGTT
Organism: Pristiophorus japonicus; assembly: GCF_044704955.1. Taxonomy (NCBI): domain Eukaryota; kingdom Metazoa; phylum Chordata; class Chondrichthyes; family Pristiophoridae; genus Pristiophorus; species Pristiophorus japonicus. The sequence goes on along the minus strand of NC_091979.1, from coordinate 295,837,562 downwards.
AAAAGGCAGCACCTGAGGCCAGTGCCGAGAGCACGAACAGCAGGGAGGTTAAAAGGCAGCACCCGAGGCCGGTGCCGAGAGCGCGAACAGCAGGGAGGTTAAAAGGCAGCACCTGAGGCCAGTGTCGAGAGCGGGAACAGCTAGCTGGGAGCAAATGGACCAGTGAGGTGAAAAAAATAAAAATCAAAGTGTGACATCACAAGAAAGGTAAGTATTTCCCTCTTTTTTGTTCTAAACGTGGGCATTGATTTAAATTAAGATAATTGATATTTCAAAACTTGCCAACCTAATTAAATAAAATACACCAGAGATGGCAGGGCAGGCGATGTGTTGCAGCTGCAGCATGTGGGAGCTGGTGGACACCAGTGTGATCCAGTAAATGTTGGCGGCTCGAGAAACTTCGGCAGAGTTGAGGAGCCGGAGTCCAAGCTTCAGACACTGCGATACATCAGGGAGGGGGAAGAGAGTTACCTGGACGTCATGTTCCTGGAGGCAGTCATACCCCTTAGGTTAAATACTTCAAATTTGTTCTGATGTCAGAGACAGGAGGGTGTGACTTCAAATGAGGCAGATATGGGGATCCAAAAGGTATTAGAGGAGCCTCAGCACTTGTCCAACAGGTATGAGGTTCTGCTCCCTATGTGGACAAGAGCAGGGACTTTCAGGGAGGATGAGCAAACTGACCACAGCACCATGGTACAGGGGGCCATTCAAGTTGGGGGAATAAAAAGTAATGTAGTAATGGTAGGGGACAATATAGTTAGGGAGATAGATACTGTTCTTGTTAAGTATCGAATAACTCCACGAGGCTAAGTACAGTGAACTAGTTCAGGCATTACCTTATTCCAGTTTATTTATTCTCAAAGTGAGGATTCAACATGGCTGCCAACATTATATACATGGCTTGCACATGTCTGCCAGTGACCATTAGGACTCCGACAGTCACGCCCTCCGGTGGCAGGTAAAACCCAGTTAACATACATAACAGTTCTCTGCAGCTGAGAGGGAGAGTCCCGAAGGCTGTGCTGCCTACCCAGTGCCAGGGTTAAGGATATCTCCTCTGGGCTAGAGAGGAACTTGGAGTGGGAGGGGAAAGATCCAGTTGTCATGGTCCACATTAGGTACAAACAACATAGGTAGGACAAAGAAAGAGGTTCTGCTAAGGGAGTATAAACAGCTAGGCACTATATTTAAAAAGCAGAACCACTAAAAAGGTAATAAATCTCTGGATTACTACCTGAGCTACAAGCAAATTGTCACAGGGTAAATAAAATCAGAGCGATGAATGCATGGCTCAAAGATTGGTGTGGGAGAAATGGGTTTCAATTCATGGGGCACTGCCACCAATAATGGGGAAAGAGGAGCTGTTCCGTTGGGGCAGGCTTCACTTGAACCATGCTGGGACCAGTATCCTAGCAAATCGTATAACTAGGGCTGTAGAGAGGGCTTTAAACTAAATGTGTGGGGGGGGTGCGGGAGGTTCAGATGAGGGGAACTATAAAAAGTCAAAAAGAGAAAAGGAGAAGGCAATAGTGCAGGGTAGCGATAGGGGGAATGACAACCAGCGTGTGACAGGAAGGGACAGAGCATATTAAACATGAGTGCACAAGTAGAGTCAGAGTAGGGGAAAATGGTTAAAAAGACAAAATTAAAAGCTCTTTATCCGAATGTACACAGCATTCATAACAAAATAAGATGAGTTGACGGCACAAATAAAAATAAATGGGTATGATCTGACAGCCATTAGAGACGTGAGGTGACCAAACTGGGAACTGAATATTATGGGGTATTGCGCCATTTCGGAAGGATAGACAGAAAGGAAAAGGAGGTGGGGTAGCTCTGTTAATAAAGGATGAGATCAATGTAGTAGCAAGAAATGATACTGGCTCAGAAGATCAAGATGTAGAATCAGTTTGGGTGGATACAAGAAATAAGAAGGGAGAGAAGTCACTGGTGGGAATAGCCTACAGGCCCCCTAACAGTAGCTACACTGTAGGACAGAGTACAAATCAAGAAATAATGGAGGCGTGCAAGAAAGGATCCTCCAGGGAAGAGTGATCATAGCATATTAGAATTTCAAATTCAATATGTGGGTGAGAAATTTGGGTCTCAAACTAGTGCCCTGAACTTAAATAAAGGCAATTACAAAATATGAACACAGATTTGGCTAAAATGGACTAGGAAAATAGATTAAGGGGTAAGACAGGTAAATTTGCTAGAGTGCTTTGAGAATGTAACGAGCAAGGTGCAGGTGCAGCAGGTAATCAGGAAGGCAAATGGAATGTTGACCTTCATTGCGAGAGGGATGGAGTACAAAAGCAGGGAGGTCCTGCTGCAACTGTATAGGGTATTGGTGAGGCCGCACCTGGAGTACTGCGTGCAGTTTTGGTCACCTTTCTTAAGGATATACTAGCTTTGGAGGGGGTACAGAGACGATTCATTAGGCTGATTCCGGAGATGAGGGGGTTATCTTATGATGATAGATTGAGTAGACTGGGTCTTTACTCGGAGTTCAGAAGGATGAGGGGTGATCTTATAGAAACATTTAAAATAATGAAAGGGATAGACAAGATAGAGGCAGAGAGGTTGTTTCCACTGGTCGGGGAGACTAGAACTAGGGGGCACAGCCTCAAAATACGGGGGAGCCAATTTAAAACCGAGTTGAGAAGGAATTTCTTCTCCCAGAGGGTTGTGAATCTGTGCAATTCTCTGCCCAAGGAAGCAGTTGAGGCTAGCTCATTGAATGTATTCAAATCACAGATAGATAGATTTTTAACCAATAAGGGAATTAAGGGTTATGGGGAGCGGGTGGGTAAGTGGAGCTGAGTCCACGGCCAGATCAGCCATGATCTTGTTGAATGGCGGAGCAGGCTCGAGGGGCTAGATGGCCTACTCTTGTTCCTAATTCTTATGTTCTTATAAAGGGGAACCAGTAGATGTAGTGCATTTGGATTTCCAGAAGGCATTTGATAAGGTGCCACATAAAAGGTTACTGCACAAGAGCTCACAGGGTTGGGGATAATATATTAGCATGGAGAGAGGATTGGCTAACGAACAGAAAACAGAATTGGGATAAATGGGTAATTTTCCGGTTGGAAAATGTTAACTAGTGGGGTGCCACAGGGATCGGTGCTGGCGCCTCAACTATTTACAATCTATATTAAATGACTTGGATGAAGAGACTGAGTGCATTGTAGCCAAATTTGCTGACGATACAAAGATAGATGGGAAAGCAAGTTGTGAGGAGGACAGAGTCTGCTAAGGGATATAAATAGGTTAAGTGAGTGGGTAAAAATTTGGCATAAGGAGGATAATGTGGGAAAATGTGAGGTCATCCACTTTGGTAGGAAAAATAAAAAATTATTTAAATAGATACTGCAAAATGCTGCAGTACAGAGGAATCTGGGGGCTCCTTGTACATGAAACACCAAAAGTTAGCATGCAAGTACAGCAAGTAATTACAAAGGCAAATGGAATGTTAGCCTTTATTGCAAGGGTGATGGAGTATAAAAGTAGGGCAGTCTTGCTACAACTGTACAGGGTGTTGGTGAGACCACATCTGGAATACTGTGTACAGTTTTGGTCTCCTTATTAAAAAGGGATATACTTCCATTGGAGGCAGTTCAGAGAAGGTTCACGAGGTTAATTCCTGAGATGTCTTACGAGGAAAGGTTGAGCAGGTTGTGGCTATACTCATTGGAATTTAGAAGAATGAGAGGTGATCTTATTGAAACGTACAAGATTCTGCGGGAGCTTGACAGGGTAGATGCAAAGAGGATGTTTCCCTTCATGGGGAAATCTAGAACTAGGGGGCATAGTTTCAGAAGAAGGGGTCGCACATTTAAAACAGAGATGAGAAGGAATTTCTTCTGAGGGTTGTGAATCTTTGGAATTCTCTACCCGGGAGAGCTGTGGAGGCTGGGGCATTGAATATATTTAAGGTTGAGAGAGACAGATTTTTGAATGACTGGAGAGTCTAGGGTTGGGGGAGAGGGCAGGAAATTGGAGGTGTGGCCAAGATCAGATCAGCCATGATCTTATTGAATGGTGGAGCAGGATCAAGTGACCAAATGTCCTACTCTTGCTCCTATTTCTTATGATCATGAAAATCAATTGAATTTTTACCTGATACAAAAGGTCAGATGATCTTTTTTTCTCCTCTTCATATTGGGCTTTTAAGGTTTCCAACTCAGTTTGAAGTTTGGGCATTTTTTCAATTGAGCACTTCTTTTCTTCTTCAGCTTTCCATTTGCTACAACCTTGTTCTGCCTGTAGTTTGATACTTAGGACCTTGACTTCCAAACTCTTCTCTTCATAATGCTTTTTCATATCGGAAAGCTCCGAATTCAGTCGCTCTGCAATTTCATGCTGTGCTTCAAAATCTTTTTTAGCAGATAAAAGAAGTCGGTCGTAGTATTTTTGTTTATCTTCTAGCAGTTGATCTGCATGAACACCAAAACATGTCATTTAAGTCTGATACACAGGAGAAAGAAACTTTAAAAACAAGGTGCTTATCATCACAGGTACCAAAATAGCTAACATAGCCACAACTCCTATATTACATTTATCCCTACACATGCACTTGAAAGAATATGCTGCAATATTGTATTGTAAAAAATACATACTTACTGTGAGATTAAAATAAGTTTTGATGCTAAGTATAGCAAGACTAATTGATTGCAAATCTTCAGACTCGTCAACAGTGAAAATATTAGAAACATGGCTACAAACAAATCAACTACTTCTGGAAGTCGAATACATCCAAAGACTCTGACTGAAATAATAACAACGAGAGACTGCTTTAATGGCAGAAAAAGAACGAAAGACTCGCCTGGAGCCACATTTTAAAGAGTGGGAAGATGTTTGTTGATGCCAGTGGGAGCAAGAGGAAAAATACAGATATAAGAAAAGCATTTAAAAGGCTTTTTTGGACAATGTGCCTAGTAGAGGACAAATGAATCAAGTGATACTTCACAGTAAATAAAAGGGTAGCAATACAAGTCAAGTGATTCAGATGCCTTAAAATCATAGATGAGAAGAGTGATTTGTACTGGTCATTCAAAACCTATTGTGGTCTCATTATTCATGGCAAGTTCTGCATTACTTGGTATTTACAAGGTTGAAAATTATTTTTGAACAAGATGTTGCAGTTCACATTTTCATTTGAAGAGAAAAGTGCCATATAAAATAGAAAAGGGGGTACAGTCAATCATTCTTGTTGCTCACAGCTTACAATATTACCAGGTAAAATTATGAAAATACTCTTTCTTGCATGCACGTTACAAAGATGCATCTAAGATGTGTGATGTTATACATGGTTACTTTATTTGTGTTACAGGAATGATGCAGCTCCATACTTTCTGCTTTGGAGTCACAATGTTGACCAGTTTGTTGCTCCAACTCAAATATCCGGGCCAGCAACCCCCTGACATATGCCTCGCGTTGCTGGTCATAAACCAGCCACTGCTGGTTTTTCTCAAGAGCCTAGAAAACCAAAAGCAGTTGTTATTTATGGCTTGCATTACCAGCTGACATATGCCCTTCATTAAGTTACAAAAACATGCATACACATATAGGTCATTGGGTATAAATAAAGATAATTACAAATACTGGAATTCTAAAGGAGTTTTTTTTTTTAAAATGCACAGGTCAGCATTTGAAAGACAAGATCCAACCAAAAACACAACCTTTATTTCTCGATCAGAGGCTGAACTGTAAAGATTTTCCTGCATTTGTCATTTTAGGTCCCAGCCAGCCACACACCATAAATATTTGTTCCATGATCAACAACTGGTTGCAATAAGCACTACACTTTTTCAATATGTATTAATTTTATGAAGACAAGTCAGTCCACAGGTCAGTGGAAGAAGCATGTGAAGCCTTGGCGCTGAGACCCGAAAAACGGACACATTTAAGCTACTTCACACAACACCCAGCTGTCAGCTGAGGAGCAGCATTGACATATGGATGGGAATAGGGTGCATAACTTGTGTGTCAGGGAGAGCTAGCATACCAAAGAGGAACAAGGCACGTACCTGCCTTGGGTCAGAGAAAAATAGCTTACCAAAGCTGTGAAAATATATAAACAATGGTGGGTAGGATAAATATTTTATAATCAAACAGTAATTTAATTGGACATTTAATAAAATCTTACCAAGAGATTCTTGAAAGTCATCTGCATTTTTATTGGAGTTTTTCTTCATCTAGCGCTTCCTCATATTTGCCACACTTTACATCAAAAGCTACAACATTCAAGGCTATAAATAATGGGATAGGATCGGCTACAGATAGTGTAAAACAGTGTGATGTCCTTTTGTGACATCTAGTAGAGAACTTAAGTGCTGCTGTAACCACAAGTAAGCTTTTACACTCCGACAAAGCAGCAAGGTCTCTCCTATCCCCATCTAAATCTGGTGGTGTTTAAGCCATAGAACTGATTGAGTGAACTATGCGCAGATTCATAAAGAACATAAGAAATAGGAGCAGGAGTAGGCCGTTCAACCCCTCAAGCCAGCTCTGCCATTCAATAAGATCATGGCTGAATTTCTACCACAACTGCACTATCCCTATATCCCTTGATAACTTTAATATCCAAAAATCTATCGATCTCTGTCTTGAATATACTCAACCACTGAGCCTCCGCAGCCCTCTGGGGTAGAGAATTCCAAAGATTCACCACCCTCTCAGTGAAGAAATTTCTCCTCATCTCAGTCTTAAATAGATGACCCCATATTCAGAGACTGTGACCCCTGGTTCTAAACTCCCCAGCCAGGGAAAACATCCTCCCTGTCAAGCCCTGTAAGCATTTTGTATGTTTCAATGAGATCATCTCTCATTCTTCTAAACTCTAGAGAATGCAGGCCTCATCTACTCAATCTCTCCTCATAGGACAATCCCCCTGTCCCAGGAATCAGTCTGGTGAACCATCATTGCACTCCCTCCATGGCAAGTATATCCTTCCTTGGGTAAGGAGACCAAAACAGTACACAATATTCCAGGTGTGATCTCACCAGGGACCGAAATAATTGCAGGAAGATGTCTTTACTCTTGTACTCAAATCCTCTTCCAATAAAGGCCAACATACCATTTGATTTCTTAATTGCTTGCTGTACCTGCATGTTAACTTTGTGATTTGTGTACAGGGACACCCAGGTCCCTCTGAACACCAATATTTCCTAATGTCTCACCATTTAAAATATACTCTGCTTTTCTATTTTTCCTACCAAAGTGGATAACTTCACATTTCTCCACATTATATTCCATATGCCATGTTCTTGCCCACTCACTTAGCCTGTCAAAGCCCCTTTGCATCCTCCTCACAACTTACATTCCCATCTAGCTTTGCATCATCAGCACACTTGGATATATTACATTTGGTCCCCTCAACAACTTGTATTTATATAGCGCCTTTAACATAGTAAAAGATCCTAAGGCGCTTCACAGGAGCGTTATAAGACAAAATAAATAAATTTGACACCGAGCCACACAAGAAGAAATTACAGCAGATGACCAAAGGGTCAAAGAGGTAGGTTTTAAAGTACGTCTTACAGGAGAAAAAAAAGAGGTAGAGAGGTGGAGAGATTTAGGGAGGGAGTTTCAGAGGGAGGCAGCTGAAGGCACAGCCACCAATGGTTGAGCAGTTATAATCAGGGAGTCGAGAGGTAACAAAGGCATGGATGAGGTTTTCAGCAGATGAGCTGAGGCAGGGGCGGAAATGAGCAATGTTAGAGGTGGAAATAGGTGGTTTTAGTTATGCTGCAGATGTGTGACCGGAGGCTCATTTCAGCGTCAAATATGACGCCTAGGTTGCAAATAGTCTGGTTCAGGCTCAGACAAATTCTAGGGAGAGGTATGGAATTGGTGGCCAGGGAACACGGGACAAAAGACAATGGCTTCGGTCTTCCCAACATTCAACAGGAGAACATTTCTGCTCATCCAATACAGGATGTCAGACAAGCAGCCTGACAATTTAGAGACAATGGAGGGGTTGAGAGAAAGTGGTGGTGAAGTGGTGGTGTCGTCAGCATAAATGTGGAAACTGACGCTGTGTTTTCAGATGATGTCACCAAGGGGCAGCATATAGATGATAAACAGGAGGGAGCCAAGGATAGATCCTTGGAGGACACGATGCGGGAGTGGGAAGAGAAGCCATTACAGGTGATTTTCTGGCTGGACAATGGTGGAGAGGAGGATGGAGTGGTCAACCGTGTCAAAACTGCAGACAGGTCAAGAAGGGATAGTTTACCTTTGTCAGTCACAAAGAATGTCATTTGCGACTTTGATGAAAGCTGTTTTGCTACTGTGGCAGGGGCAGAAACCAAATTGAAGGGATTCAAACATGGAGTTAAGGGAAAGAGGGGCACAGATTTGGGAGACAACACATTCAAGGACTAGAGAGGAAAAGGAGGTTGGAAATAGAAACATAGGGCCCAAGTTTCCACATGATTTGCGCCTGATTTTTAGGAGCAACTGGTGGAGAACGGACTATCTTAGAAATCGCAATTCACCACATTTTTTTTTCTGCAGTTCTAGTCAGGTAGAACAGTTCTACTTTGGAACAGAATTTTTTCTTCAAAAGGGGGCGTGTCCGGCCACTGATGCCTGATTTCAAAGTTTCCACAGTGAAAATGTACTCCAAACTAAAGTAGAATGGAGCAAGTGAAGATTTTTGTAGAACTGAAAAAACCTGTTCTACACATTAAAAAACCAGGCGCAGGTTACAAATTAGGCGTCCAAAACGAGGTTGGGGGGGGGGGGGGGGGGGGTGGGGAAGGGAAGTCATTAAATTCTATAATAAATCCTTATTTATACTTCTACAAATAAATCCAACCTGAATAAACATTTATAAGCCAAGAAAAGATTAAATAAACCATCTTCCTACCTGTGAAAGTGCTTCAGGCAGGCCTTTCAGGACCGAAGGCTGAACTGTCCCCGGCACCAGAGTGGGAGGGGGGAAAAAGAGGGAGGGGGGAGGGGGGAAAAAAGAGGGAGGGGGAGGGGGAAAAA